>NC_133896.1:49354559-49659690 GCF_964199755.1 Larus michahellis | reverse complement strand
AGCGTAAATATTTTTGTAATGATTTTAGTATTCCGTAACATAGGTTAATCCTGGATTTTATGGTTCTGTTTATTTAAAGTCAGTCTTAAAGTCCTTCAAAAATACTTAACTGCGCCTGTAATAGAAATGACTTTTGTATAATTTGTTTGCTGACTTACCCCTTTCCAAATACTCTCTCCCAGTATCAACATAGCCATGAATAGTTATAATAGTTATCTTGTTGCACCCTTTCTTCATTAGATTTTTTCCCTCCAGCTCTTGTTCATATTTTTAGTGAGGAGGAAGTATTAATAATTTAGTGATTCCTACAGAAAGAGACAAATGTTCTTGATTACTGGAGGAGAGGTTATGGTTTCTTTCCTCACCCTGTCCTCCCTTTTCTCATATCTCTCTCTTAACTGTGCAGTCACAGGTAGCAGTCAGATTCTCGGCCACATGCTGAACAGCTTTTCATTCACAGGTTTTGTGGTTGTGGACATATAAACAAATAATTTAGTTTGGTTTCCTAAGAAAATGAGGCATATACACATTTGTTTCCCTGTCTCCATCCCCTGTAACTTTTGCATTGTTTGATAACTTCAGCCAAATTTTGACAGATGGCCCGAAGGTCTTCAGCGTTAGATTCTTCAGTGGCAGCTGGGTAAAGGAGAGAGACGTATGTTCATGCCTCACCTCCTCGATGCCCAGGGGGAAGATTTAATGTTATCCAAACTATGTTCCTTTTTCTGTCGCACTAGGCAGCCAGCCGGTCAACAAGTGATGGCTTGCAGTGAGCGACAAGATTGTGCTGCCTTTTGCCTAGGTATTAGGAGGAGTTTGAGGAAAGCCGTAGAAAGGTTTAGTGATGTTGAAGGGAGGACCTGGATTTAAAAGGTAAATGGTTCAAGGGTCTTGGACGTAAATTCATAGGGAAGCAAGCTTAATTTATCCTGATACCTGTAGAAAGTTCTTGCCTTTCTGCAAGGCCTGATCCATTCTCTGGTTTTGCATTGAGCTGAGTTCATTTACGTATCTGTGAACGTGTTCATGTAGAAGTAGGCAGGAGGTGACCCAGGATCTGTAGTGACAGTTTCAAATAGAAGAACAGCTCATTTTATGGAGAGAGCTTTTTATAACAGTGAATAGTAGAAGTCCATCCTTGCACTTTGAAGATGGTGCAGTACAGCTTTTGATGACTGAAAAAATTACGAGGCAGGCTTATGTCCAGCTGGAAGATCACATCCCCCTGTTTAATTTCTGCTGCTGAGAGGTGCTGGACTATAAGTGACCAAAGTTACTGTGTAACCCTGCATTGAAGGTTCATGTGTCTTTTCTCTGCAGAGTATGAATGCCATTGACGTAACCAGGTCTAAAGCTAAAAATTACACTCTTACTTGTGTAGCAGTGCAGAACAGTATATTGTGGGAGCCAGGGGGGCAGGTAAAGGCACGGGGCTTCAGCCACAGGATTGATAGGAGTGAGGGAGTGCGCTGTGTAAAATGAGATTGCTGTAACCATCACTGTTTTACATGATAGTCCTCATGCCTTTGAAGGATTGCCCTCTTTGTGTTTCTCTTAAATCTCTGTAACTCATATTATAGGGCTTCTGTAGATAAATGAGGGTATTTCCAAGTCCATCCAACCTACTTTTTTGAATATGTATTCATGCTTCTGCAGCTGTTGCTGTTCTTCAACACGATTTGTGTTTCCGAGGTGCGTGATGTATATACATGACTTCAGGAGCTCATGTAGTTCTTTTACTCTGGGTTATGAAAGCTCAGGGTAAAAATAGCACAAATTGAGTCTAAAATACAGCGCCATTGACAAAAGAATGACTAAAAAAGTGGATTTTTTTTTTTTCCAGTTGCACAGTAAACTTCTAGAAACAGAGCGCCAGCTAGGGGAAGCGCACGGGCGGCTGAAGGAACAGAGGCAGCTGTCTAGTGAGAAACTGATGGACAAAGAGCAGCAGGTGGCTGATCTGCAATTAAAACTTTCTCGTGCTGAAGAGCAGGTAGGGGCTTTTATGGAGACTCTAGTTTGTTCTGCTTCTGGTAGTAGCCTGTATATACAGTTGCGGTGATGTTGCAGTTCATAAAGTTTGTCCTTACGGGAATTTAATTTGACTAATTGTCAAAATCTGCCTAAATGCCACTTGCATTACAGAT
Source organism: Larus michahellis (assembly GCF_964199755.1). NCBI lineage: Eukaryota > Metazoa > Chordata > Aves > Charadriiformes > Laridae > Larus > Larus michahellis. Next base: position 49,657,543 of record NC_133896.1, on the reverse strand, counting down.
TTTTGTAAGGCTAAATGCGCATTGGATGCATGTATGTTCGTGGTGCTTCACAGATGAATGAAAGATGTGCTTTTTGCACTTAGATGCTTTGTCTAAGGGTCTTATGAAAAAAAGACAGGTACACCTAAGCCCATACGGGTAAAGTTTTGTGTGTAGATATTTTTGTGAGATAAAACCCTACATGAAGAAAAAGTGAACATGTCACAGCAAGTCATTGATAGTTAATAACTGGTGCGGGGTGGATGGGCAGAAAACACTTGTTTTATTAATTTTTATTTGTTTTAATGAGCATCTTGTATATGTTGCTGATTTTCTGCTGCCTGTATGGGGATTGGCCAAATATCTGAGTGGTACGTTGTCAAAACTTTAAAGTTTTCCGTAGCTAATTTGCAAATCCTTGACCAGTATAGAAGTGGAGAGACTGCTAAACTGAAGTTGTTACTAAAACTGCTAATAGTAATAATAATAATAATAATAATAATGTTGTTTTCCAGGTATCTGTATCATCAGTCATGTTACACCTTAATAACTGTTGGAAAAAAACATACTAAAAATTGCTTACGTTTTAGATTTTTGAGAGCTAAAATACATATATGTCTGATATTTGTTTTATATTTCTCACTTGTGATATAAAATCTCACCTATTAATAGTAATGAATGCTTTAGTTAGATTTTGAGTCTTTAACTACCATTATGCACTTTTTATTTTTATACCAGTTTTCAAATATTCAAGTTTAGACTAAAATCTTTTAGCATTAGAATGAATGTGGAGCACTATTGGCATACTGAATGGTGCATGTTCACTCATTAGGCTGGTTTGTTTGTTTGCTTTTGTCAGCTAAAGGAAAAAGCAGCAAATTCCACAGAATTGCAACATCAATTAGAAAAGGCAAAACAGCAGCACCAGGAACAGCAGACGCTTCAGCAAAATACTACAGCAAAACTACGAGAAGCCCAGGTAACGTAGTTATGTATCCTCATGTGAAAGTGTGTTTCAGGGTGTCACTATGTTAAATATGATTTCTCTGTAAAAGTGACTTGCATGACTTATACTAGTTTCAATAAATTAACTTGTAAATCTAGAACAGAAGTGTGTAATAAATTTATCCAACATTTTATGCATTAGGAATAACTTCTAAGGTCCTTATAATTAAGGAAGCTATTATGCAATTTTCTAGAATGATTTGGAGCAAGTACTACGACAAATTGGAGATAAGGACCAAAAAATTCAAAATCTTGAGGCATTGCTTCAAAAAAGCAAGGAAAACATATCTCTGCTAGAAAAGGAACGAGAGGACTTATATGCAAAAATTCAAGCTGGTGAAGGAGAAACTGCAGTTCTTAATCAGCTGCAAGAGAAAAACCATGCATTGCAAATACAGGTAAGAACTCAGAGACTTGTTTCTTTTCTTTCATTCTCATTATTTAATCTTGTTAGCTTTTTTTCCATTTTTTCAGTTATGATATTAATCTTTTCTGTACTTGCTGTTTCTTTGATACTTAATTTAAAGATCTTACGGTGAATTTCACAGGACTTGTGTTTTGGTGACTTCCTTGCTTTCAGCATAAGGGAAGGGATTCCTAGATGTTTCCTTTGTACATATGCTGGTAATATTTGCATACATATGGTTTTTGGATACATCTACATGTTTGTTTCTCTTACTTTAAATAGAGGTTTAATTCCTGCTTTCAGCATCAAAATTCAGTTTAGCCTGCATCTGTTGTCGCCTTAGTATTTTGTTTTTGTTACAGTAAGGCCAAATGGATGATTCCCTTTCGCTTCCATTTTCAGCTGGTAACCTATTTAAACTCTGGTATTGTGTACAATATAGCCTTACTGTAATAATTCAGAAAAATAAATGTGATAGTGTTGGGTCTCCTGAGCCGTGATAAGGCACGCTGAAATTCAGAAGATTTATGACTTCCTTGGACATGCTGTTCCAGCCTTCTCTTCTTACTTGCTTTTTTTTTTTTTTTCACTGCAGGTAACTCAGCTGACAGAAAAGCTGAAGAATCAATCAGAAAGTCATAAACAAGCCCAAGAGAATTTGCATGAGCAAGTGCAGGAGCAAAAGGCACATCTAAGAGCTGCTCAAGACCGTGTGCTTTCCCTGGAAGCAAATATCACTGAACTAACCAGCCAGCTAAATGAAAGTAAAGAAAAAGTATCACAGCTTGATGTGCAGGTAATGGAACTCTGTACTGTCTGGTGATGATGAATCCTGCTTGTGATTTCTGTCTTCCCTCCAGAGAACGTACAAAGCAATTTGGAAAAAATTGCATGTTTTTACCAACAGACGAATGAAGTAGCATAAGGCAGAGAAAATTGAGGAAAATGTAACTGTTTTCAGAATAACAATAGATGGCAAGTGTTGGTATTTTTTTGTTGGTTTTGTCTATATTGGTTTTGTTGTTTTGTTGTTTTTTTTTAATTAAAAAAAAAAAGTAGTTCATAGCTGAATAGGAAAAATCCTCAAGCATCTCTTGTTGTATTTATAATGGTTAGGCATCCAGAACCCTGCTCTTACCAGTCCTGGATTCTGTGCACCAGAGTGAAAGTCTGTCAAGTCACTATTGTCTAGAAATGTCCTATACTGGTGTCTTTTGTCAAAAACAAAACAAAAAAGCTGTGGGCCACCTTGTTGTCAATTTAATTCACTAAAGAAGGAGATTCCCCAGTATGGACTCAATGTGGACTCCCCTACTGTTAAAGTGCTGCTTAAGCTAAAAGCTGCTAATTAAATTCAGGTATCCCAAAGAATAAATAACGTTTGATCAGAAGTTCTTGCATCTGCACACTTGGAGCAGCTAGTACTGTTGTTGTTGGATTAATACACAGTGGTGTCTTTTGAATTAGTGTTACTCAGTTTCCAAACAGCTCTAGGAACTTCTGATGTAGCTTTGTGATGTTTTTACTCGGCTTTGCTACGCTACCTGTTTTTTCACCAAGATATTAGAGCTAGAACTGAATACTCTATGGACTGTTGCAACTACTTTTTAAGGCAATATGTGAGCTTCCTTACAGTCTTCAGAGAAGTCGCATTTCTATTAGGGAGAAAAAGAGTGACCCTAAATATTGCCATTCTATTATTATTTCCATATAATAGACCCTAAATATTGCCACTCTACACCAATACCATTCATACCCATCTTCTAAATATTGTTTGCTGAGTGTTTTGGAAGGAAGGGAGGGAGGTTGCTCCCTAACAGGCAGGTAGTAGCAAAGGAAGATAATATGCATGTGGAAGCTTACTTTTGTTATTTCTTATTCTTTTTGCTTTTAAAAATTTTGGAGGCCCTCAAATGTACTTGTAGTCTGAGGTTATCAAGGTATGCATGCGTGTGAATGCACCAAGTCTCTCCCATTGTTCCTTGTTTGTAAGTAAAAATCTTTTCCTAGAATACAAGATGAGTGGGACTGGTGGCTTGGGGTTTTTTGTTTGTTTGTCTGTTTTTTCTAGCTCAAAGTAAGCACTAACTGGTGCTTAAAATCTTAGTATTTGTCTAAACTTCGAAAATCTTTCTTCCTTCCTTTTTTTTGAAGCAGCACATGAGAAATACCATTTTGCTATTAAACTTACTGATGAGTATAAAAAAAAACTTAAAATGAGCTGTGGTAGAACAAATGTTTTAATGAAATACAACTTGACTTTCAGGTAAAAGCGAAGACTGAATTGCTGCTTTCAGCAGAAGCATCAAAAGCTGCTCAAAGAGCAGATCTTCAAAATCATCTGGACACTGCCCAGCATGCACTGCAAGATAAGCAGCAGGTTATAAGCAACATATAAGCATAAAGTTTTTACGTTACCTAGAAAACTACTTAAAAACCTAAGAACAGTCTGTTTACAAACTAAATAAATGTATGGATATACATTTGGAAATAATAATTTAGGGTATTTTAACCATGTGATATGTATTCATTCTTTTTGCTGTAATCTGGACCAAATATATATTGCAGTCTAAAGAATTTACTTGGGAATCCACTCCTTGCTGTAGGATTATGGTTCAGAATTTAAGCTGTCCTACTGGGATACAATTCAATTATCAGCTATATGTTATGAAGAAAAGATTGTAGAATAACTGGGTACAAGGAAAACTCTTAACTCTTATTGCGGATTCAGATAAATTCAGAATCAGATGCCTGTATTCAGAAATAATTATCTGTGTGCCAAGTGACACAAAAAACCCAAAAAGACTTTGTTAAAATTGCATGTTTTAATGTGTGTTAATCCTAGTGAAGCGTTCCACCGGCTGCTGAATCAAATACTTGATTTGTTAGAATCGGTGCTGCAGTGGGCTTCATGGAAACATCCAGCAGATGCTAACATAGCACCATTTTTAGCATGGGAATGTAATTAAGTGCTATAAACATAAGGCCTCTTTTCCAACTATCAAATAAGTAATTAATAATTAAATAAATCAGCTTGGTTGAAGAGCAATGAGCTTTGATGTAGCTGTCATCATAGTGGTTACTAGGTGAATGCATTCACCTAGACCTTAGGAAATTACTTTGTTTTATGTTGAACCAAATGGTTTGAAATCATCGCTGGTATGTGGAGAAATGACTGTTTCCATGGTATTGACTTTTCTCTTTGCTGGTGCTTGATTTCATGAAGAGAGCAAAAATTTTCTCTAACATTTTGTAGTGTTACTTTCTAGTTACTGTTGTACTAACTTCAGAATCTAGTGCCTTTATTACCTACAATTCCTCTTCCATTTATAAGTTAAAACACCTTTGTGAAGATTTAGCCCACAGCCTGTAAAGTTTGAGAGGAATATTAAGGCTTTAAAAAAAATTTTGTCAGCTTAACAGAGAGAGTTTGTGCATGTGTTTGTATTTCTGTTCTCAATTTCCTGCCCCTTAGAATAAAAACGAAACATTATTTTCCTTTTTAATTTAAACAGATTAGATCATTTAAAGCATATGTGACATTAGTCATTTTTGGAAGTCAGTTAAAAACTAATGACCCTTGTTTTTTTATTTTACCTCAGGAGTTAAATAAGGTCAGCGTTCAGTTGGATCAGGTTACGGCTAAGCTGAATGACAAGCAGGAATATTGTGCTCAGCTGGAAGCCAATCTTAAAGAGCACAAAGAGAAACGTCTTTATTTAGAACAGAAAACTGAAGAGCTAGAGGGACAGCTTAAGGTTTGTATTGAACACAGAATCTGAGCTTGCAGAAACTGATGTTCTCCGCTGTTTGGTAGTATGTGATAAAAGCAGTGCTCAAATTATGGGGGAAGGATTATATCAATACCACTTTTGTACGTTTTCTTTTTCACTAGCGTTTCCCGATCCACTTTTTAATCCTGTTCCCCTCTTCTTCCGTGCTAGCATATCAGACTGAGAAGATAGGTTTAGGACATTGCCACTATGCTGTCATTTTTCTGAATGTGTGCTTCTACAAACCGCCGTGCTACCTGGAAAGTGTTATGAGAGGGAACATGAATACATCCCGAAATTAGAGTCTTCATGTTCAAGCCTGTACACTTTACAAGTGGTGGCAGGGAATATGTGTTAACATTGGTTAGCCCAAGTTCACACTACCTGTCTGGTTTAATTTATTTCAAAAGCCGTTCAGTAGGTTTCCACAAGGGGTTTTTCTCAAGATTTTTTTTTTTTTTGTCAATGTTTTTCCTCTAACTTGATCTTGAGTTTTCCATTCTATTTCTGGAATCAGTCTTTCTCTTAAAGTATATATAATTCTGGGAGAAGGTTTGCAGAACCTTTTGGTGTTTTGAGATACTAATATTTTCAGCTAAGGATATGAATGAGTCTGAATGCTTGAAAGCTTTTTAATTTGGGCTTTTTTCAATATTTGTTAAGCATTCTTGGTCGTCAAAATTCATGATGCATAAAACCGTATGATACAGGGATCTTAGGAGCAATGCAGAATTGGCTTTGCAGCGCTCTCTGTCTATTTTGAGGGAGATTAGCAGTCTTTATGCTCAAGACTGAGTGGGGTGCTTTTTGTAGTTTATGTGCTCTATAGAGAGAAGGAAGGTTGTTTTCCCCGAATGAAATTTTAAATCCAATGCTATTAAAGAATAAAGCAGTCATACATTTGCATTATTAGCATAATTGTTTTGTGTTTCCATCGCTTTTGTCTGTTGCAGGCTGGTTTTTTTCTCCCCGCTTTCATCTGTGTTTTTATTTTTCATCCTTTTGCTAAAGTTTCACAAATAACCAACAGACACAAATGCTTGGGAGGAGTACAGTGCTTGCTTGCACAAGATTTTACAAGGTTACTGGTAGCTGAAGTGTGAAACTGAGCAGGGTTGTTGATGCTGTCAACAGGAATGCAATTCTGTGTAAAATCTTGGTGTCATCACCATTCTTTGTGATTATTCCAGTTGAATGCGTGGTATTTAAAAAAAAATAAAAAAAATAGAAAATAGAAACAAAAAGCCCTCAGGAATTTTTTCGGAGAAACTTGTCCATTTTGTTTCATGGCCACTGCATGAAAGCAGAAGTGCCTGTAAAACAGCCAGCGTGTTGAAGAGCCTAAGCAGTGCCTGTTTGCTGAAGACTCCTGTGTTCTTTATACTCCATGTAAATGAACAAGTACGTTCTAAAAACAAAACAAGAAAAACCTCTTCCAGAGGAGCGCAGGGTTTCTTTACAGCTGTAGTTCGCGCCTTTGTTTTTTGTTATAAAGAAGGGCAGAGTTCTTGGGACGTGTAAATCAGCAGTCATTTGAAACTGCTGAGACTATTCCGTGGTGGCTGAGAACCTGGCCCCAAAGCTGGGCGCTGTGTACGGCCTTTTTTTGTATAGATGTTTTGGCTGGGTTTTTAAAAGATTTCTGCTTTTTATCTATTACTTTGCAGTAAAATGGCTGCTTGACATTTAATTTAAAGATGATTTCAGGATGTTTTACCAAAATAGTTCACTTCTGGGGGAGCAAGAGATTTGCAGGAACTAAATAATGAAAGATAAAAAGCAAACTAATGAAATGTGTGAGGATTGTGACTGCTTTCTACACTAAAGGCTTTCTACAGTAAATGCTACTCACGGACTAGATGACTTCTCCTTTTTATGGCTATTTTTATTTTGCTCGTTGTGTTCTGATAGCTCTAACTTTTCGTTTTTCTATCTCAGAAACTTGAAGCTGACCTTCTTGATGCTAAAGCAAGCAAAGAACAAGCTCTTCAGGAGTTACAGCAGCAGCGACAGCAATCTACAGAATTAGACCTCCGAACAGCAGAACTGAGTAAACAACTTGAAGCGGCAAGAGAAGCGTATGCATTTCCTGTGTTACAGTGCTTCACAGTACTTTTCAGACATAAAACTAGAGGGGTTTGGACTAGAGTTCAGATTTTGTTCTTCTCTCCTGTGATTTCCTAAAATCATGGATAAAAGCAGTGCGTTCCTTTGCTATGAGAACTGAGTTATATCCCACCTGTTTCATTTCACTCTATGCCCTGCAGAATCCATCTGCAACGCTGTCTCGTGAATCGCTGACTGCTGTGATTCAATACACTTCTTCACTTTATTCACTGTGCTTGTTGTCAGCTAGATATCTGAACAGTTTGATATAGTGAGGTCCATCTTTAAATATCCATGGCTCTGTAACTTTCAAAGACTGATTTGCAGTTTATGTGTAAGCAGCAAAGGGGTAGTTTCTGCTCGTAATTTTTGAGGAAGAAAAAGCCGTCTCAAGATAGTATTTAGAGTTGCTGATATGTCTTCATTGGAGAGAAAAAATGCCCATGTTCTAGATGAAAAAGATATGATTTGAAGTAGTTCTGCAGTTAATATATAAATTGTAGAGGCATTTAATGATACAAATGATACAAAAGAACCTGTGAAGAAGAAGAGGAAAGAAACCCACAACACAGTTTATTTTTTTCTCTGTATTTGCAGGATGTCTAGTGCTAAATTGGATTTACAGAAGAAATCTGAGGCCCTTGAACAAGCGAAACAGCAAATTTCAAAGCAGGAAGAGGAAAAGGCCAGCCTCAAACAAAACCTTGAGAAATCAAATCAAGATGCAAGTAAACAACTCAAGGAATTGGATTGTAAAATGCAAGCAGCAACATCAGAGCTGCAACAGGTGAAATTAGAGAAGGATAATCTATTAAAGGACCTTACAGCTACCAAAGACAAGCTCTCAAAAAGTTCTGAATCCTTCAAAAAAAGAAAGGAAGAATTAGAAAAAGAAATACAAAAAGGAAAAGCAGCTGTGGCAGAAATGGTTAGTTGTTTTTTTCGTTTGATGTTGTTTGGTGTACTTACAGACTGATAAAATGACTTTGCTTTCTGTCTGAAAACAGTGTACATACAGTGACAATGCATGGAAATTTAATTGCCTTAAGGAAAAACAAACTGTGATTTTTTAGTAGTTCATACATGTGTCCTACCTTAAATTTTTGTCTGGATGTTCACAGTAGTAAACATCAGTCATATCACACAACAAGATCCTTTTTTCTTGCTGAATGCCTTTAATATGGTGAAGAAACTAAATGGAGACAAGTGGTGAAACAACTTGATGGGAAATGTCCCCCTTCTTTAAAATTCATTGGCCTTGTTATAACAAAACCAAATTATAAACCCTTTGCTAAAGTGCCGGCATGTTGAAGACGGTGTTATTTTTCTGAGACCATTTTAGTTTCCTTTCTGGAGTCTTTGTATATAGAAACTTTCTGTGCACTTGTCTGGACACGCTGGAAGGCTGCGCACTGTAGGCAGAGTAACATCATCTGTCGCTCGGGGAGATGCTTAGCTCAAGATATTGTCAGAGTACTAGAACTATAGAACTTTGAGTTTCAGAAGGGTCTTACAAGTGGCGGTATAATGACAAATGCTTGACCGCCAGAGCAACCTATTATAGTCAAGAAAGGGAACTCTCACTAGCCTTTTTCTTTCCTCTTTTGCTTTGTTGGTAGTATGAATTGGCACTATATGAATACATGTTTTATAGATTTTGTTACACATTTTTTCTGACACCCCTGCCTCAGACATGGCAGGGGTGTCTTTCTCATTCCCATCTTACATGACATCATTTCCCAGAACCCGTTCATAGCTGCTTTTATTCTGATCTAAAAAAAATTCTACTCCTAGTTAAAAATAACTTTTTTTCCTTTACTCTTTCACCTTTTTAAGATAAGCCTTTTTGTTTGCTTTACTTAGTTACTGCTGTTTCAATATTTGTTTCTCCTAAAAACTGGAAAGATTTTCTCCCCAATTTAGACTTAAAGATAGGAGTCCGATTCTGCTTCTAATTCTGTAGTTATTTGGAGGCTCGCCACTGTCTTAAGTGCATAGTATTTGGGCTTAAAATGTAGTTGTATTTGCGTACAAGTCCTGAAAATGTACTTACTTGTGAGTTTTAGAACATTGGGAAATTTTGGATCCTGACAGGATTGATAAGCCTTCTGCTTCCCACAAGATACGGAGAAGAGCTGCCAACAGCAGCTTCAAAAGGGACACTGTCCCTGATCAGAAAAAAATCTTTGGAACATGGCTGCATTTGTTAGTACAGGGTATCATCTCTGTTCAGTTTAGATTTACCACTGTTAAAGTTTTGAGAAGTTTTGAGCTGAAAATATGTCTGCGGCTGAGAAGGAAAGCTTTTTAACTGAAAAGAAAAGCGTTGGTTTCCAAGGCTTTGTAAATCCTGCAAGAATACCTGGTACCCTGTCTTAGAAGCTTACAGGAATATTTCCTTGTTTTATGTTTTTTAGGAAAAATCTTGCCAAGAGGTAAAACACCAGCTCCAGGTACAAACAGAGACTGTAGCTAAAGAGAGGAATGAATTGAAAAACTCACTGGAAAAAAAAGAGGGGGTAAGCTGTCCGCTTAGTTTCAAAAATCTAGAAAACAGTAATAATAAATGTTTAAAAGATTCGTTTTCAGTCTCACATGCTGGGACTGATGAGAGATAAAGAGGTTGTAATTCTGTAATTGTAACCTACCTGGGGCACTGTAATAAAGCGATACTAAAAATTTCCTAGATGTTAACATGAAGTTTCAAAATACAGGTTTTACTCCTGCCTTTCTGTGCCCCACATACCCGAGTGGGTGATTTTAGCCCTTCAGTTTTTTTCATTAGTGAAACAGTTATTTTGTATTACCATGTCCTCATTATTTTTTTCATGCTTATGGTCTGTGTATGATAATAGTTGTTGTTTTGTATCCTTAGATCTGTTTTAGTCTCAGGCCTAATCAGTATGTTCTCTGTGTGGTTGACAGGACATTTTCAGGTGTCCTTGAAGGATTTAGTTGCTTTTGCAAACTTGCGTAAGTCACTTGCCTGTGACTGCATAAGGACCAAACGTACTACTTTTTTAAAGATGAGCATTCAGACTGCAGAACCCCATGTAGTCCAGCTGGCAGCCTGAAGGCCAAATCCGCCTTCATGGCTTTCTTTACTGAAGCTGTCACCTATTCCCAAAAGGAATCAGAAAAGATATGATCGGTGGACAGTTTGGTGGACTGTGATGGGCTCTTACTGCCTGAAAGAGCTTGTGGATGTGTAGGTGTGACGGTATTTGCTCTGTGACACTGCTGCTACTCCCCTGGCTCCCCTCCCATTCAGCAGAAGCTCTATGGTGCTCTGTGGCGAGTGCAGGAGGATGAGTTTGGTATCTGCTGCAGTTGGCAGCAGGAGAGCCCAGACCACTGCTGGCTTGAGAAGAGTTCCCTGTCCTTAATTTTGAATGATAAAAAAAGACTGCGGTTGCTCTAAGGGTAGGAAATTTGGAATAATGGATGATTTTATTGTGTTATGGTAGCTCTTGAAAAATCTACTTGCCGGTGTTGGAATACCTAGCTCTGAAGCAGAAGGCAGCAGCAGTGGCACTGTGGGATGGGCTGGTTCTGTGTGCAAGAAATAACGGTAGCATACTTGGAAACTGTTTGCTGAGAATGATCTGCAGCTCTTTGTGAAAACCTAAGAGCGGGCATACTGGATCACAAGAAAGGGTACAGCTTGGTGTCTAGTCTCTGGCAGAGAAAAATAGCAGAAGCCTTGAGAGAAGGAGAGTAGGGCAAGCGTTTCAGATTCCTCTGGTCAGGGGATTCTCCACAACTAGCAGTCCTTTGGGAGCTAATTTCCTGAAGCTGTATCTTCAGCTTTAACAGCTTTTACCCAGATTTTCATCTGTGAAATGATCTCTTTGGTTTTTTGTACTATGTAATTTGTCATCCACACAGTTCAACAGGCAGTTTCACATACTACAGCATGTGTACAAATAGCGATTTAAATTAAAATTATATACAGTTATTTAATATTTTTTGAATATAGATTTCTAAGCAGTTGTCGATAGAACTTGATTCAGCACGAGCGCAAGTACTGGAAATTCAGGGTCTTCTGAAAGAGAAAGAAAAAAACGAGCAACACCTCCAGGGAAAGCTGAGAGAGTTAAAGGAATCTTTTGAGCAGAAGAAAAAACATAGTGAGACACTGCAAGCTGAATTAAAAACTGCCCTTTTAGAAAAGGTAAGGCTGGCCTCTCTTACCCCTTAAAAAAAAAAAAAGTAAATTTCTCTGATAAATGCTGCAGCTTTTATGTCAATATCTTTGTGATAAACAGCTGTTTGCTGTAGTCTTGTTGGAAGTCGTAAGGTCGGGATGTGGGAACAAGGTCTTGAGGTGCTGTTGGAGATTGAAACAATATCATCAACAACAACGACGATCATGTAAAAAGAACCAGTGCTGGAATATGGATTCTGTAGGAACTGACTTTCAATAAAGTGATAAAAATGGCTAGATTTAATGTGTTTATTTTGCTTCAGGAACATGCTATGAGGCAAGAGCTGCCATTTTCTTGTAAAGCAGTAGAGTTTTCTGAGAGTGGTTTAGACAATATCTAGTTTTGGAACGTCCATGCCCATTACAAACCAAGTCTTCTCTTATTATACCAAAAGAATTTATCTGAGCAACAGTATGAAACTCATAAACGATAATGGAAAGAGTTCAAATGTCTTACAACATTAGGGAATGTTGTGTTGTGTGCCATGCACTGTTAAATGTCACTACAGCTTTGGCTGTCCTATGCTACATGGTCGTATTTGTGCTTTAGTCAGCCTCTGGAAACCTTAGGACTTGGAAACATTATTTAGATTTTTTGATGTTTGGTGTGACATGAATTAAATGTTGTTGTTAAATTAGTTACTGTAAAATCACAAACATCAGATTACTGAACTGCTATTTCATAAGTGGAAAAAAATCTCATCTTGCAGTAGAAATACAGTTTATTGAAATGACTAAGCTTACTTTACCGCCTGTAACTTTAATTGAAACTTCCTATGCTTATGTTTCAGGCAGAACTGGAGAATAAACTGCAACAGCAGTCTATTTTGTCAGCACAGGAGCTTAAAGCAGAGAAAGTCAAGCTAGCAGACTTACAGAAGACCCATGAAAAACATAAGGAAAACATGGAGAAGCTGCAGCTGGACCTTTATGGGAAAGAGTCTGAGCTGCTGGCAACCAGGCAAGACCTTAAGGTACTTACAGTCATTTTAGTGTCGTATGTGACTTCGTAGATCTCTTTATATACATTTTGAAGAACAAGAAACAGTGCAAGAACTGTATAGGAGGAAAAAAACTTTTCTGCTATATATAGAATTTAGTGCTGTTCAGTCACTTCCCCTGGGACAAATGACATCCTGAAATTAATTTAAAGCCAGGAGTATTTGCAAGCTTACCTGAACTACTCTTCCATTTGTGCAGCAGCAATCTGAGCTGTGTGAGCAAAGTGACAGATGATTTATTTCTGTATTCTTTCAAGAGTTAATTTTTTGTGTTGCTTTTTCTTGCAATATATTATAGCTTTCAACTAATTTAAATAGCATAGCTAATTGGGGCAAAGTCTTTGCCGGCATGTGAGTAACCGCTATCTTCTAGATGATTTAACTAGAATTTTAGTTGTCAGTCTTTTTACATGTCCTTGACCCTTCTGCTTCTTCCTGGCTGATCATAGACTTTCAGAGACATCAAACTAATAGAAACAGTAGGTTTAGGAACCTGCCTGGAATATGGGTGCCTGAACTTGAAATTTTTGCTATTCCTAAACTGGATTTATCTGATTTGGTATTAGGGTGTAGTGCCTACAAAGAAGTATTGCTGGGAGTTGAGTCAGTCAGTAAAGGTGTTTTTTGTCCATTTTTCTGCCGCCTTCCTTCATGCCAGTGCTAAGCCGATGCTCCGTATAGTCCCAGGATGTACTGTGCAGCAGAGACTGCCTGTCTACCGGCAAGATGTGCAGCTTTAGCACTTTTCTCTTCAGATGAATCCCACTCCAGCTTTCTCTGTGTCTGTCTGACACTGTTGTTTTAGGCTCTTCTGAAGTTTATGGAGAGAAATAGGCATATTGGGAGCACAGCTCATCTGATCTGCTTTAGAAGTCGGCTTCTGTTTGCTTTGTTATGTATAAAGGGAGCCATTGGTGACTGCTTAGATTTCAGAGCTCCCTTTCACCTGTCCCAGTGGAGGCCTTTCAGTCCCACCACTGAAATTGTTAACGGTCTTGTGGCAGTTTCAGATAGGTCCAAGTGAGCTGTGGACCCCTAGCCAAAATCCAGGTTTGCAGTTATTTTAAGAAAAAGAGAAATAGCTCCATTAGATATAGGCCATTGGAGTTCTATTAATCATATTCCTCCCTTGTAGCATTAGATTTCTGCTGCATTTCCCTGCAGGTTACAGAAGCTTTGCTTCTAAGTGCTTCTTGATTGAATCACTATGTAAAAATGTGAAGAACTTTGGCATGATTAACAAGCAAAGGTGGTTTAAACATAGTCTTTGTGACAGTTAGTTACTATAGCACACGTACCTCTGTGAGTTAATTTCCTGCGATGCATTTAGATCAACGCTTGGTAATACAATGACCTGTAAAAGCTCAGTGACTGGGTTTTTTGCTATATTTTTTATTTAAGTGTTGCTTGTTGCAAAAATAGCTCTGAGTAAGTATTATTAAAACAGCTTGATGACCTCTAGTTCTGGCAAGTATAAAATAGGACAGTAGGTGTCCCACATGCTTCTAAACCTGAATGGGGATGGTAGCAAGAAAGAGAGAGAACATTCATGCAAAAAGGTAAAGTAAGGTGATGGCAATGGGAAAACAAGGTTTCCAAGATGAGCAGTCATATAACTTGATTTACTTTGTAAGTCTCTGTGGAGCCTAGAGACCCTGAGGAAGATTGGGGTTCTCAGGACTGAAGTGATGTACCAACTTGGAGGCTGTTTGCTTGATTTAAAAAAAAATAAAATTAAAAACATATATTAATTAGCATTAGTGAGGTCTGCTTGCCACCACATTTTTTCTGTAAAATGTAGAAGAGGGAAAAGGTGGGGAACCGATCTTTAATCATGGATGTGCTGCCACGTTGCAATGTTGACCTGAAGAAGCAGTGATAGCTTGTCTTAGAAGACCATGAAGGCAAAAGCGCATTCAGAAAGCCTCAGCATGATAATCTTAGTTTTGAGAGCTGAATATCAAAATATCACTCGAATCAGAAGAACTTTATGGTAGAGTTTCACAGTCCAATTCAAAGTCGGTTGTCTGGATTATGTTTTGCCTTGGGTAAATTACTTAATTAAGGTAGATAATTTGAGTCAGAGCTATGGATTTTGATTAAAGTTTGGAACTGAAGCTGATGGGTGGGCTGGGGTTCAGATTGGTCTTAATCTTCTTAGTAGGCAGTAGTAGAAGTTTTTAAAACTTCTATATAAGGTGATCTTGGGTGTCTTTCAGTGCGGGATTTTTAGGAACTCCCTGCACGGCTGTGTTGAGTCAGCACAGTTTGAAGCCCAGCATTGTCCAGGACAGGCACAGTGTCCTGGTTTGTGGTACCACAAACCTGTATTGTGAGATTTTAGCAATGCTAGGTTTTCTTCAGTTAAAAATACTAAATATTGTCATGTGGTGTAGCACCATGCTCTCAGTGAGGTGGAGGTTTCAGGTGTGAGGATAGATCATAAAAGGCCATGTGGCATATGGGTGACACCAGGAGGGTGGTAGGTGTAGTTCCTGGGAGTGTATGGAAGGAGTTGGACTGTACACAGAGCACCATCTGCTGGCATCTCTTCGGAATATCACTGCTGGGATCATCGGCTCATCTCCGGCTGGGAGAGACTGAGGTGTGATTGCAAAGTGAAGTTTTGCAGTTGGAGATACAGCATGGCACGAGAGAGCGAGCTTCAGAGCGGGCAGCTGCCCACTGGAGTGCCGTCAGCACGGCTGGATCCTGCTTTCTGGCTCAGGAGCGGAAGATCCTATGTAGCTGTAGCCAGATGGAAACTTCGAAGCCGTTAAGTCTTGCAGAGGAAAAGTGAGAAGGGCTGTAACAAAATCGGAAGTGAGAACGTGGTTGTAATTTTATGGATACTATTTGCTGCAAATTTACTTTGGTTTAAAAATGCACTGTCTGTAACAGTAACTACACTCATACATTTTTGTCTCTCTGACTGGAAAAAGAAATTGTAAAAGCTATAGTTTTTGATAGAAAAGAATATCTATAAATCAGAAAAGACTCCCACTGAATATTTTTTTGTGTGTATACACACACATATACAAATGTATATGTGTGTATATATGCGTGTATATATAATCACAGAATGATTAATTTTAATTAATACTATATAAACATTTTTTGTATACACACACAAAATATTTTAATGGGGTTTTTTTTGGTGGAAAAGGCGTTTTTTATATAGAATGGTTAACAAAAATGCAGAACTGTTATTTTTGCCTTGATTTTGAGTTTAGCGCAAACATACTTTGAGTGAATTCTGCTCTCCTGAGTTCTGCCAAGTATCCTTCAGTCTTGGCGTTTGTGCTTTTTGTAGTCAGTCCTGGTTTCCTCTGTGTTCTCAAAAGAATGTTTCTTGCCTCCAATATTGGCATCGCCATCAGTGTATCTTTAGTGGATGTTCTGGGACAATATTCATGCTGCCAAACCTCAGGTCTATAAGTCAGGAGCCTAGTTGCCTCCAGTCAGCCTAACCCTTCTTCTTAGGAAGCGAAGAGAAATGAGGTTAGCATCTGTGAATAATTTCATGTCTCTCTTTGGGGACTGGGATCAGGGAACACACAGACTAAACAGTTCATTTGTGCATCTCACTTTGTTTTATCGGATCCAGGTCTTACCACCCAGCTAGGACCAGTTCTGCTGTTGGCACCATTATTTGCACTACAGCAGCCCAAGTTGTAGTGCATCAGACTGTGATATCGTCTTATCTTTTTCGTTATTTATTTGAACTCTTTACCAGTCATCCTAGCATCTGTTTTTATTTACAAAAAAAAAGTGCAGATTGGCATCTTTTTGTTCTGTACCTTTTCATTGCATTCAGTTTTGTCTGTCATCCTAAAGAGCAATCTCATGACTGAAGGTGTCTTGTTGGGAGAACACTGGTCATATTCTGGGAGCAATGGCAAAGTTGAATGGTAATTAAATAAGGTAAATGGTATCAGCAGTTTTGAGAGGTGATTTTATGTTAAAGATGTGAACTCCTCAGCAGTCCAAAAGAATCGGGATGAATTACAGTCTCGGTGGAGACTGGGCCAGGAGCAAGGGTAATAACTGATTGCTTAACCATGTGCCAGAAGATTTCTGCTCATTTTGAAAGGATGCTGTGAGGGACTTTTGAGCAAAGCAGAAAGAAAGGCATAAATAGATAGAAGGTTGATTTACTGTTAGAATTATGGTGAATGGTTTCACAGTTAAGGTAGGTAACATTGTTAATCACAGCAAATTAAAAGGCACTTGTAGATGTAAGCTATAGTGTGCTAAATTGTATGCAAAATTCCAAGTCTTTTATATTACAAACTATTGAATGATAGAAATGTTTCTGCATAACACACTGCAGAGTGGGCTGAATACTGGCTCCCCTAGGTGTAGACACAATCAGATAACCTGTCCAATGTAGATACCCTGGGGGGGGGGGGGGGGGGGGGGCGTGTCTGTTGAGAGAGGAGTATCCCCCGGGTGAGGCTTTTAATTGGGTGTCACTATCCACTTCATCAAATTTCATCATCCTGTGCTAACGAATTGGATGTAACCACATTTCTTCTATTGGAAACAAATTTGAATAAAAGCTGTGGCTTCATTATGTTTCCTTCTAAAACTGCAGAGGCTATTGGGTTTTTCCTGTGAAGGTGTTGTGTGATGATGCTACACTTCCCATCCTTTGGTACTCCACTGCCCACAGTGGAGCAGAAAGGGACGATTTTGCTTTCTGAAAGACCTACCCTGCTGGGTCTTTCTTTTCACTTGAAATTGCGAAAGCACCTCCTATTTTGCTTAAAAAAATTTTCTGAGTTAACACCTTGTGAAGTGTTAAGTAGTAAACTCTAATAGCTCAGAAAGGAAATAAAATAATTTGTCTGCAAATTAGTTTTAAAAGTCAGTGTGAGCTTTTTAAGAGCCACTGGGGTTGTTGAAAATGCTATTGAATCAGCAGTGTTCCATCATCGGTGTTTCAAACTAAGTCTGACTCTACAGGCAAAATACTTTAGACATTGCAAGGGAGGGTTAGGAGGCAGCAGAAATAAATTTGCTTTTAAATCAACATGGGAGTGGCTAAAGCATACGCATAATTAAGTGAAGTCAAAGTGTGCTTATTGTTCCTTTTAAAGTCACTAACCTCCAACAAAAGGTTTGATTAGGATTTAAGTAAGAGCTTCAAAAGAGTTTAGTTTGTCTTGAAAGAATTTAAATCCTTACTGGTCCACTGAAGGTGATAAACTTATTACTAATAACAAATCTCCTCACCTCGCATTCTGTATCTGAGCATCAAAAATTTCCATAAATTACCAATATTTTGAAGGAGCGGAGTATGAATTCGGTATTTTTCTTTCTCATTGGTTCTTTGTGAAAGAACATGCTTCTGAGTGGAGCTAGTCCTTGCCTAAGCCGAAGGCTTTAAAAAAACCCAAACCTCCAGAATACTAACTCAAGAAGAACCCCAAAGTTTGACGTTGCTGTGAGCAAATAGAATGAGCCTTGGGTGCAAGTTTTATGTTATTTCTTGGGTTTTCGTGACCTGTTCTAGCAAGATAAAGCAAAGTTCTTTTTCTAGGTAATGGGGATAGTTGGAGGCAAATTAAAATATAATCTGTAGTAGATTTTGAATGGAAGTTTAAATTTTGTGTTTAAAATGCTGATGCAGCTGAGACTGTGAAACGTTTTGTCCTCATAATAGCATTTCATGTTGTATCTTTCACTTCAGCTTTTTCAAAAATTTTACAATTGTCCTAGCACTAGCTTCTTTAAGTCATTGGTAAAAAATAGCGTTGAATGGCTTTTGAAATCTTCACAGTATAGCTTCGCTGCCTCTTAAGTAACAGCTGTCTATAGAGTTATAGAGCAGTTGATTTGCCCAGAGAAGAAAATAAATTTGTGTGAGCAAATTCAAGTTGATTCTCTAGTCAGCAGTCACCTTTCATTCTCTGCCCTTTTGTATGTTTACACCTTTTCTCTGTGGAAGGATGCAAACTGGAATACGTACAGTAAGGTATTGCTGCTGGAAGTGGTACTGGGGTAGTTTCTTTTCACTTAGGTTAACCTCATAACCTTGAATTTTCTGTAATTATGCTTTTTCAACATTTGAAGCTAATGTTGCATGCTAGATAACGATTTTTCCATGTGCAAAATGTTTAAGTGACTGTTGAGTATCTGAAACTCTTACACTGAGAGATAATTTGCAGAACTCTCTTTGTAATTAGTCCACAGAAGAGAAACTTGCTCTGGCTCAAGAAGAATTAGTTTCCAGCAGAAATCGAATTGCTAGCAATAATCAGCAGATTCAGGAACTGAAGAAGGTAAAGTCTACGCTGGAGCAGGATGCATCAAAGAAGGAGCAGCAGCTGGGCGAGAAGACCAAAATGTTACAGGATCTTCAGAACGACAGGGTAAGTCTCTCTGTCTTTTGAAATCTTCACACATCCATCCTGCACAAGCACCCATTACTACTTTATGTTACATCTCTAAACAAGGGGTATTTTGAGGGCTTTGCACTGTTGTAGTGCATAGTAATGGCAGCTTTGCTGAGTCTGTGGTGCAAAGACTTTTAACAGACAATTGAAATTAATTTGGTTCCAAATAGGCTGTTAATTTGTTCTCAGTGGCTAGACAGGTGTAAAAATGTTATTCGTTTTAAATCTAAAACTGCAAACGTGCTGCTAATTGTTTGCACTGCGAACTGTGGATAGAGATATATGGCAGTTGTTTCCCCTTAATCACAAAGCCTCCAAGTAGGTTTTGGGCCCTGGATGGTTTTTATTTGGTTGGGTTTTTTATTTTGTGAACTTGGAAGAAGTAACTTTTCTAGCACTTTTTATTTCTCTTCAAGATTTTGAAAGAAAAAGACTTGGCTAATGAAAAATGTAAAACAACAGAGCTCCAGGAAATAAGGAGTAGACTTGAAAAAGAAAGTGCCAAGCTGGGTGAAGAGCTTAGAGCCTGCAAGCAAGAATTTGAGAAGGTATATTGAGACAAACTGAGTCTTCATGTAGTTGGTTATCTGATAAGAAATATGTGCCTACTCAGTAGATGTTATCTGTAATGGCTTTGCAAAGATGGTTGCTGTAAGTATCAGTATTACAGGTAAGGGAATCAAAGCACACGTTTCGTTGAGGTTCCTGAGCAAGGCTGACTTGATTGGTGATAATCCTGGAGCACCGGTGCCCAGTGTTCGTGGCCAGGTGGACCACATAACTTAGGTTCAGGATGGGTTGTATGTCCTGGCTTTTCTTCTGTTCCACTGTAGATTCGCTGTGCGTACCCTTGCTTGACTATTCTGAAGCACAGAAAAGATATCTAAAAGTGTCAGAAATGTGAAGTTTCCCAGATATTCTAGGCACATCTGGTACTTCTCAAGGATGTGTGGTAGAGTTGAAACTCCCTTGATGTGCTGTGGTTTCTTAAAATGTCTGAAAAAGTCACAGTCGGGAAGAAGCAATGTCAGGAGCCTCATAAAATACTAACGCTCTTCCAAAATCATAACAATCAAATGAGCTCTCTAAAGAGTAAAAGTTTGGAGGCTTTAATGAAATAATTTTTAGTCTTCAGTAAAACAAACTATTTCTCGCCACATCCTATGTATTTCATTTTTTAGTCTCTGTAGAAACAAACACTCCTAAAAGGCCATAGTTTGTGTTTTCCACATTATGCTATTAGTAGTTATATTTGCATCTGTTAAGCACACAGCATTTAAGTTGCTGCACAAATATAAATGAAGGTACAGTCCCTATATGCTAATAAAAAGAAGTAACGTGATATTTTGAGTTTCAGATGTTCTTTTGTTCTCCAGTGTCTAGAAAATGGTCTCTTATTTTTAGATAGAAGCCTGTACTTTGTTTCTGTCAAGCAATGTATGCCTAGTACTTTCTTGCGTTTTGGGGAAAAGTTATTATAATTCTTGTCGTTCCTGAAATCTCTATTCTAAAGAAGGAACTTTATGAACATGCATACAAAATGCGTGCACACCAATGGCAGCTTAATATTCAACTCTTGATCTCCCTACAAGCAAACAGACTGAACCAGAAATTGTCTCCTAAAGGCCTATACTCTGTTTCCCATCTCCTACTGTGGAATGGGTAGATAGGCATCTACAGGGCATCCCCTCTCCTCCGTATGTGTTCTCTCGCTGTCTTTGGTTTGGTTTTAATTTGTGATGCAAATAGGCAACTAATAGGCAACCCCTATTAGTTCCTGCATGCTTGACTATGTAATTTTAAGGAAAATGGTTACTATAAATTTAACTAACATTTCTACTTCGAGATTTTTTATGTTTTGTTATGAAGAACAAGTAAAACTGATTTTTAGAACCAAATGTATCATCCTACTTGCTTAAAACATAGGGTAATTATTTATACATTTAAGACTAATAGAAATTAACTTTCTTCTGTTGGTGTTGGTTTTTACATTTTCGCTATGACGCTTTTAACCTCAGTATTGTAACCAGAGAAGAGTGTGAAGTAAATTTTAGAACAGACTCTAGAAGATGGTAATGGACCTATCTTTTCAAAGAACTGTAGAAAATAATCCAACAGAACTTACACTACTTTGCTAGAAACATATATTACATTTATTTTAAAAATCAAATGTTGTTCATAATATAGGTATAAGTTTAAAATCTTTGATTATGAAAATCACTGATACTTTGTGCTATAAAGTCATCCTTTCTTCTGGTGATAAAACTAAAAATTATTGCTGTCCTTTCCTTAGAAACAATTACAGTAGTTTTGAATTTAAATCATTTACACTTTCAATGTTGCTACTTTAACTTTGAGCTCTGTATCCTAACAGGAGGTGGCAAATCTCAAGGATGCAAAACAGCTATTGATTCAACAGAAATTAGAGCTGCAGGGCAAAATAGATAAGATAAATTCAGCTCTGGAACAGGAGAAGAAAAACCATCAAGCTGTCAAAGATCAGCTGAAAAAGAGAGAAGAGGAGCTGAAGAAAGAATGTGCTGAAATTGAAGCTAAACTGGTTAGTATGCTAGAGAGTATACTACTGTTATTTTGTGAACATGCCTCTGGATTCTTTCAGAGACAGAGAGGAAGCAGAGTTGACTTCAGTTTCACATTACATTAATTTTTAAATGACAAAGTCAGAAATCTTTGAGGCATTTAATGGTGTAGGAAAATTCAGTGGGATGACAGCCTTGTCTAATATAGTTTGTTGATTAAAAGTGGTGATTCTAGTACAGTAAGATTCTTTGTCTCAATTACATGTAGGGAATAGGGAAAGAATACTTGGAAGGTTGTTTTTCATTGTTGCATTGTTTTCTTAGCACACAGAGAAAAAAGAGAAAGAAGAAGAAAACCGGAAGCACGAGGAGAAGGAGACCAAGCTCAACATGCAGGTCACAGCTCTGAATGAAAACCTGGCTACCATGAAGAAAGAGTGGCAAAGCAGTCAGAGGCGAGTGAGCGAGCTGGAGAAACAGACGGATGATTTACGTGGGGACATTGCCGTCTTGGAAGCAACAGTGCAGAATAATCAGGATGAGAGAAGAGCGTTGCTGGAGAGGTAAGCTGTGGTCATGACAATGTGGAAGTGTAGTTTGGGAAATAGCCTCACACTGAAAACTTGTTTCAGTTGATTCAGGATTCTCTATGCCTGCTTTGTTTAAATCCCTGTTTGTTGATAGTGCCTGGGCTGTGGGTGCAGTTTCCAGAGTGAAACCTTCTGTCATCCCTGCCAAAGCACAGCAAGGGGTGTTGAGAATAAACTGTGCTTTTTTGAGATGGGGGTGACCATTTTGTAGAAAATCAGGCAGGCTTATCAGGATGTCACTTATCACCAAAGCCACAGCTCTGCGCTTGTGCTCAAGGATTTATGCCCATCCATAAAACCATCTTCTAAATCCATTGGGCTTCTGTGAACTTTGAGGTGTGTAGGTTGTAGCTTCTCATGTGTTGTGTGAACGTTGCAAGGCCTGGCAGAGAGGGCTTCTCTTACCTGAGTTAACTATCCTTCTCCATCACTGTGAGGCTCCCCTGCCTTGACTCAAGCAGAGTGGATTCACTACTCTTCCAGAAGCCTGGAAGAGGCTCCTTGGTGCTTCCAATAACGTAGAATTTGCTTAGGGACTTCTGCGTATGCCCACTGTTCGGTGTTAGGAGATTGAATGCGTAATTGGGTTAGATAGGCTAAAGTTCACACAAGAGGCATTTTCTTCCTCCTGAAAACCTACAGTCTTCTTTTCTCCAGTCTCTACAATATATTTAAATCTTATCTAAGCGGAGCGCCTTTTCTTCGGGCAGCAGGAGGCATGCAAGGCAGTGGGAATTACCTGAGCACAGTGATTACAAGGGTAGAAGAAACACCTGTGAGACAGCAAACTTTCTTGGTCCTTATTTCCTGACATGTCTGGTAAAGGCAGAGTGGAAAACGTTTTTCGATATGTCAAGCCTGCTGATTTGGTTTTTGAGCAGTAGACCTTGGCAAAGGATGGTGTCAGTTTAAGAGAGATCCTCTTTCT
Source organism: Larus michahellis (assembly GCF_964199755.1). Lineage (NCBI taxonomy): Eukaryota > Metazoa > Chordata > Aves > Charadriiformes > Laridae > Larus > Larus michahellis. Next base: position 49,634,607 of record NC_133896.1, on the reverse strand, counting down.
TTGGCAGTCCCTTGCCAAACTCATCCAATAGCCATTTACAGCTTGGTAGAAAAACACCCTTTCAAATTTGGCTTTCAACAGTTAACTGAATTTCAGCTGATGGGAGGTGGCCTTGCTAAAAGAAAAAGGGTTCTTTTCTGCTCCATTGTGTGACCTGGTCTGCTGCAACTGGTTTATGAGAGTCTCCTGTTGCACAGGGGTACTACTTATCGGGGCTTGCAGTTGATGGATGGCATTCAATACTGTCCCCAGTTTTGCGAGTAGCTCCAGGTGTTAATAAGCTGCAGATATCTGGGGGCAGTGCCAGATAATCTTAAATTGATTGTTACAACAGAAAACTTTTTTCCAGTCAAGTCGTCCAAGAACTCTTCACAGCAAGGATATTTTGGGCTGGATTTTATGAGAGTAACTTCTCAGATATGACAGCCTGCCCAAAGGAGGCAGTCTACGTTGCCTTATATGCTTTGAGATGACTACTTGCCATTTTTTCTCAGGTGTATAAAAAGTGAAGGAGAAATTGAAAAGCTTCAAGCCAAACTTGTAGAAATGAAGAAAAAGCTGGACAACACTACTGCTGCGATGCAGGAACTTGGGCGAGAAAACCAGTCGTTACAGGTACAATTTGATTTGAAGCAATTAAACCTGTCGATTCTCTGTGTGGGAAACTTATTTCAAGTTTGTGTCAGAGTGGTGGTGGGTTGCTACCAATCCAGAGTGATTAAGATGTTATACTTGTGGTGTACGAGGGCCGTATTGCTGTCTGGGGGTTCTTAAATCTGCTCATAGTTTTGAAACTTGGAAGATTTTCTCTCTGAACCAATGTAAGCTCTCAGTATCATGGCAGAATTGGTGCTTTTATACTGCACTGGGTAGCACGTGCAGTGAAAATAGAGGAAATTAGTAGGAATTAGACATGCACTGAAATAAAAACCTGCTTTTTTTGTATCTTCTATATAGATCAAACAAACACAAGCTCTCAACAGGAAATGGGCAGAAGACAATGATGTACAGAATTGTATGGCCTGTGGAAAAGGCTTTTCGGTGACAGTGAGAAGGGTAGGTGTGTTTTACTGTGTGTCTGGGGGGATTTTCTTTTTCTGTTGTTTTCAAACTCTTAGATGGGATACAAACTTCAGAAAATGGCCTTAATAGTGCTATGATACTCAGGACATCTCAGAATACAGTTGTTGCTTGCGGTGCCTTAAATATTAAAAATAAAGTTTATGGAGCTTACTATATTCATGATTCTTTCGCCATTGTAACAGCATCCGTTTCTAAACAGTGTTAAAATAGTTCCATCCCCTAAGCAAGCAAGCAAAATTACACTGTTGTAAGTGTATTTGCAGTAAACTTATTTATAACCAGTCTGAACTGGATTTACAGGTATAAAAGGAATGTAATAGAAATTATGTGAAATATGTGAATGTGAAGTATATGTGAAAATATGAGGCATCACCATGATCTGGTGCTTTGTGACTATATATTTCTAAATACTAACTAAACATGGAACAGAAGAAACAACTGGATGTGTTTTAGGTCTGTAGTCAGACCTTCTTTGTAAAAGCAGCTGTGGTCAGCCAAGACGTTAGCATCCCTCAACTTGGCAGGGTCTGCCCTTCATCCAGAGATTACCGTCCCTCCAACAAGTGACTTGGCAATGAAGTACTTGAGGGATATTCATGAATTTCATTCTGTAGTGCTTCCTGACTTGGTCTTCGGTGTCTCTCCCTGTCCTGCATTATTTCAGTGATGTTCTGTGGGTAGTCTTTGAACAAAGGCTGGTGGATCCTTTGATTCAATGATACTTCTCAATGTGAAAGCAGGTAGTTACATGTAGAAAGAACATGTTTTATAAGACCAGAACAAGTTCAAGCGGAGAAATTCAAAAGGAGGATGAACTTGAACCAGTTCATTTCCAAAACTAGTATAGTCTTCCGATTCAGTGAAGCACTTCTGAGTATTTTACTCCTATATACACCCCTTTAGAAAGGATTTATTGCTATGTCCTTCTGTGTGCTATGTAACCACTAATTAAAAATTCAGACTTCTGAAACATGAGAGTTGGCTTGACATGATAGTGATCTCTGTTAGTGATCGATGCCCTGTCATTGATGTTCAGCATAAATGTTTCTTCTCTTTCACAGCATCACTGTAGACAGTGTGGAAATATCTTTTGTGCCGAGTGCTCAGCAAAGAATGCCTTAACTCCTTCTTCTAAGAAGCCTGTCCGAGTCTGTGATACTTGCTTTAATGACTTGCAAGGATAACTGGCTATCGTGAGTGACAAAGAAATGTTACACTAAAACTTATAATTTGTGTTGATGCACTTCGTTCAGCACTCAGACTACTATTCAGTTTGGACAATGATTGTAACACTTGGCAAAATTTAGTATATTTTAAAATGTTTATTGATACCAAGTAAAACTATTGTATTTTTTGTGAGACATGGGCTCAGATCATCCATAGCTTATTGCCATTTATCCTGGAAAGAGCTTCTATGTCTAGTTTAGAAATACCCAGTTATTTGTAAATAAAGTTTAAACAGAGGAGTAACAATGTATTTTTTTATCTTTTATTTTTTTGTTCAAGAGAAACAGCGTTTATGTGATATTGCAGTTTATTCTTGTTTCCTTCAAAGAAAAAGGAAGATGCAAAAACTTGTGAGGATTTTATGTATCAAAAGTTGCTGTAAAAGCATAACTAATTGTTGCATTTGATTGCATATCTGATGTTCTTTATAACGCCCTGTGATTTTGTTTTCTTTCTGTCTCTCTGGTTCTTGGACTTTTCTCTCTAAATTTCAAACTCCACAGTGAAGGTAATGGCTGGAGTCGACTCCAACTCGGTTCTATTTGCCCACTTAGAGCTTGTTGTAGTATCAGCACCCGAGTCCTTATCCAGCTACAGCACTTGGATACTGGAACATCTTTACACATACTGTATTGCATAGTTTGCGTGTGTGTATGTGTGTCTGAGAGAGAGCATGCGTGAACAAAGGTGAGACAAAGTTTAGCTGGCATTGTAGAAATATGACGTGATACGTTACAATATTCCATCCCATATTGATTTATTTCACTTTTACGTATTTGGTTGATGGATTTTAATATTCCAGAAACCCTTATATGTGGGTTTTAAAAAGCAAACAAACAATAGTGGTCGTAGCCTGTAGCACATCTCTCCACCTGCCCATACTCTGGAAGCCCTGAGAAGTCCTTATGGTTCTAAGGGACATCCAGACCTTCTACACTAGGTGTCCTACTAAGAAAAAGTCTTTTTTTGAGACTGCTGCAGTTTATCTGACCTTTTCTTCTGTCCCTTCCCTCAGCTTTTGGTGGAAGAAGCTAAACTCCTGCTACACCTAAAACCCCTCAGTTTTCCATTGCTCCATCTGACCCTCGTTACTGGAGGGTGTTAAAAGTTACGTTAGTTATATGATTTAGTCTGCTCAGAACGGTGGTGTGAATCTCCTGCTACTGGATTAGTTATAAGCCAAACAGCTCCAAATAAGAGGCCAATACATATGTCTTCAGATATTTATTCATATTTTCTTTTCTGTACTTGCAACAGAGGTTTCTTGTAGAGTTCATGTAGGCTCCAAACTTCTTTTTTGTTGTGATTTTATTTATACCCATTTGTTCTTGGCTGCCTCTCTCTTACCTTTTCTTCCCTTTGTATCTGATGTCTCAAAACTGTTCAGGTTATTTCTTCTGAGTGGGGGTTATGCCTTCTGATATCTAGGGACCCTTTGTCTTAAACACCCTAATAAATTCCCCACACCCCAAGCTCTTCTGCGTCTTACAAAATTTTGCCAGCTGTTCAGAGAAAAGGACTGTGTCCTGAATTCCTCTGCTTCTTGCCCGAGGTAAGGAATCAAATTCTGTCACAACGATGGAAGCTTAGCCATCATTACACAGGTTTGTTTGCTTTTATCTGTTGACAGCTCTATATGTGAATGAAGAAGAGTCTCTTTTATGAAAAATGTCTAGTCCTGATGAACTCTCAAGTGAAAAAACTTCTTAATCCTTCTTCTCCAGAAGCCGTGATCTATATGTTTCATATCCCTTCTTAGCTTACCTGTCTAGTTCTACATTTGCAGCCTCAAGGAGTCTTCCTCAAGGAGTTTCCTTAAAATTAAATTATGTCCCAAAAGCCAGCTGAATTATGGAATTCATTCTCCTCGCTATGAAAGGGTTTGGGATGCAACCGTGCTTTGTGTGAAATACTGACCTGCTTTTCTGGTTCAAACTCAAGAGTTTCTTGCTCAAAAGAAACAATTGCTGCAACAGTTCCATATGAACAGAGCCTCTGGACTCGCTGTTTCTCCTTGTCAGTGTAACTGTTTGGCATAAGAATATTTTGAATAGAAAATACGAACAGAATCTCTGCCTCTGGGAATTATTTTTTTTTTTCCCTACTGATTTATTTATTGAGAGAATCTGAAGAGTTTGCTTTCGAGCCTTTCTTTCTTTGACATGTGGCTTCAGCAATGTGGGAAAGGTAAAGATGTGACAGTCCTGCTCCAGCCTTGATGTGCTCTGCCCTGTTGTGTGACACATGGAGCCTCGTGCTGCTCTTGGGATGAAGGACGACCATGTGGAGAGAGGGAAGAGAGAAGCTTCCTGTGACTGCACAAGGACAAAACGCATGAGGCAGAGGAAGATGGAAATCTCTCAGGGGGAGCTAGGAAAATGGTTAAAAGACTCACTTGTGGTCAGGCGTTTTGCTTTTGAATGGCAACGTGTGGAAGTTGAAGAGAGAGCTCTGCAGTAAAGAAGTGGTAGAATCACACAGAATCACAGAATGGTAGGGGTTGGAAGGGACCTCTGGAGATCATCTAGTCCAACCCCCCTGCCAGAGCAGGGTCACCTTAGAGCAGGTTGCACAGGAATGCGTCCAGGTGGGTTTTGAATGTCTCCGGAGATGGAGACTCCACCACCTCTCTGGGCAGCCTGCTCCAGTGCTCTGCCACCCTCAAAGTAAAGAAGTTCCTCCTCATGTTTAGGTGGAACTTCCTATGCTCAAGTTTGTGCCTGTTACCACTTGTCCTGTCCCCAGGCACCACTGAAAAGAGCCTGGCCCCATGCTCCTGACACCCACCCTTTTAGTATTTATAAGCATTGATAAGATCCACTATCAGCCATCTTTTTTCCAGACTGAAGAGACCCAAATCCCTCAGCCTTTGTTCATGAGAGAGCTATTCCAGTCCCCTAGTCATCTTCGTAGCCCTAGAAGCTCTAGTATGGTTCTTAATTGTTCTTAATTCAGCCTTTTGGGATGCCTTTGTGTAAAGACGAGCAGCGTCGCCTCACTCAGCTGGCTGCTGAAGCAGTGCGGTTGGTTGACTGCAGATCAGACCTTGCTCTGGAGCTCCTCGGCTTCAGGGGCAAAACCAGCTCTATTTCTGAAGACTGCTTTTTGCTGAACAGTTTATATGACCAACTTTTTGAGGGGATGGAAATGCTTTTCAAATGCGCATTTGTAGAAAGAGGGATTTTTAAAATCTGGAGGAACAGTGGTGTGGTAGAAGCTTTCATGCTTGAGCCTTGGGTTTGCAGCAATAGGTCAGGATTTCTACAGCTTTTCACTAAAGTAAATTTATTACTCCATTGCTAAATCTTATGCTCCTTCTTTTGTGCTTATGATTCTTGGTACTGGTCTGTATTTGTTGACGACTTGATGGTATAATAGACCGTATAATGCTCTTGGCCTCACTGCCAGGTTGGAAGTTGTGCTCAAGCTCAGTAAAATGAGCCATGAGACACATAATAAGGGAAACTGAAAGGTGAAAAGCTTTGTATTTCTAAATCTTGCAGAGTCTGACTGTTTTGATGGGCATGTTTCAGTAGGAATGTGGGATTTTTGTTGCACTGCTTTAAAATATAAATAATAGGAAAAACGTAGTAAAAAGCCTGGTAACTTCTACCACACTGAGTTAAAGGATTCCAGACAAAATAGTTTAATGCACTGATTTTTCAGACTGCAAACACAGGAACAGAGGGAAGAAGTAATAAAATGGCAAAAAAGACCAGAGCCTTGGAACCGGAGGACACACGGTGATGTGTTTTAGCAGCCTCTAGCAAGAACCAGATAGCTCTGATTCACTGGGGAGAGGCCATTATAGATCAAGAGGTGGAAATAACAGTAAAACCAGCTCTCGAACCAGTAGGTGTGTGAGATCCTCAAGCTGCCTTTGATTACTGGCCATTACCATGGCATCAGGAATGGGACAATGAACTGTGGGGTTTGTTCCTAAAACTGTCCCCTCTGCAGGATGCTCCATCCACATTCAGAATTGCTTGGGGAGCAGAATATGAGAGACCAGCTGCTAAATGGGTTGAAACAAGCTACGGAGGCAATCGGGGAAAGTGTAAAGGGGATAGTCTTGTTAAGGGTGGGGAGAGCTTCCTGGAGACCACCTCTCTTCCTAGTCAAAGAGCCACAATCCCTTGCGTTGTTGCCTCCAAAATGCCAAATCCTACCGTTCTACTCCAGCCTCATGTCAGCGATAGATACTTCATACTTCGTCCCTGCAAGCCCTCTGGAGGCAGGTAGCGTTGCAGGGGTCAGTGGCAGGCTTTTTTGACCTTAGCTGGCTGTGCTTCGCTGTTATTTCTTCTCCCCATGTATTCCTTCCCTCCAGTTTTCTTCCCCTTTCTGCAAAGGTTGAACAGAGAATAAAATTAATGAGTCACAGTAGGAAAAGCTGCTGTCTGCAGATGAAGAGACAAAAGGAATTTTCTGCTGCAGCTTCCAACAGAGGCAAGAGGTTTAGAGGGATCTCGTTTTTCAGCTGGCTTCATTCTCTGGCGCAAGAGTCCGAGGCTCTAGGGTATAGTGTGGGGTTTTTTTCCTCTGTTTTTGGAAGGTGTCAAGTAACCAAGTTGCCACGGAGTGTGGAGCACGAGGTGCACAAGAACAATGATTAACTATTTTTGTTGGTTTTGGGATGATTATTTGAGAATCCTCGCGGGAAAAGCTTTCTTGGTGAAGCAAGAAGGGATTTGGGAGCAGAAGCATGAAGTAACTAACCTTGCTGTGTTTGTATTACATTAGCAAGAACAATTGAGTCTCTCATGCTAGAAGTTAAGAGAAGTGACATTCCTAAAGAAGGGACCTGGAAAACTCAAGTACTTTTCTGGATTATTAAATGTCAGTTAAATATGAAGTGGTTAACAAATGCTTTTTGCAAAACTTAAAAATTTATGACCAGTACTCAGCGGCAGACAGAAAACTGATGGAGCTTAAGTTCAAACAGAACATCAGCTATGCCAAGAAGAATGATACCATAGTTTGAGTATGTTGAAACTGATAAATCACTCCTCCAAGTACCACCCCTCCCACTCTCATATTCTTGGAGGACTAGGAAACAACACTGTCATTTGCACTATGCACTTTTTGCTGTCTGACTGATATAATCTACAGTAAGTGGAACGGCATCGTTGGCATTGTATGTGTTAGCTGTAATCAATGGACAGAAGGTTTATCTTCAGCTGGACCTTTCACTGTATTACGTTTGGCCCCTTGCTCAGTAAGAACTGCACTCATAATTCCTTTGTACCAAAACGCAGACATTGTCTGAGAACACATGTAACAAGAAAAACCATGTAGTCATGCACGTGATGTCTTTGTAGAGCTTCCTTTTAAGATTATAACATGAGAAAACATGATTTTTATGTATTTTGAAGGATCTTGCCAGTTGTCCAGTTCTTAATTTTTGAAGTCTTGACTTCAGCACCCCTTCTGGGATAAGTTTAAAATTGTTGTGCAACCACAGCCTCTCCAAAAGCACTATGTGGCTTACTTTTCAAAACCAGCAATAACTGGATAGTAAAGTCCCTCCACAGAAACTCAGTTTTGGGGGTATTTTTTTTTCTTTTTAAAGGGGCACTGAATAAAGAGGTTTGCATCTTTAGAGAGAACATTAGGTGCCACTTAAGATCACAATAATGAAGAGGATAGGTACTAGTTAATATAATAAACTCTGCCTTTTGTCTGTAGCTCACCGCATACTATGCACTCACTGTGCAGCAGATACAGGAGTATCTGCTCATTTGAAGATTAGTGAAGCCCTGCTAACCCTTTTGGATCAATGTTACTATGAAAGCAGAAGCCTGGTAGGCGTGTTTTCCAATTTTTCCTTCCCCCTATGACCTAAACTAAAACCAAATTCATCTGTATTTCCTGCCTTTTTTGGGTAAAGAGGGCTGGGAAAGAGTGTTCGTCGTTATATGTCAACAGGCCAGTGCTGGCAGGTCCAGGCTCCTGCTGTTGGCTTTATGGCAAAGTTCTCCATTGTATCACGCTAAAGCTTGATTCCTGGCGCAAAAGGGATGTTTGAAAGAATATCTCGCTGGGTTAGCAAATACCAGAATTTTTTATAGTAATGTGTCCAAAATGCTGCTTGTACAGGATCTGTCACTTTTGTAACAAAAGAAAAAAAAATCACAAAAAAATTAATTGTAAAAGCCCACCATTTGATGCCATTACATAAGATTTCATTTAAACTACCTCTCAGTGTGAAATTCAAATATTAGGTAAATTTAATAAGGTTTGCTCACTGTCATGTTATGTATAAGTTACAGTGAATGCCAAAATTGAGAAAGTTTATCACCAAAAAGGAAAAAGGTTAAGTCTTTTTTTTTTTTTTTAATGTGTTTGAAAGTATCCAATAGTTTCAAGTTATTGTAAACTCTGTTGTATTCTTTTAACTTCTGTAGTTTCAATCTTGAAAGTCTAGCTGCTGGACAGGAAATAAATCAGAACGAGAAGCTTTCATAATCACGGTCTGCTGAGTAAAAACAATTTTGTATGCAGCTTTGTCATTTGGCTACAGATAGCCTCATTCACCAAATGTACCATTAATTCAGTCGTCTTTCTTTTTCTTCAGTACTCGAGATGTGAACTTGATGAATGGTATTCTGTAACGGATGCGTGCCACAAATTACATTGTCTTTGCCTCTTTTCTGAATTTTAATGATGAGTTTATTATTGCAGATGTGAATATTGCTCATACAGCTTAATTTCTGTATAATTGTATAAAATATAAATGGAAAAAGTTTAAAGTTCTTACCCGGTATTTAGAGGTAATGTATTATAATAGCCTTATGTTGCAGTTTTACCTACAGAGTACTGCACTTCTGTTAAACTGGATCATATCATCTTGGTAGGTGTAGATAGATTTTTTGCATGAGTGTGTTTTGTTTTTGTTTCTTTTTAATTGAAGTTCGATTCTCTTAAGTTCTGTTTTCAGTGTTTGTGTTTACTACTTGTGATCACGTAGTTGTGCCTTACATTGTGAATGAATTTAGTCCAGCGTGCACTCTAATTCCTAAACTCTATGATTTGGAAGGCAGCTGTGGATTTGGGTGAGAAGATGACACCATGCATCAACCGGTTCTGTATAAACTATGATGAAATGTTATTGAAATGTCATTTTTGTTTTCTAACCTGCTAAAGGAATGATTAATGACAATAAAAAAAAAATAATTAGACCTTTCTAATAGACCAGTTCTGTCATTCAAAACTACCTTGTCCCATTTCAGACAGCAAAGCTACTTTGAAATGGGGGATATATCTTTTTACAAATGAACCATTGGGAAGCCACACATCTAAGAACAAGCTAAACGCTCCAGTTTCTTAGATTTGTGGGGAGCTGCACCAAAAGCTTTCACATTCCCAAGGAGGCAGTGATAATGACTGTTTTCCAAACCTGTTTTTTCACAGGTTGAATTCAGAATAGTTTTTCCATTCCCAATAACTGCACGAGGCTGCTGGGTCTCCTGCGTTCAATTAAAGTCCTCCTGTCACTGGTTGTGTTCAGGCATTGCATTCAACACAGTCGGACAACTGGCTTAACTGGAGGACTCGGAAGTAGCACTTGTTTTAGTTCTTCAGATTAATGCAGGGCTTGCTTCTCAGATGGAAAACTTTCAGGCTGGAGCTGCATTGCAGAGAGAAGCCAGGTGATTAATGTGTGTGTGATCAGGCCCATGACAAAGCCACCGTTGAATTGTGGGGGCATTCACAAAAGAAGTGCCTAGCTATTGAAGCAGGTCCTCGTAGGGGCTCTGTGTAGACAGTGGAGAAAGATGGAAAGAAGAGGTCTCCTCTGAAAGGCAATTTGAGTTGGGAAGTTAGTTTCTTCCTTGACTGCTTTCTGAGGCATCTTTCTCTCCAGACTGCAGAGAAGAGCTTGTTAAGTGTACGTCTCCATAAAGACAGCCTGCGTGTGAGTACTTCCTTCCCCTGGGGTGTCCTCCTTGGAGATGTGCTGGCCTCCAGGAAGTACTGAATCTCTGGGACTACTTAGTTGTTTTGGCAAAAATGCACAGAGATGCAAAATACCATCTCACTTCTGTCAGCGCACAAAGCGCAGAGCTTAGTCTGTCAGGTGTGACTTCTCTGGGCTTGAAATATCTGTCCTCTCAGCGTTGGTTTCAAGACACTGTGAGGTTCTGGTGAGGCACCAGGGGTGGAAGGGGGAGGGTGTGACATGGTGTGCAGCTGGGCTTGGCGTCGGGGAGATTGAGCTCAGCTGTGTAAGCCAAGTTGTGGGTAAGTGGTTGCAGCTTGCGTGGCGTCCTGGACCAGATCTGCTGTCTCCACTCTGTTCTGCTCTCCTGCCTTACGTGTTCACCACTCGGCATGGAGCCTGAGTGGCTGGTCCTTTCCCAGGAAGCTGTGACAGAAACTTGCCCATCACAGGCAGAGGGGGAAGAGCAGGAATGTGTACCGCAGAGGCCTAGGCTGCATCTGGAGGGTGCTGAACCAGGTAAGTACATAGATACATACAGCCTCCAGACCGAAGCTTGTATGTACAGGTGAACCAGCTCAAGTGGATAAAATGTACCACCACGTCCTCATGGCTGGAGCTGGGGAGCAGCGGGGTTAGGGGCAACGCTTGAACTCATGACTAGTTTGGTTGTGGAGTAGAGGTGAAAGTGAAGTGAATGCTGACTTCCCCACAAATAAAGCAAACAGCCGGAATGGCACTCCTACGTTCTTCAGCATAGTCCTCATCTGTGTGGCTTCTCTGTTCAATGTCCCCTGAAGTAATTCCTGACGCTGAGGGGATACTGTAAGGGCTGAGGGAGACTAGCTGACTGGGGACAGAAAGCGGGAGAAGTGACCGAGTCACTGAGAGTGGCTTTAGGGAAGTCTCCCTTTCTCTCTAGGCTGTGGCTAACCTCAGGGGTGAGGTTGGTGAGAGCACCCTCCCTCCATGGCAAAACCTGCATGAATGTTGTGGCAAGCAGTTTTGGGCTGTTCTGTGGGTCTCTCCTACAAAAAGAGGGGAAAAATGAAGTGATTAACGGGCACGCTTCTGCTATGCTATCCCACGGGTCTGGAGTAGCAGTGAGGTGTAGAATGGTTTGGTGCAAAAGGAACACTCAAGTTTGTGAAGCAACCTTGGACTCTGAAAGCTTTAGTGGGCGTCAAAAAATGCATAATGACAGGTCTGCTGTTAATAAAGTGGTGAAAAACCCCAGGCTAAAAAAAACAACAATAAAGCAGGGTATTATCGTACTTTTGTTCTTTCTTTTTATATATTCTGTAGCATCTCTAGTTTAACTGAACGTTATGTGTAAATATGACCTTTTTCAAAGAAATCGAAATAATCTCATTTTAAAAATTAACGCGCAGTCAACACAATAGATGCTTTTACTGATCTGCCTCCACAAGCTCAATGTTAATGCAAAAAACATCGTGATATTATAGTTTAGTAAGTAGAGAGGCATAACTATCAGGAGCTATGGCTACACATTTTAATTTCATGAAATTTATTAATACAGTTTGAATGATCTTGGAATAACCCTTCTAGACTTTTCTGGTGAATGGGTTCTCCTCACCAACATAGGTTTCTTCCCCTGTCCCGCTTTCTAGGAAATGACAAGCTGTATTAAAGCTTCCCTGGCTGGCAAGAGCCTTCCCCTAGCTGAAGCAAAGGAGCATCCAAGAGTGATACGTTTATTGCGTGGCTCATGTTTCCCCCTCCAGTTTATTCCTACATCCCACGGTCAAAACTCCACACTTCGGTCTAGTCAAGTCAAAAATCTGTTAGCTTCAGAAACTTAAGGCATGCTGGAAGAAACAGTTGTGATATCACCACAGTAGTCTTCCACTGGATCTGTCGGTGCTGTGCTGACATTATTAAATTTCGGAGGATTCAGCTGGGAAGCAGAAAGCGGTGTTTTTCTTGGTTTCATGTTGCGTGGTGTAATTGGAGATTGCCTTTTCTATCTGTGACATCCATGTTTTCTGTAACATGAAAAAGTAATTTGTAAACCAAGACAACCTATGAAGGTTCCAGTAATTCAGACACCTAAACACCCAGAGCCTTTAGTTTTATTTAGCCTTTCTTCAGGCCCATGCTCGTAATTCCTGAAGTGAACATGAATTATCACAGAACCGAGATTCTCCCAGTTGCTCAGGCCACTATGCACTGCTGGAGCCTGTGTCTGGGGCCAGTGATTTCGAGTGAAGGTTTCCTTTTTGGTTGGAAGGTAGGATTTTAAGGCTCTGATTGCTTGTATTGGTAAAGTTTGCTGCAGACTACTTTAACAATTTTTGTGCTGTGTTTATTTATTTTAATGCTGTCCCTGCAGTTTGGGCTCCCTGTTCCTCTGATTAAGATGGCCCCAGTGCTATCAGTATCACAAGTTCTGTCCCCCTCTGAGATCTGTCATGTGCTGCCATGTGAATTTCAGTTTCTAGCATCACGCTGACAGCATCCAAGCCCTGTATCTGCTGGCATCCAGGTGTGAGGGCAGGGGGTGACGACTGGAGACATGGATTTAAAATACATAACTTCCTTCTCTCTGTGCTAGTCCAGATGGTCTGGGTTGCAGAAGCTGAGTTGCCTCTGAGTTGCTATGATTAGACATTACAAATTAGTTGGCAGCAATATGAGCCTAAGGTCTAGCTGTGCTTCTCCCACCCCAGGATTTTTATTTTGCCTGGTCAGGAGCTGCTCTCCCTGCTGTAATGCACGTAGAGGCACCGAGCTTTGATGCAAAGAGTAGAAATGCACGAGAAGGGGCAGCCTGTTCTACTTCATGCTACGCTGGGATTCATCATTTTTCTTATTGACCCATCTGGTTGTTTCTTCTGTGTGTTCACGCTCCGAACGAGTTAAAAACTTTGCTTCAAAAACTAGAAAGCTGGAGAGATAAATTGGATGACCTCCAGGCCTAAGGAATCCCAGCAGGGGATGTGAGAAGAGGCCGCACGTGCCTGGCAGAGCCCAGAGACCGGCTTTGGCATGGGGTGGTTGCGCTGCATCCCCTGGAGCTGCCTGTGGAGGAGGTTCCAATGCAGAGGGTGGTGATGGTTACACAGGGGTTTGCCAGGCAGTCATGGGGCCGTAGTGGCAGGATTAAAGCTGTTGAGCTTTTCAAGGCTCAGGGAGGAGAGCAGGGGATCGAGGGGGGGAAAAGAACAAGAGGACAGGACAGTGGTATGGGTGGGATGAGCAATAGCAGCGTATTTCAGGTCTGTGTTTTCACGTGCCTGCTGAGTTTTGGGTCTCTGAGAGGTGGGAATGGGACAAGGGATTCGCTGCAGTGACGTTCAGTGGATTGCATGCACTCCCCGTGCAGTCAGTAGAACACAGTATGGCAGCGAGAGGCAGGTGGGCAGGATGAGGCTGGATCTCACAAGGGAGCTGGGAGCCGAGACAGGCACGTCACAACCAGGAGGTCTACGAGGCAGCTCGCAATGTAACAGCCCTCTGCTTGGGATGAGTCAAGGGGAATATGACATGTACGGTGTCATTCAGTTTGCTGTCTCCCTTTTGGTATAGCTTAGCTAGCTCAAGGCCCTGCTCTCATCCTCACCAGTATCAATATTGTCCAGATCATCTTCCTTTCTGCCTTGCAGCATCACGTCAGCTAAACCCATGAGCTCATCTTGGCTAGTAAAGTGTCTTTAAAAAATATATGGATCATGCTGAGATTGGGTTTCCTGGGAGCTGAAATAAGGTGGTTGGCTTCATTCAACCGGTGATGGAAAGTCTACCTTTCCTAGGGCCCAGAGTGCCCAAAGTCAACAAAATGCAGTAATGCCACCACATCCAAGTGGAAAGAACCTTTCACTGTGGGGTTTTCTCCTTTGATAAACTGGACTTGGGAGACACTGAGAAGATGGTAGCCACGTGGTGTGAAGACAGCTTTGGAAGGCAAAGGTAATATTTCAAGAACAGGAGAAGGTAACAACTTCTTGAGTAGATACCTATTGTAGATACTTATTCCAAGTACCAACCACTGACTTAGAAATGGGAAGAATTCACTCATTGCTTTTCCCTGAAAAAGTCTATCTCCTGTGATTTACTTTTAAGAATTAGTGGTAGCTAAATGTCTGTGCATTAGGTATTAGAGAATGAAATTCGACTCAGAGGAGGAAAAAAAAAAAAAGAACTTCTGTGAAGTTCCTACCACACTTTCAGATGTTATATACAGTGCTGTTACTAGAAATGTGATGTGGTGTGAAAACGAGGGGTAAATTTATATAACGGTGGAATTATTCATACCATCTGTTCAGTCTGAAATTGCAAGATGCGTGTTGTGCATAGATGAGCATGATACAGGTCTCTGCTCTGAGTACTACTGCGTATCAGTTGGGTGTTTGGCGGGGGCTGCTTTGGTGTTGACTTCTCCAGAGGGGCTGACAGTCTTCATTTCTCTGACACAAGAGATGGCTTTTTTTTTTTTTCTTTTAGCATGATACTCTTTTTCAACAAGAATACAACCTGCTACCAACCCTGGTATAAAATTGGTACATGTTCAACAGCAAATATTCTGTAACGAATGTGTGAGCCAGAGCACTGGGGTGTTATTTTGTTTTGGTTTGGTTTTGGTCAAATGTCACAACTGTAATAGATTCTTAGCATAGCACGGCTGCTTTTGGGCCAAGATCCCCCTTTAGGGAAAGTGTAGTTGTGTAATCAGAGAAGAAAAATAAAGGTGTGCTACTGCCCCTTACCTTGGCAGTCTCTGTCGGAGCTTGTAGCAAGAAGACGGCTATGCACTGACGATATCTATTTTCATGCTGTATTAGGAAAGCATTTCGGAGGCTGAAGCCTGGGGGGGAAAAATATGGAGAAATGATATATTATGCGGGAAGCTTTGTTATTTCAAAAAGTTAATTCTGCTGGCATTTGTTTTATTTTTGATTACTTTATCTTTGTGCAGCTAAGGTGCTTTTGAGTCTAGCTGAGGATCATTAAGAGAAGATTCCATTCAAAGTGGACTAAACCATAACTGAAGTTAGAGGGGAAAAAATATCAAAAATTAAAGAGAAAGGCCCCATCTTTTTTTTCTTTTAACTCAAACAGGTCTGTGTGATGGCTGCTACGTAGGGCTACACTCGGGCTGATAGAATCATAGAATCGCCTAGGTTGGAAGGGACCTTTCAGATCATCTGGTCCAACCATCAACCTAACTGACAAAAACCATCGCTAAACCATAATATGGTGGGTTTGGGCTCTCCCTGGGGCATGTGCATGACCCGGTGCCACCGGATGACTGCTGGCAGCAACATCTCACAGCACCGGGCTCTTCGGTTCCTGCCAAACTTCTGCAAAAGTTAATCGTGTGACAGCAGCATCTCTTGGGTCCTGCAGATGACTTTAGGCATTATGGGGCAGGTTTCCCTGCAAGGGGATGAATCAGCAGCAATGTCACATGTCTGGAGTGAAGGGGTGGCTTAAGTTTGCTACGAAGCAAGGTTGGGGGAAGGGGGAGGAGAAAGCATCTTCAGGTAGCCACAGTCCTGCGGCAGATGGCAGGCATGCTTGGGTGAGCTGGTTGTGGCAGGGAGGAGGGCACAGCAACCTGTTGTAATGCACTGGATTCACGTGTGGTTGGTTTTTTTTAGCTGGAGTTGACGTTGCTGTCAACAAAGCGAGGGTGAGCGAGGCGCAGGATTGCCTCCCTGCGAGCGGTGGCCCTCGGCGGAGCCCTGCTCCTGAGCCCGCGCAGCCCGAGGGGAGCGCGAAGCTTGAGCTGCCAAGGCAAGGCAGCGCTTTTCGGAGCCCACTACAGTTGACATATCTTTTTGATGAACTTATCTAGTTCCCATCGTTTGCTCCGAATCCCTGTACTATGTAGAATATCTTGCTGCTGCGTAATGCTTCTGGTCCAAGCATTTCCAAGCCCTCTACAGTCAGACGTCAATAGGTCTCTGGAAGATAAAGTGTCCTGTAATCCTAGTTTTACAGAAAAGGAAGGTGGAGCACAGACTGGTTAAATCCCTGCAGCAAATCAGTTAGCAGCAGAAATTTGTAGCAGCAGAGGGGGTACGTTTCAGAACTCATGCCTTCTGTCTGTCCGTGGTCAATGGGAAATACAACTTTACGGTTCCAAATATGAATTTTCTGGGCAATGCTCAGCATCAGACTCTCAGTAATGTTTTCTAAAAGAAATTCCGTGGCTGTAGATATTATCAGTCTTTGATATAGCAACGCATCAGTGGGTCTGGCTCCTTCAGTCTTAAGGTAAAGCATTATTAGGGGAGCAATAATAAGTAATTGCAAAGATTAAATCCAGAGCAGAATGTTAAAAGGAAAGCGATTTCCTAATCAGAAAGTATGTTGCTGCTTATGGTCTTCATAGATGGGTTCCTACTATTACAGTTACACGGTAAGTTACATCTCTTGTACAAGGTCCTGGCATTTACAGATAGTTCTGCTTTTAGAGTAGCATATAATAATATAATGTAGACTATATATATATTATATAGCATAATATTGTGTTATGAGCACACCATTATATCTCTTATCCCTTCCCTGATAGGTAGCAGGCTAGAATTATCCTGCTTAATTATCAGCCTCCTGCTTGCTGCCAAAGGAGTATTTCTATGATTTTGCTATTTTTTTTTTCTAGTCCTTGTTTTGTGGTATGTTTCTTTCCAAAGTGAGATCAACTCGCAGCAAATTTATGGATGCAAAAGTACTTGTTAGATCAAAAATCAGGGTTTCTTTTTGATTAATGTGATGGATCACTTGCTGCACTTTCTGAGAACATACTGACTAATCTTTTACTGCCACCAGTGGTAAAATTCTCCTTCAGTCTGCAAATAAATTGGCAGCATTCCCCAAGGTCACACATTTCTGACAATATTTAATCTTCTCTCTTTTTTTTACTCTCTCTCTTTTTTTTTTTTTTTAATTCCCCCCCTGGAAAGGGACATTTTCCATTGACGCTGGAAGTTCTGCATGTTGCTTTACACAAAATGGTGTAAATATGAACTGCAAGCCCCCTGTAGTCATTTTTCTCACTATTTTTATTGTACCCCACTCCAAGGGGTCCTCTATTGGGATGGGGCTTCCAAGGTGTTATGAGACTACAAGTGAGTAATGGAGACTGCCAGAGCTAGAGCTGTGATAAAGCTGGTAGGAAAATATGGGGGAGAAGTCAGGCAATGAGGTCCAAAGTGCAGGGAAGGGCCATAACCAGTGGCCAGAGCCAGGGCTGGGATGCAGCAGGTAACTTTGCCTTTTCCTCTGGTTGCGGCTGGATCACGGATCACAGGGATAGAAGGACCCTGGTTAGAAATCTCTGAATGTAGGAAATGCAGGCTTGGCCAAAACCGCAACAAATCTTATTCCCATCTCTGTGATGGCTTTTGTGCCCGATCTTGTATGGGCAAACCACCCTCTCCAGCCCCCAGAAGCTGTTGACCTTGCATCTAGACTGGGCTTAGGCAGGAACGTGGGGCTGCCCTCCCCCCGACCCTGCGGGCGAGAGGTGTCTGCCTGTTTGGTTGGGAGGGAGACACGTTGGGCAGACAGACAGTGCCTGGAGCAAGTTTAAAAAAAGGTTATTCTTGTCTGTGTTCATCCCCTTATCTTCAGTCATTTGCCTTTTATTGCCTACCTTTAATTCCTGTCAGCATTGATGCTGAACGCTAACTGCTCTGGGTGAATGTATTTCAGAGTTATCATAAAATTTATGGGCTCTAGGTTTATTTCCCATATCTATTGATTTTCTACAGAGCACTCTAGCTTCCTGAGCTTTTCCTCATAGTCTTTAGGATTAGGATGGCCAACAGGCCATTTTTCTTGTATCTCTTTGATATAGGAGGCTCCTGGGTTCTGGGCAGCGTGAGACTGAGGTGTGTGAGGCCCTGAATGAACGTCTCAGACCAAGGGAAGGCCTGATTTTTTCATGCCTGCTCCCTGACCCAAGCTCTGATTTGATGATTCCAGGGACGTTGTTTTGGCAGGGTAAGGCTGGTCACTCTCTGTGGAGGTCAGTCCTCCTCTCCTCCTCCCCTAAGGATGCAGCAGCAGATGTTTTTGGGGCAATTTCCCCTGGCGATGCATTTGTATGTCCGTGAACAAGGAAGCATTGACATATGGGGGTGGTTTCCACCCTCCCAATAGCTGGTGGGGGGGTGAGTAGGAGCAGCAGCAGGAGGTACATCTTCTCTCCATCCTCCTCGGGGATTGCTGCTGCGCAGGTGTGGGGACACCCAGGAGAGGAGTGCGCTGGGCTGCCGGGCAGTGGGACAACTGAAAAAGTGCTGCACAAACTACTACAGAGTTGAAAATGTACCTGGGAAAGAGGCCTGGGGTTTGGCAGAGTGTGTTAGGACGGTTAGGGCAAGGAAATACTTGGTTCGTGAGAAATAAGCCACTGGAGTCTTGATACCTCCTTGGGGGCGAATGGATAATATGACAGTCGCTGCTGTGTACGGGAAAGTCACTGTTAGAGGCAGGGGACATGGAGTGTCATGTCTGGGTTAGCAGGTGATGCCTCGCAGTAAGAGCAGAGCTGTGAAGCCAAACGGTGCCCAGGCACCAGCGCTTCCACTCCAGGCGTCTGGGGGTGGTTTGTGGGCAAACGGCGTCTGTATCCTTACACTGCCACGTACACAGTGCATTGAGGCGGTGTTTATGAAGACGTTGAAATGCACGTGGGCACGTACCTGTAACGTGGATGGGGTCAATGTTTCTCAGTGTCAGCCTGTCTAGCGGGATGGGCTGGTCTACGACTGTGCAGAACCCACCCTCTCTTACGAAGGACTGCAGCTCAGGAGCGAGGGAAGGACAGACAGGGATTAAGCCAGTGTCTGAGCCCCCGTATTTCTGGGAATAGACAATGAAGTTGGTTAGCTGGTTGTCTGCTATCTGCTCATGAAGTATAGGCACTAAACAGCCTAAATTACATGTTTTCTTTTATCAATCAGACAGCATATTTGCCTGAGGAACCTCAGAAAAACTCATTGGTACCTGGAGTTCTCCTGCAAGGTCACACCTTGTACTAAAAAAACACAGTAGAAACACAATACAAGTCCACTGGCAGAAAACATTCAGTTTAAGGTGTTCAAAGGTCTTTTTCCCCCCTCTTTCACCCTGCCCCTCCCCCCTTCTTTTAATAGCAGGACTTTTTCTCTGTTCCTTGGAGGTGCGTTTCCCCATCTCCCCTCACGTACATGCAGAACACAATTGCTGGGCCTCTAGATGAGTTGCAGACCTTCACAGAAAGTTCATCAACTCATGCACATGGGGCAACCCTCAAAGAACCTTGCCTAAGGGCACCAGGTCCCCTTCAATCTCTGCTCCCTTCATCCCCCCCATTGCGAAGGGATGGTGCTGCTGGTCTAGAATCTCTCACTGCATGCCTTCTCTATCTCCTCCAAAAGCAGAACACCTGCTTCTTTAGAAAAAAGCCAATAAGTCTTTAAATCAGACAGGAACTTCTTGATATTTAGCAGAGGTCCACTTAGCCTTAATTTAGATCAGCTTTATAAACTTAATTAGCTAGATGCACTCCTACACTGAAGCTTTAGGAATTTCAGGTCATCTAGTGCCTTTTTTAGGTGGCTAAATACAGAGATTTATCAGCTATAGAACTATCTAGCATCTTTCATCAATAATAACTTTCTTAAGAGAAGTCATAATCTCCAGTTTAAACTAGGAGAAAACAAGACAAAGAGAGGCCACGTGCAACAGGCTGCGTTAGAACTGAGAATGAATCCAGCTTTCCATCTATTTTAGCATTTCCCTGTTTGGCTTTGTTTGTTTGTTTGTTTTGGTGGGGTTTTTTTTCCCCCTTTTTTACTTCTTTCCAACAGTTCTGGTATCTCTGGGATAAAAATTTCTTAGGTTGCTGGACTGAGTCATGAGGGGAGCATTAGAAAACTTCTTACATTCTTGAAACTTTTCTGATGTTTAGGACTCCTGCACATCAAAACAACACCAGGAAAATACTAAGTTAATATAATAACATTAATTCTGCCTGTCCTAGTGTTCTTTTAACATACTGAGCCTACAAACAGGGTTTTGAATCAGTGTTACGGTTTGCTATTAGCATAAGAAAGTACCACCCGTCCTTCATGCTGATTAGTCATGTATTTTTATCGTCAGATCAATCTTCCAAAGTACATTCAAAATATTTACTAAGGTAAAAAACATAATAACCACAACCATGTATATCTCTTATCTATTATTACCTTTTTGTTACGTTTGATTTTGGTAATTAATAAGAAATCATCGAATAGGAAGAGGTAGACGTCAAGGAGTCTTGTGCTTTCTGAGGAGGAAAACAAAAAAGTCAACTGGGTGTGATTATTTTAAGGAATTGCTGCCTCTAAGATGAGGCACATCTATGAATCACTGCATCTCACAAAATGCTTTTAACAAAGAAGCATCGTTTCCAACATTTTACAGAATTACTCATCCCCTAGCCTGCACTTTCAAATGCAGCACTTAAAAAATTGTATGTCTCTTGATGATTTTGCCTACTAATACTAGGACTTTGTAGCAGCTGCCTCATTATGAAAAAACAACTGCTTGCCTGCCAGGAGAGGTCACCTGGATCACCTATGAAGACAACAATCAGCTAGCTATAAATTAGAAAATCCTACCTGGTAAAAGTGAACCTGCTGAAAATGGCGGAGATAAAGAAATAGGGAGGTGCCACCTTTTCCTGGGGTGGCATGAGACTTTTAATAGTCTGCTGCCCTCTTCACAGGCTTTTGCAGTGATGAAATGTCAATTGATAGCATCACAAAAACCTTCCAAAAACTATGCAGAACAGTGTTGGCTTATCTTTTCTTCCTAGCTCAGAGGTCATGAGGATGTGAAGAATGTAACAACAAATGTCTGTGAGAGTGCTTCAAAGTCTTTCACGTTGATCTCCAAGCCATGTTGAAAACTCAGGTATTATTATAATAAATAATAGGAAGAAATTTAACAAAAGCAAGAGTAATTTTTTAAGCAACTTACTGCAGGAAAACTGGACTCTCTCCTGGATTTGCAGAGCTTGCTCCTTTGACCTCTTCCTTGTTTATGGCACTTTCTATCCCTTTCTGTGAATCTTTCTTTCATTTCCCTTTTTTTGGTCCCAATTTGCGCTTCCAGAATCACTTCCTTTCTCTGCTGCAGGCTTTATCCCATATAATCTGTCCTCTGGCTACTCTACCAATAGGGCATCTCTGGGCATGAAAAGTAGGCATGAAATGCCGAGCTACTCTTCACAGCAACAGGGGCTGGTCAGAGCTGTTGCTTCCAGGCAGTCTTGCGGGATCCTAAAATACTTTCTTGGGTGTTTAGTTCTGCAAGGTTTGGCTTGAAAGCTTTTCATTTAATTAACGTTGCACAAAGCAACATGAGTAACTACTGAAAATTAAAATTCTAACTAGGTCATGGATCAGCGAGCTGCATGGCGAATAAAGAAACTACCATGGGGACCATTTTATGTGTCAGTGGAGATTCAGAAGACTACAAACAAGCAAGTTAACATGTATTAGACATCTTTATAAAAACTACCCTTCTGCAAGTTTCTATGAAGTCAAAAACTTGCTAGAGGGTTCTCCACAGCATCTCTTGTACAGCAGTAGGCTTTTGTGGGCGCTATACAGGAAAGAATTATTTGTTGTAAACTGTGTCTACTGCTGTGGACAAACTTTTCTTTTTCTTTGATTTACGCTGCGTTCACAGCCTCATTGAATGGCATCAGTTGGAAGGAACCCCTGGAGGTCTCTGGTCCAACCCACGGCTCCAAGCAGGCCAAGCCAGAGCAGGTTGTTCAGTCAAGTTTCGAGTATGTCTGAGAAAGGAGACTCTGCATCCTCCCTGGTCCCTTGAACCAATATTTGACCACCCTAATTGTTAACAAGTTTTTCCAAATCTAATGGGGGAATACCCCATGCTGCAACTTGCATTATTATGTCTCATCCGTTAGCTCCATCTGCCTTAAACCAGCCATTAGGCAGTTGAAGACAACAATAATGTCTTCTCCCCTTCCTCTTCCTACATCTGAACACACTTCGCTCAGCTGCTCCTATTCTCATTTACAGGATTATCAAAAAAACATGCAATTGTGGTCTCTGTGACCTCAGTGTCATTCAAACAAGAACAGTTCACCTTAACACCAAACTTGTGAGAGTCTGGTCAGAGTTGTGACTTTAGGACATACTTCTTTCTGTTGTGCAGTGTTATATTTGACTTGTGATTTCATTTTTGTCTTGAAAGATATTTCATGCAGACAAGTGGCCAAATGCCAGGCACTTTTGTGTTGCAGATTGCAGGCTGTCGTGCTGGGTAAGAGTTATGCTCATACCTCCTTCTCCGTTTTCTAATTATGTATTGCAGAAACAAATGTGGCCGCCCGATGGCCACCCTTACACTCCTCATTTGGGGCTGACGTCTCATCAAGAGAGCAATGAATGCAGAGGGAAGCAGTGGCAGGAGAGGACTCAGTGGCTTGCTTTCTTCTCTGCCCGCCACCCCCTAAACATCAGGAGCAACCTTTTCTTCTGCTCACCCTGGTGTTGTGCCGCCTCCTCTGCTACTATAATTGTCCTCTGCTGCTATAATTCTCTTCATGTGGGAAGAAAAGCGAAAAAACTTGAAAAATGGATGATGTCCCTTTTGCTGCTCCCTTTATAACAGTAACAGTGGTGGTGGGAGACAGAAAGTGTTAGGTCCTTACTCTCTTCGCCTCTGCTCCTGAGGAGGCGGTGAAGAAAATGGAAGGCAGGAACTGTGTTCATTTCTGCCAAGCTGCTGCTACAGCCTTGCAGCCACCGTGGCAGGCAGCTTCCAGCATCCTTTCAGATGCTGGTCTTCTCCAGGCACAGAAAGCGATCAAACGGCACAGAAAGCGATCAAACCGCCCAGACTCTGCTTCCTCCTCGGGCAAGGAGGGAATCCTCCTCTCCTGCACAGGCAGAGATTCGGCGGCAGCATCTCCCCAGCGAGCAACCTGTGCCCTGCTACGAAATGGTGCCCGTGTGTCTGGAGACGTGAGTCCCTGCTCTGCCCAGGTGACAGGCAGCTGCGAGCAGCGCTGTGGAAATCAACGTGCTCGCGTGGGACCACTGGGCTAACCGTGGAGTTAGTGGCATGTGGTGCGAGGGCTCTGTTTGTAAAAGGGAAGCCGCCCAGCAGGGGAACACCTTCCTATTCCGAGACATCCATCAGAACAGTGGTCTTAGCGGAGATGAAGTATGAAATTAAAAAGAGGAAAAACCTCTGGACTTTTCAGTAGTTTTCAATGAACCACGTAGCTGACATAGTGCCAGGGAGGTGAGGTAGGTTGACATAATTCCCCTGGGCATGTGGGGCACCTTGTGTGGGACAGCCTAAACTTCCTGTTTTCCTATCGCCAATTTCTTGAACGTGACAGTAAAATGCTCCCTTTGAGTGGCAGGTGTTGGCCAGACAAGCTGATTTCTTCAGCGCCTGGCAGGCTGCATATCCAGATGTGACAAGGAACAATCTTGCAGATTACTCATCCTTTTTGCCACTCTGGCTGTTTTCTCAGTCTCGCTCTGACAAACTGTACATTTGCTTTTTCTTTCCCGCACCTGCCCAAATACTGTTGCAGAGGTTCATTCCGGACCTGCCGTAACGAAACATGATTCTGTTAGCTACCTCCTGTTGCCAGGACATTTAGGGACGTTACCTGCGAGCGTTAGCCTCCCTTCATGAAGGAGAAGTCTGTTCGCTGAAGACAAAATGTTTTCACTGCTGTTTTCTCTTAAGCTTTGCTTCAAATACTTGACCCAAAAAAGAGAGAGAGAGAGAGAGAAAGAATGGGGAATTTTGCACATCTGATGATGAACTGGGAGGCAACCAGCAGTTAAAGAAACTGAGCACACGTGTGCTCTTAACTCAGGCTAAATAAATCACGCAGCTAATAACCGAGCATGGCTGTGTTTCTTCAGCGCTGCTGTTGCTTAAATGCGTTTACGCTTTTGAAATGTTAAGCTGGGTTTTTCTTTTCCGGAGTGAGTTTAATGGTTTTTGCAGCTCTGCCTGTGAACAGACATAATCCTCGAGGTGAGACCCACTTGATGATATTAGCATAAAGCTGCTTAAAGTCTGTCTGTCTGGGTAAGGGGGTAACCACAGCAGAAAGGTGCCCATGTTCCCAGGTATGCTGCGTAATTTTTTGTAGTGCTATTTAAATGTAAATAGAAATTTATTCGGGTCAGCTTGAGGAGAGAGGGGCAAGTAATTTCTACTTTGTACCTTATAAAAAGGTAGCAATACTTACATCTATCCCATTTCATTCTGCCCCCTAAAAGCAAACACTGGGGAGTCCTCCTGGATCATACGATCGTGCCTCCTGGATCATACGATCGTGCTCTCTTGGATGCTGGCTGAGAGCAGCCCATGCTGCCATCCAAGGCGTCGTGCACAGCCTGCGTGTTCAGCTACAGTGTCTGCAGTGCTCGAGCTGCAGCAGCTCCTCCTAGAGCAGAGCCCCCCCCAGTAACTAGAACATAGACAGCCAGCCAACTTCAGACCACGCTATAAAGATGGATAGGAAACTAAACCTTCCTCAAGGGAAAATGCCCTTTAAAAAGCCGCTTACCTCTGGGACAAAGAATCTCTTGTCACGATCCCAGACCTGAGGCCAAATTATGACCTCTTGCAGCTGTCTGAACTTCTGAAAGTTGTCCAACCACTTGACTTTACCTTCCAGATCCCCTAAAATATGTGAAACATCAGTTACTGCCAAGGCTGGCAAAAACAGTCCTGTTTCTAGATGATGAATAGTGATTTTCTCCAGTGGAAGCCAAAGCGCTTCACATGTGAAGCCCCGGATGAAATCTTGGCTTCATTGTAAATAATGCCTACGCTCTTCTTAGATCAGCAGAGCCAGAATTTCAAACCATGCATTCAAACATACTTAAATTCACTGCTAAATGAAAAGGCTGTGTTTCCTAATCTGACTGGGGAACAGGGGGAATCATATAAAACTCAATTAAACTGCAATCTTAAACATTTCTTTTAAAAAAATCCTGCCTTTTAAAATTGTCTAGTCTAGTGAAAAAGAAACAATTCTCATTATATACAGCCTGATCAAAAGTCTGTTGAAATTAATGAGAAGTAATTTTGGGGAAGTGGTGCCAGAAGTGACTGAAGTGTTTATGTGGGATGGGGGAGCCTCAGAATGTGACAAATGGGATCTAAGTCTTTGCTGATTCAGGGCCATTATGGGGAAAACTTTAATGGACCTGCAACTCAGATTCCAAGTTTTTATCTTGAGTGATATTGCAAATAATGGTTTCGGACACACACACGCATATACACCAGAAGGAGAATGCTGGGACTGCATGTGTTCCTTATGTCACTGGTTCACTGACCAAAAAATGAAGGCAGATCTTTGTCAGGTGTCTGTGAATAAAGAGGGGTCACGGCTCTATCTTTGGTTTCCTTGGCTCAGAGGTATCTAAAGTCTGGAAGGACCAGTAATATCCCCTGTATATCCCATTGTCTTTTGGGGCCATACCTAAAACTGCTGCCCTCCCAGCAGAAGTCCCCATACTAGCGACAAAACCATCTTATTTTCCCATGGGACCCCTTCTGTGCCGAAAAGTGTGTTCCTTGCATGGCCATTAGGCTAGACTCCTCATAAGACTTGGCAAGAAGAGAAAGAACCCGAGTCTCTCTTTTAAGTGGTAATTCCATCATTGGAGTATTTACCCAGGAAGAAGGAGCCTTAGGTTTATCTGTCTCTAGAAGGCATTAACTGTCTCTCTGTCTCGTCTCCCAAGAAGATGTTTGAGCTCTCAGCCTCCAGGAGAGGGAGAAGGATGGTGGCAGAGAGGAAGCCACCACGCTGGGTGGCTCAGGGCCCTGGTGTGCTGCTGGTGAAGATGAAGTGCTGGCTAACACCTCTCCCTGCCAAGATTGGCAGAATAAGTGTTTTGCTGATGCTCTGTCTTGTCTTTGATTTCAGAGAGGGCTGCGTGAGGCCTTTGGGGAATAAAACTATCTGCTGCTGTACTAGATGACCATAAGACACTTAGAGATGCATTTATAGGTTCCTGAACAAGACTGAAATAATAAATAATTTAGAATTAATAAATCATTTACTTAAAACAAAATACAGGGGAAAAGAAAATTCCTGGACCAACCTCTTTTTTTTTTTCCACAATAGCTAGAGAAAATCTGTAGCTGAGATAACTCTTCAGCTGCTTTACATGCTAGGACCCTGTCATTTAGTAAAAGGTCACTGACATAATATTCCCCTTGTGAGTGCAATTTTATCCTATTAAGGATTAGCCCCAACAAATCCTCCCTAGACACAAATCCAACTCAAAGACTTCTTTGTTTGAAGATATTTCTTGATTTGTTCCAATTTGTGATCTGCTCTTAATTGTTTGCATGTCACTGCAGAGGATTCTGAGCAAATACAAGTGACTCACTGATTTGGGAGTCCCGTGACCTTGCTCAGAGAGGCTTTGACAGCACCAGGGTGGCACCAATCATTTCCTACAGAATGAGGAAGGGCTGAGGATTGTAAGAGAGGCATGCACATCCTCATTGCATCTCTGCAGGGAGACCGGACCCATTCACGCTCAAAGGACATGCACAAAACGGCCGCATAACTTGCTAATTGCTAATCGCACACTTGACTTTTAACCTTAGCTACTTACGTATGGACTTTTCCACCTTCTCTTTAAGTGACCAGATAAAGCCTTTCTCTGTTTCATCAGTGCTCCGCTTCCAGATGTTGTTAAGGAGGAGAGGATAACGTGTCAGTCGATGCAAAGGAGCCACCAGCAGCTCCGGCAGATGCAGCCTCTTGCAGCGTTCGTTTTGTTCACACCACTGCTGAGGACAAGGACAAACTGCTTTAGGCCTCGGCTTCCTCTCTGCAAACCTCCCAGGCAAACAGTTTTCTGCATCGTCAAATGACTGTAGTTAAAGATGGGACTAATTGAAGGTGAACTTCTCACACGGTGAGAGCAAGGCCAGTGTAAAGGCTCTCTACAGGTGAAATCGCATCACTCCTCCGGATTCACTTTCTGCATTGCTGCTTCCCATTTTGGACACTGTGGCCGTGCTAGCAGATCAAGGAGTGCTCTTATTTACCTGCCATTTTATTTTCATCAGGAAAACCTCAGTTATGTTTGAGGGCCACCTTACGTTTTAGGGTCACCTGCTACTTCCCTCTGGGGACCTTTTTCCCAGTCATGAGCGCTATGAAATCCTTGTCAGGGAACAAGCGACGTCAAACTCCCAGGCCCTAAAAGCTGCAAAGTTTGGCTGCTACAAAGAGGTGTCCTCCCAGTTTTGGGCTCCCTGTGGTAAAAAAGCCCGCTTCTTCAGGTTTCTCTTTCTAAGCCTGTACTGTTGAAGGCCAGTCTTAAGTATTTGCAGGACACTCTGGTCTGCTAACGATAAGTCAGAAAGAGCAGAGCCCTCTTCCCGGGCTGCTCCGGCTGGAGTTGTCGCTTCAGGCAGTTATGGTGTTGGCAAAGATGGAGCCTGTCCTAGTGCTGTAGCTTTTCAAAGACATCATTGATTGATAGCTCTTTCCAGCCTTAGAGGGAGGTAAACACTCACTTACTGGTAGTGTTTAGATACCTGTCAGAGGAGCTGAAACGCTGCCATTGCAGAGGGGTTGCTTGCTGCTCTACCCAGGACGTTGCTTCCTCCCTGCGGGCACATGGGTCAGCAAATACCCGTGAGGAGGAAGGCAGCCCGGCTTTCTCGCCAGGGCTCAGCTAAAATCCACCCCGCTCTCTCATCGCGGGCTCCCAAGACACGTGAAAGCGGTGACATCCTCCTGGATTTTATTCCCCTTGTTTTGGCTTGTATCACATGTCCCTTTCCTTAAGCAGAAGGAAGCCATCGTACGCTTCTCCAGTTTCGAGGTTTACGTACGTCGCAGCTGATGTGGCACAGCACGAGGGCTGGGGGCTGTTTCGTCCCCAGGGAATGTGCGCCCTGTCATCTGCTAAAGCATACAATACCCTACGTACTGTGGTCCCACCCAACATCTAAACCAAGCTGATAAGCAGGACATGTATCCAATTAAAATACTTGAGAGAGATTTTACAATGTGGCTTGATTTTTGTTTCTTTTTTTTTTTTTCTTTCTGTAACCACTTCACTTTGTTAAAGTGGAGATCACCAAATGAAGGGATTATGTGCGAAACATCTGGATGATAGAGGCTGGCAGTCCATGTTTTCCGCCTACAAAAATGCAGCCAGTTGTTCCCTTTTGACTTCCCCCTCTTGCCTGTTCTAAATTACAAGTAGGGACTTCCACACGTACACTCAGAAGGGTGACTTCGTATCTATGGTACCCTCTGCAGTTCAAAAAAATCTGTGTAAATGCTATCTACAGAGTTTTGCTTCCAATGAATTTTCCTAGTCTGCTGTTAAAATCCTGTCATAAGGCTGGAAGGCTGAAGACAACGACAACATCAACAACAACAAAGCCATCACTTTACTTTCAGGTAGATGCCAAAATCTTCTCTCTGTCTCAGGTTTTCCAAGTAGAAGACAGCGGAGGTATAATTAAGGCAATAAATCTGATGTGTCTGGCAGAGGTCACCCTGGAAAAACTGCAGAAAAGACTTAGAAACTTATCCAGAAATTAAAAAATGTCATGACAAAGGGAGGGACATCGGCTTTGTTTTTTTAATGTGCATTTTACCTGAGATTTCCTCAGACCTTGGAAAACAGAGGAAGAGGGAAAGGGGGAGTTTAAAAAGTAAAGAGCAAGTTAAAAAGTAGTAAAAGTGGTAAAGTCATAAAAAAAACGGGACAGCACTCAAGCAATGCAGGGGAGCACAATTCTAACGGCTCTGCAGAGGTGTGAAGCATTCTTAGACTTTGGTCTCATTAGACATAAAGTACGTGAAGTTCACGTAGAAACTGAAGGAAACCACTGTCTATGCAACAGCTTTACATGGCCTCGTATAGCACGTCACTTTATATGCGAGTGTGTTAGGTCGCTCTTAGAAATGTTGAATGCCATCTGTGACAAAACTCAGTTTTGTCTGAGATTTTGTCTGTTTCTCACAAACATTATCGATAAGAACACCTTAAGTCAGAGGTAATGGGGGGGAGAAGCCCAGCTCTAGCCTCACTTTCCCTTTTTGAAATCCTAACCCCATTTTAGTGTTTTCCCAGAAGTTTTCTAATGGCCTCTGCTAGGGATAGTTCTGGTTCATGAATTGATTTTCTGTCTGTATTAATGATTCCGACTTTTCAGTCGTTGGGAAGTTATGCAGGAAATACTATATATGTGGGAAAGCCCCTGGACAATGTCGTTTGGAGAACTGCCTTGTTTACCACGCAGACCGCCCCAAAGGGTTGCGGGGCAGCGCTCGGCAGCGGCAGGATAGCTGTGCCTGTGCCTCTTGGTTGCTTAGCAGACACAGGCTGAACCTGCAAGAGGTATTTAAGTCCCACTGAGCTCTTAATTAGGCACTTAAATATACTTGTGGATCTGGTCCATGGAGTAAAGGAAAGATCTATGCGATAATTAGGGGACTGGAACATCTCTCTTATGAAGAAAGGCTGAGGGACTTGGGTCTTTTCAGTCTGGAAAAAAGATGGCTGAGGGGGGATCTTGTCAACGCTTATAAATACTTAAAGGGTGGGTGTCAGGAGGATGGGGCCAGGCTCTTTTCAGTGGTGCCCAGTGACAGGACAAGAGGGAATGGGCACAAACTTGAGCATAGGAAGTTCCATCTAAACATGAGGAGGAACTTCTTTACTTTGAGGGTGGCAGAGCACTGGAACAGGCTGCCCAGGGAGGTGGTGGAGTCTCCATCTCTGGAGACATTCAAAACCCGCCTGGATGCGTTTCTGTGCAACGTGCTCTAGGTGACCCTGCTCTGGCAGGGGGGTTGGACTAGATGATCTCCAGAGGTCCCTTCCAACCCCTACACTTCTGTGATTCTGTGAGTGGAAGGAGGCAGGGAACATCCAGCAGTGGGGCTGGGGTCTGATCTCAGGGAAACATCTTCCATAGAGCGAGAAGCTCACCTCTCCTGGTGGCAAAGTCTCCTTGAGGTCTGGGCTACGGCTCCCCAGGAAGGGAAAGTCTTTCCACACTTTGTTCCACCTGCAGAGCACCTTTCCACAACTACCTCACACGTGCCAATGAATAAAAAGTAAAAACATCCTACTGACAGGAGGTGCTTGAGGCTGAGACCACGCCTGTGACGGGTGGTGTCTCTTTGACTGACTTGATTGCTCTGAAGCACCCGCATGCTATGATAAATGGTCTGCTGCAAGGATTTGCTGATATTAAGCAAGAATACTTCTAATTATGTAATTATGTTACCTTTCTGAGTATGGAGCTGAAGTCCATAGGACAGTCTGACTTGCTGACATGCTCCTTCACAGTTTCAAAAAAACTTTTCAGAAAACTGAGACTTATCTAAGTAAGGGGAAAAAAAGAAAGAAACTAACATCAGTGATCTTCTGAAGTTAAGTTTAAAACAACTTTATTTCCCATCCCTGGTCTCTTCAAAGTCTACAAGCCTAATGGGATGCCTATACTTGTCTTCCCGCATTGCCAAAATTAGCTTCAGAATTACGCCCAGAATGCTTTAACTAGTCGGAACCTAAAACAAATCTATACAAATACCCACCTACGTTGTGAAAATGCCATATGACAAAAACTTTGACACAAGGTTAGTTATTCCATTTAAACGTATTTTAGGGTAGCAGCTGTTTTTGATATGAATTGACATGAAAAATTACAATGGATGTATGATATCGACTGGAAAACACTGATTGTGTATGGCAGAGCTGTGACAATTAAGGAAGTCTTCGTGGTCACTTGCAGAAGATACCATCTTTCACAGTTTGAATTTCTTGTTTCATGCTATTGAAGATGAGGGAAATTTATATAAAATGCTATTAAAAGTCACGTATTGCCTATAAGTTAACTTCTTGTGTTTGCACAGGAGTCAAGGGTGCCCACGGTGTCAGTCAGATGTGGGTGAAAGCCTGCTCCTAATCCCACACTTGCCTCCTAAAGGCATTATTTCAACACAGATTCATGACCAGGCTCAGCTTTAGGCCAAATTTTAGGCCAGAAAGGAACATCATCTTCTGTGATACTGCTACAAACTGCTGTTGTAGCTGCACACCCTGCTTTGTTTGGTGTACTTTTAGGGGCAGGGTTACTTTTAGAATGATGCTTAGTCTTTCATTTTGACAAGGGTGCATTTTACACCTTTTACGGTGTGCATTTTTCAAAGATTCATCCTGCTGTCAAGAAGAAATGCGTGCTGTAAAATGCATGAAAAAAGTCATAAAAGGCATTGAGAGCAGCTATTTTCTCCTACATTTTGTCAGTATACAAGTGATATGCCTATACAAGTAGGCATAATAGGTGATAATTTATCATTCTCGTTAATAAGGACAACACAATTAGAAAACAAAATAGAAAATGTGTTAAAGATAATTGTCTCAAGACATGACCAGGCTCCAGCCAAGCTCCAAGCTTTTGCAATTGCTAAATGGCACACAGCAATATACCCACTCCTTTCTTTGAACAAGAACGAAGGAATCAGCAGCCACACATCAACTGAACTCTAGCAGCTGGCTGCATGTAGGGTCTCAGCCCACAACAAGCACAAGGTGAAACACATCAGCTAAAAAAATCTCTTTCCTTGTATCTCCAAACCTGCTCAGGTGGTCCCTCACAGCAGCTCACCTGGTGGGTGGTCAGTCACTGAGCAGAGGTGACTTGCTTGTGTGTTTGAGCTCTGGCCAATTGTCCCTACTCTGAAGAGTTTTCCTGCTTTTATTGTTTTGGCTAAGAAGAGAGATGTTAACTGTTAAGGCAAGGGAATTACAACAAGGGAAAGAACTTGAAGTAAGCAACTTCAGAAGTTCAGCGTACGCAGCTGAAGAGCCCCTTCCAAAATTCACTTTGCTATTAAGGATGAGGTGTCCTGTAAAAGAGCTCTCAAGCTAAGAGAAACTTCTGGTTTGCTTCTAAAGTTGTGTAAAAGCTATTTTGGGAACCTCAGCTGGAGAGGGGTGATCATAATTTTATTTCAACTTGCTCTACTGGACTGGCGTAATAGATAGCAAAGTCTTCATGCCCATCTGTTCGATAAAGAAAACTTGTTATTGTTATTGCAGTTATTTTGCCATTCTTACTGTTTTGCTGTCAGGATTCTGCAATCAGAATTTATCTTCACAAATCCTTTTAAAAGGATGCTGCTTACAAGAATTAGTCTCAAACCTGTGCTTACTTTAGAAACAACTGCCAAACGAGCTTTCCTCTGTGTTCAAATGCCTGTTTATCTTTTGCTGGATGCACATGAGAATAATTTGCACTTGTGAAATTTGACCCCCACTGATACACCAACTAGAAATGAAGGAAAGACTAATTATTTGAACTAAGTTGCAAATGTAATCATTGAATCTGAATAGATGCTTTATGGATGGTTTCTTGTCTCCTTTTATAGGGCTGTTTGGTTTCTGATCTCAGTTAAGACTTTTATTTTTTTTTTACTCACCTTGTTTAACTCCTCCAAGTTTGCGAAAAGTCTCCACAAATCCACATCCAGGAGAAATTCATTACTTTGGAGGTATTTTAGAGTGTTCATAAATATCTTTAAAAACAGAACAAATCCATGTTATTTACTATTTGTGCCAATTCAAAATATATCTTCTTTTCTTCTTCTTCCTGAAAGTAGCATGTTTGCATTGTAATTCTCATGAAATGATAATTTGATTTGGGGAGGGCAGAAGACAACACTCGGAGAAATTTTTCCTGACCTGCCTGAAGGCTAAATATTGGGCTTTGTGTGAGGAGGAGGGTATGAGTGATGTCTCTGGGGTGTCTCTGCAGCTGCCACAGAAGCAGCTATGTCCCTGCTGTGGTCTCTAGCTGAACACGGGCAACTGAGCCCCATGCAGACCCATGTGAAGGAAATAATAACATCAGAGTCATAGTTACAGATTTCTATGACCTTTCTAAATGCTTTCCTTCTTACCCCATGCATCTGCTGCTATATAAGTTGTTTCAAGTTACTATGGGAAAAAAAATGCTGGAATAGCATAAGTAGAGGGCTCATGAAGGCTTTTCATCTCTTTGGATTGTTTTATTAACTTGTATTGAGTGAAAACTGCATGTGTATTTATTGGCTGTTTAAGTTTTTGTATTATTTAAGCCCTGACAGTGATGTTGGAGCTGTGTCGAATCTGACCTAAATCTGAAAAAGGCTTAAAAAATGTAGATAACCCAGTAGAATTTCTTACATATGTGTGAAAAGCATTAATGAAAAAACCCCTCACCCAGGTGCCAAGACTGAAGAGCTAGTGAGAGTGTTTGCTTAGCCTTGCGTAATTCTGCAGTTGCCACGAACAGTTGACCTGAGAGCTTAAAGGGGATTTACAGTGGTCTTGAAGTTCCCTGTGGAGATTCATTTAAATCAGTGGAATGTTTCTATACTGGGAAGTACTTACAGTAGCAGGTATCTGTAAAACTGGCTATCCAAATTCAATGGGTTCTTTCTTTGGCAGGAGAGTTTGGGAAGCTGGCACGGGCTGAATAGTTTATCATTCGTGGGTCACGCGGGGCTGGCTCAGGCTTGTCTGTGTGTTCCTACAACAGACTCACCAAGGGGCCTGCATGTCTCCTGTTACCTCATCTGCTCAAGCGTTCACCTGTTTTAACTCTCAGATCTCAAAACAAAGCGTATAGAAGGAAGGATGCTTCCATCCTGGCTTGGACCAAGGGTCCTGTCATCCCCTTTTCTCTCCCTTTCTGTTCTGCCGCACTGCGGAGGAGTTCAGCCCACTCCTCTATTTATTCCCTTTATTTTGCAGTAATACTTCTTGTATTGCCTGGGCTAACTTTTCAGCAACATGGAAAAAACTTCACTGATCTTTTTCTTTTGACTAATAAGAAAACAGAAATCGTCTGTGCAGAATAAGAGAAAAACGATAAGACATTTAGGGAAGCTTCCATCCTTTTAGAGGGATACACTAACTTTTGAGCTGTGATGAACGTAAATAGTGCAGCTATTCTTGTAACTGTGTAATATTCCTGTCCATATTTCAAAGCTCTTAAAATTCACCATGATGGGGGCAATTTGGAGTTTTTGGGAGAGGAGTTGTCTCTTAGTTTGCTTGATTTCTTGTGGTATTAGAACTACAGGTCTGCTGAATTTTGAGGTTTTTGTGCTCTAGTCGGAGTAGCCTAAACAGCTCTATATGAAGTTAAACGAAGAGCATAACGTTACAGGCTAGCGGTAGAGAAATATCCTGTATAGTCAATTGGAGAGTGGCTTCAGTTCAGTGTTAGCGAGGGGAATAGAGAGAGAATAATTCAGCTGAAATTGCTGGAAGGATCTGCAATTAGATGGTGTTTGCAAAGCACTAGAAAGTGATGTCCAGAAGAAGAGATGCCATCAAGAAGATAAAAACCAAAGGGAACTGTGGAAACAGGATGAGCGGGCAAGGTGGGAGAAAAACCAAGTGCTTAAGTCATTCCCCCGTAGACACCCAATGCGAGGTTACAGGTGGCTTTATGTCTGCCATGCTGACAGCAGGGCAAATAATGTTTCATTATTTTTGGGAAATGAAATCTGAAGTTACCGTCTTGAGAACCAGCAAATGATCCAGAAAGTAAGTGCATTCACTTGTGAAAAGTTCCCACACTGCTGCTTCTTTTTTCACTTCTAACTGGCTGTCGACATCTTTCTGCTCACTCTGTTGCGTCTTTATAAATTCATGCCAAGATTTACTCTATTGATTGAAGAAGAAAGAAAACCACTGACTGTTGCATCAACTGCTTCAGACCTTATGAAAAGAATCTATGATCTCTTTGCCCATGTAAAGAGCCCGACTGCCAGTGTCAGTGATTCTTCTGAAAGCTTAAAGACTCCTTGAAAAAGATTAAAAAACCCGACATTTTCCTCCAAAATATTTATAATATAAACACATTGAATTTGCAGGTAACACAGTATGATAGTCTGTTTGTAGGATGCTGCATCAAAAAATAGTGGGCAGCTTGCAAATGCTAAGGAATTTAGTCTGTTGTGCTGCTGCTGGAAAGCAGGGATGGATGATAGCTTCCTCTTTTCCAGATGGTAAAATCAAGGTACCAAAGGACTAGGTCTTCGTAGGTACTTGGATATTGTTTTGTTTAGTCCTAAGGTGGCCATTATTACCTTACTGACCTGCTCCAAAGTCAGATGTTCACATATAAGTTAGGCACTGATGGGAGTTCTCAACAGAGTCTATGGGGAACTGCACATAACAACCAGCGGTGAGATGCAAAAGGTTCGCTTTGGAGAGCAGATGGTGTCAGGTGTGGGTTAGCTGAATATCACCCCAGTAGCCCAAACTTGGTATTTCTACGGCTAGGGGGCCCCGGAGGCCAGGAGCCTTGTTTATCTGGCAGACAGTCTTTGGTGGGATTTCTTCAGCTGAACCTCGGTGTTGGCACTGACCTCTCTGTGGCCGCCTCTGAATACACCCTGAAGGCAGCAGGGGGGGCGACCCTGCCATGTTTGGCATCTCTGTGATGCTGCAATTTCTTTCCCCAGATCTGCAGGTGCTGCTGGGAGGGTTGTCTTGATGCTTTTTTTTTTTTTTTTTTTTTTGAAGATGGTACCTCCCTGATCTAGGGCAGTCTGGAAGCCTGGCAAAATCCAGGGTTTTACGAGGGCCGTTGCTAACCCTCTACAACACTCACAGTTTCCCCCTCACCCCTCCATTTCAAACAACAAAAATACACCTTATGCTTTATGTGTGAATTTTGCAGCGGTGCCTCATATCCAGATTAATGTAGAGAAAAATGGTAAATTGAAATGAACGCAAAACTTTTATCCCCATCTTTGAGTGTCCTTCGTGCAGTATACTGTTTTGATACCTTAAAGCAGAAAAATTCATATGTGCTGCAGTCTATGATCTTAACGGTTGAAAGACAGTTTTCCAGATCAGATGCTTGCTTCTGTTTGTCTTTACCCTGTTGAATGACAAAAAAGCGCCCCTGATTCACACAATGCTTTAAAGACCATTAAGAAGTTTACCCAGCTCAGTAACCTTGCTCTCATCTGTAAGGAATTTGCCCTTAACTGAGTGATTTCCTTGTATTTCCAGGCTCTCCTACACAGAGATGAGGCAGTGATGGCAGGTTTATTTGTAGCTATGGGTGGGGTGTGTAGGTGGCTTAGGTGTGGATGTGTAAGATCTTATTTATGTAACGCAGAAGTCTTTGGCAGGGCAAATCATTGGTATGGCAACAGACAATGGGCTGTCCTCGGAAGACAGAACAAATAAAATATTTTGCTTCCTTCATCACTGTAAAAAGTAGGGGACGACAAACTCAGAGTTGAAATCGTCCTCCTGCCATAGGTATACAAAGCTTGAGTGTTTGTTTGTTTATTTGTTTATTAATTTTTTTTATTTGAGATACGTATTGAAAAACCTCCTTTGGTCAGCTGCAGAGTAGAGTCTATAAAATGAGGTTTTAGAAAGCTTGAAGAGCAGGAGGAGTTTGTCTATGTGAGGGATCATGAAATAAAAACAATTGCTTTTGGTTTGACTTTGTTTTTCAGGCCGACAGTGCCATGTAAAAAGTATAACCAGTATTTATGAACTCTAATTTAGTGCTCTGAGCATAGACTTATAAGGTGTTTGCCTAAGTTTTGTCCGCTCTCTGGAACAGTATACTCGTACTTCATGGATTTCTATTGTCTGAAATTTAGGCACTGATCTCAAGCCAGTTTTTAAATATGTGTTTGATTATAATATTAGAAGTCCAGAGTTTAAGCTCAACTCCTAATTTTGAAAGATAGCTTGAAATGGAGCAGAAACAATAATGTAATTATATATGCCCCCACACTTAACCAGTGCACCAGCAAATGAATCTTCATAGATTAAATTTTATGGTATTTAATAGTCTCAGAAATCATTTTTTGCTAGATATCAAATACATTTTATTGCAAATTTCAAATATTTTGCTGAATTTAAAATTTTTCAGTTTTAGGCTGTGCTCCTTCAGATGCTATAGAAATGCTATCAAATGAAGTGGGAACTCCTGTACACGAGTAATTGCATTGGATTCACTTGCACAAACTCTTCTTTGATAGTTGAGATTTAGAAGATAAAATGCAAAAAATATTAGGAAGGGACTGTTCACAATTACATGTTTAGGGGTGCGAAGTTATCAAGACACTTGTAAATGATTTTTTTGAATGATGAACAGTGCTCAGGAAGGAAATTTGGATACCATAGTAAGAGAAAATTTTCATAACTAGAAAAGACAAGGAAATATGTTAGACAAGGAAATTAACTGAAGTGTGTTGGTGTGTGTGCTTTTACTGGCAAGTGTGAGGGTGCCCGAGAGGACAGGAAAGGCCTCAGAAAGCATCTAAAAAGCTACTTTGATAGGTAAAGCCTAGATTCCTCTGTGTGAGTGGGAGTTAGGCAGATGCTCTAGAGCCCTAAGGCACTAAGGGCTAGGTTGGCAGGCAGAAAATGCAGGATACACTGTGGTCAAGGCAATGATGTGACTGACTTACCCACCTCATGCTCTCTTAGCCCGGGGAGCTGCATTCGACGTGCTACCACCACTGAGGCCTTGAAGGAGAGCTCCTGCATTGCCCGCCCCACTCTGCCCTCCTGGTGCCGAGGGCACCTCTCCTCTCACCACCCATGGGGACGGGGAGTGGTGGCGCTGGCTGTGTTTTCATGTGCATCACGTGCAGCGGCACTGGTGGCTGCACTGGAGCCACCCTGCCTTCGTTGCAGATTAATGTCCAAGCAGTCCCAGGGTGGGCTGAGAGTTCAACCTCCGAGTTCAGCTCACCCTGCTGGCTGCCTTTCTCCAAGGGCAGTAAAGCAAAGAAACTCTTTTTACCCAGGTTAGTTGTGGGAGAAGGCAAGGTCAGTACAAGGGAAAAAAACACGGTGAAATACTCACAACTCCTCTTTTGGCAAATGGCCACCTTGGCTTTTTGGACTCTAATGGGTAAAACAAATGTATTATCAGTAAAGAAACATATAGCTAAAAATAAAACTGTTATTTATCTATTTTTTAATTTTTTTTTATTAATTTTTTTAATACGAAGGCTGATATACTATACTTGGCTCAGACATAATACTTGTGTTTAGGCAGTTTGTGCACCAGACTTAAAACACATTAAGCCTGTTGGGTTCCTCCCAGCAAGAATTATGTCTATCTGTGATGGGATCTTGGATGATGCTAAACACTCCCACTTGCTGCAGATGATCAGTATGTGATTGCCAATACCTTACATGGGAAAACACATCATACCTCAAGCCAATTCTTGAAGATAATCATTGTTTTGAAGCAAGAATTAGGGTATGTCTGCTCATTAGTAATATCTTGGAGCTATGCAGATATTTAAAACTCCTGTGAATAAACAATCCTACAAACCCTAAGCCCCAGAGCTGTCATGGGGCTGGCGCAGTGGTGCAAGCTGTAACTCATGATCCTTAGTGAGGCACAGGGAAAGCTGGGGATCCAGATGTAGGAATGCACTGGTGAGAGGTGAGGAATGCCTGTGTTTGTTCAGCAAGAAATTGTAAAGAGTTTTCTACATGTGGCACCTGTGTGGAATCACAGTTGAAACTTTCTCCTTTCAGATTTTGAAGGCCTTAGTCATTCTTTCTGGGGATGGCTGGCTTGTTTGTTTTCATGAAACTGCTGGTTGTGACCTTGACTCACTTATTTTTTGAGAAAATTTTGGTCTCTGGTCACCAGCATCTTCTGGTCTCTGGCAATCACACTACACACTATATTATTCTAGCGGGAGGTGTTCCTGCCCAGGACAGGGGGGTTAGGACTAGAGGATCTTTAAGGTTCCTTCCAACCCGAACCATTCTATGATTATATTCCACAATAGATACTTGTGGAAATTACTAGCAGGTCTACGTTTCAGCATTGGAAGGTCTTGTGAGCCACCTCTAGCCATGAGTTGGGTCTGCTACCCTTGTGATTAGAGCACTACTGGAAAAGGTGGCATGGGCCACTCTCTTCCCTGTGCTTAAAGCTGTGCAGGTAGGAATTTGTAACTCAGCTGTTTGCAGATGGAGACCCTGACCTGGGCCCTGGTTGCTCCTGGCCTGGGCTCTGGTTGCCTGTGGAGGAGGGAGGTGATCCGTGTCCAGCCCGCCTCATCTACCTCTTACATTTTGCATTCAGCAGTATAATGCAGGCAAAAATATAAAAACCAAACAAACAAAACCCAACCAAAAACGAGGGGATTTTTAAAATTAGTGATGCAGTTGCTTTGGTGTGGGGTAACAGGATCCCCCATGGAGGCTGTGCTGCCTCGCCTGTTGTCATCGCACCGATCCTCCCTCCCCATCCCACACACGTACATGCATGTTTTAGTCATGGCTTTTGCTGGGCTCAGCCGAGCAAACCCCACCCTGTGTCTGACCTGCGCTTAGCAGGAGGGCCGCGTGGGCCAGGTAGTCCATGGCACTGTCTGACACCAGGAGGTCTCCAGGGAACACCTCGAGTCCCGGCAGACTCACTACCAGGGAGCTACGCCTGCGCTCGGCCGATCTGTGAGATGCAACAACAACACATGTCATCTCTCTCCGCCCATGGATGCAGAGGAAACTTCTGAAGTGCTCCTTGCTGAGACAGGAGGAAATGAGCTAAAAAACCAAATCACAGCGGCTGTGACATGATGTGTTAAAGGAACAATGAGCAGAAAATTTCAGTGATAGACAGCAAACTTAGAATTATCTTTCCAACTGCACATTGTTGCTGAGATCATGACCATGGCTTACTTCAGATAATAGGTACTTAAAGAATTTAAATATTGGAAATTCCTGGTTCTTCTGAGATTAGGTGAAAAGCGGAGATTTCAGAACCTATGTTTTGGCACTGGAGTCCAAAGGAGCACTTAAATATCATGTCCTTAGCTGATATGCGGGTTGTCATTACTTTGTTACTACTCCGTAGTAACTTGACAATGCTAGGTTAACAGTCGGACTTGATGGCCTTAAAGGTCTCTTCCAACCATAACGATTCTGTGATTCTGTACTTTCAACCTTCGTATAACTCAGTTGATTTCAAGAAAAGACAGCATACTAGTGAAACACTTAAAATGTTGTGGTTTTTTTTTTTTTTTTAAATATTTAACTTTTTGGCTAGTTTGAGCTATTTTCTTTCTAAATGTTTTTGGTGTTTTTCCTGCTAATTCAAATATTTTGTATTTTGGATATAATATGATTTAGTGGCCCTGCTGGTTGAAAACAAATGGCTCTTTCCAACTATTGTTGTTACTAACAGAGGGCATTGTCCAGGATGTAGATCCATCAAGTGAAGTGACACAGGCGTTCTGTATCCAACAGCATGTTTGTGCCAGCAGCTGCTTGCATTCAAATACAGAAACTACTGGTGCACATCAAAAACCTTTTTGGATTTTGCTAATAACTCACACCGATACCAATTAATTGTGTTAGTATGCCGTTGCAAAGTGACTGGTGTCTACATCTGCTGTTGTGCTGTCTTTGATTGACTGATGCATCAAAACGGCATTAGAGTTCAAAGGGTCAGTAATTAAGTAGCTGAGGGAGGAGACGTGAAATGTGTGTACATATATAAAAATTCTCTTTCTCAGTCACCATTTACTGTGTATGGTATTTTTTGTCGGTTAAGTGTAATTCTTACTGGTTTGGGTTTTCTTTTTGCCTAGGCAGATACCTTATGGTGAATATCTAGCCATTTGCCAACACCCGGCAGGTATATTTTTTCCCTATAAGTGCGTGAACTCAACAATTTATCAACTGGCAGATGAGCTCTGAGGTAAAGAACTGGGATTTGATATGTATAACAGGACATGCAGATTATGCTTTTTGTTATGATCTGACAGTGGCATTGTTTGCAATTGCCTTAGCTAAACCAATCGAATTATATAGATGGAAGGAAAAACTTAACCTACAGCCCACACTATTATTAGGAGATCAGGAGAGCCAGGTCTGGGACTTTAACACTTTGAATATGGACATATGAGGGCTTGAAAATCACGTGTTGAGGAGTTTACAATGTGCAATGTACAAGTTCTCCAAAAGCTTTTCTTCTTCTGTTAGCCCTAACTGAATGGGGAACGTAGGATCTGTTTATTTAACTTTAGGGATTTACAATGAAACTCTGAGGTTTCTCATGAAACTGAACCTAACACATGGCTTGAGAGCTTTTATGGATGGGGTCTGTTTCTTGGTTGTCTGCAAGCCCATACCAGCGCAGGGAGACCGCTTGCTGATGAGGTGCGCTGAGTGCTACCCAGTGCAAATTTTCAGCGTTGGTAACAATTGCATTAAGATGCTTCTGAAACCTCCAGTGATTCCACGATGCAATCTCTTGGGCATCCGGGTTATTATACAAGCCAGATGCTGCAATATAATACAAGGCAAATTCTTAAAGTTGTCACT
Organism: Larus michahellis; assembly: GCF_964199755.1. NCBI lineage: Eukaryota > Metazoa > Chordata > Aves > Charadriiformes > Laridae > Larus > Larus michahellis. Next base: position 49,592,949 of record NC_133896.1, on the reverse strand, counting down.
CCTGCACTAGGAAATCCATGAGATTTATTTCAGGTTGGATTCACAGCAATATTTTGCCAATGTATTATTGATTTTTGAAGTATCTGGCCTACTTCAATTTTAGAATATATTTTGAAGTTGGAGGCCAGGGGCTTCTGAAGATTAGTAATGGGAAGCATAGTTTCATTGTAACTGAGTTAAATGGTGTTATTTCCCTAGATCAAAAAGGCTTTGAACTTTAGACACACACATGCCTAAACAAGCTCTTCACATAGGTCTGCAGCCCTGCGGTGTGTGGGAGCATGCCAAGGTCACGTGGATGCGTATCTACAATATACCTTTGCAATCTGACGTGCCTGGGCTGATTAATGACTTACATGCCTAAATTATGTACTCATGCTTCACAGATGAAGGGACAGGTATCTGTGATCACCTGGCCTGATGCCTGTAGATTTATTAGGTACATTAGATGTTTTAGTCGGTTTTACTGGAGGAATTAAACTACCAAAGTGCTGTGTAATGCAGTTTACCAGTTATGAGTCTGTATGCAATATTTTAGTGTCTTTCCATACCTAAAGACTCTGTAGCTTTGCCTTTTTCTTTATTTTTTTTTGTTTTGGTTTTTTTTTTTTTTTTACTAGGGGCAGAGGACTGAAGTGTTTGAGTGAAAGAAATGCTTGTACTTTAGGGATGAACTCAAGTACCTGAGGAGATATCATCTGCAAAAATTCCTTCTTTAAATCTTCTTGCTTTGTGAAACGAGATAATATCACAAGTTTGCTTTACAAAGTTACGGAAAATTATTAAAGACACTGAAGCATGTAATTTATTTTTCCGTGGTCTGGAAAAATAAATATCCTGTCTATATATTTTTTTCTAGGACATGGAGAGTTTCAGCTGATTGCTTTTTAGAGGTCTGTATCTTTATATGTCCATAATCTTAGCCTAACTAGCTGTCCCAGGGAACAGCCATCTATATAAATCACCTTACTTCAATAACAGATACGTTATTTAAAGGAATACCCACAAGATGAGAATAAAAGCAACTGAAGAGGTTACAAATGCCAGCATTATAGGGTGGTCACAGTGCTGAGATTGCTGCCAGGTGGTGACACTGTTACCCAGGCCACTCAGGGAGGGTATTTGGACTCCCTGATTCAAAGAGTTAGCATGACAATTTACAGGCATATGAGACATTAAAAGAGGAAGAGGAGCACTTCAAGACAGATGAGCCCAGCTCCCTTGAGTCATTGAAAATGGGCTGCCATGGCCGTTACTGAGAAGACTCTTCATTAGTGGTTGTCTTTAGGAAATAGCGTAATCCAGTTTTCCACCCAATCTCTGATACGCTGAAAGGTGCAAGGAGAAAATGAACTCAGAGTAAACTAAAGGTTTTGTTTTATCAATGTTTTCTTCCACTTCAGTGTTGGCTTTAGCATCTCACCTTGTCTCCACCACACGCACCTCTCTCTGTGCTGCCCCTCTTATCCTTTTTGTTTATTTATTTTGGCTGATTATTTTTAATCAGTATCAGTTCAGCATGTTGCCATGCCGACAGGGGATGGACTGGCATTCCTGACTGAGGGCTGTGTGTGGGAAGGCTGTTTAAGATGAGCATTGCTGCTTTAAGAAAGACTTTTGAAAGTAAAGCCTGGGAGTGGGGAGAAGAGATGTTCATTAAAACTGAAGGATGGAGGTATGTGTTTACCCTGGACGATGTATGTCAGTCTTGGAGGAGGTTTGCCAACTGTTCCAATGTGCTTCTAGATGGAGAGAATAATCTGACATTTCAGCAGTTTTCTCTGGCTGTGATAAGAAGGGATTAGCTGTTAAGGAGTTAGACTAATGATTTGGATAAAGGAGGAGATGAATACAGCCCTTGCCTAGACCTTGGACCAAACTCAACTTGACAAAAAGTGTTTAAAGCAGAAACTGGTGATTCGTGTATTATATTTCTGCCCATTCTAATATTGGTCAAGACAAAAAGTGGAAATCATAATATGTCATCCAAATATCCTTTTGTCAATCTTTCCTGCTGATGGCTATGGAACAAATCTCACGTTGTTTCTTGTATGATTTTAAAATGTGTCTGGATAGAAGTACAGAGCCAGTATCCTAGCTGGCATATAGTGGTTTTCTTCTGAAGCTGCCAGGTGCGTGGCACCAAGAGAAGGTGTTTACGTTAAACGTTCAGTGTTCTCCTGTTTAGCCATTTGCATTCAGTATTCTTCAAAGTCTCCCCTGAAGTTTGCTACAGATCACATAAATCTTCACCCTGTCAGTGAGATACGCTTATGTATTTCGGTTTTGAGTTGGATCAGATCAGACTCTTGCCATAATAGGTACAGATCACATGTTTTCACAACGAGACACAAAGATCTCTCCCTCCCCTCCACTCTCCGCTGTAAATTCAAAATGCCAAAGAGTGGGTTGAAAATCGCAACAGTTCAGAAAATCTAGGAAGCCTCTTCTACAGTGCACATGTGACTTCAGATGCACACACACATCTGTTCAGACGTGTCTGGGGAATTGCATTGTGTAAAGACTCCCAGACTGTATCAACCTGCTCCAACCCACCCAGTCCCAAACATAAATGTACTTGAAACACAGACCTGTTTGTAAGCCGCAGGTTATAACAGAGCTTTTTACCTGAAAAATGAGTAAATATTGGGAAGAAGAGGAGATACAGGTCAACCAATGGTGTCTGCTGCCTTGATAAGTGAAACACGTTATGGCAGTCGCAGAAGCAGTGTATTGCTGTTTGTTGTGAGGCTACTTCTGTCTTTGCCAAGACTCGCTCACTAGTGTTGGTGCTTTTAATATACCTCACTCACCTGCATGCCCCACCTGAAATCTTCAAGGGGATCATGCAGTAAAGCGAGCACTGCCCCATCGGTGAGAGAGGGATGGTCATTAAGGGAGGTACTAGCTCCCACTTCCTTGTTGTCTGGGGAGAAAACAAACTTCAGTTCCCTTCTGTAAACATTTGAACATCTTCAGGAAACAAAAATGGCTGAACCAAACTCATTCCTAATCAAGCTTTTGCTTTCTGATAATCGCTTGTAAGAGCTTGATGCAATTCACTGCACAGATCTACGGTACGCAGCACCTTATTTTGCCTGCGCTAATTTACAAAATCCAAGTATTTGTCTCAGTTTGTAGGATTAGCAATCCCCCCACCCAGTAGCAGCCTAGGTCTGCTTTGCTCATGTAGGAGAACAATATTGAGCTGTTCTCCTAGCTTCTTTGCTCCCTTCTCCCTCCCACAAAGTTTTGAAGAATGTCGCTCAAGATTATGAGATGTTTCGCATTCTTCAAGCTGAAATTCGATGCCGCTAATCCAAACAGCCAGACCTTTTGGCAGTTAGTTCCTAGGGCAGAGCTCTCCTATGGTCCAGCTGAAATATTGCGTGAAATATAGCTAAACGTGTTGGGGAGAGGGCCGCCTTTGAAAGAAAATCTCATTGAATAAGTTTAGTTTAACAAGCTGGTGACAGGCATTTCACAAAGCAAATCTACAAATTGAAGTTGAGTTACACATACGTGCCTTGTTCTTCGATTTTGTCTTAGAGTGAAGAGGATTCATTAAAATCGTAGAGAAGTAAAACTTAGAATAACATAAAATAGATACATGCATACCTTTGTATAGGAAATCCAATGTTCTGAAAGAAAGTGAGATATTCTTGTTACTTGGTCAGAAAGCAAGCAAGCAATCTGATTTTGTGAAAAAAGTACTCATTTGTTAACAGAAATGTCCTACATAGATTTAGGCATTGGCTAATTATTTTCACTGTTATGGAGAAAGGAGGAGAGCTCATTTGATATCCAGAATGTTTCCTATATTTGAAGTGTGTGTGGGGAGAATAGCTTTTGGTCTGTGGCACAAAACTAACTGGTTAGTAAAGAGCTATACACCTATTTAACGCCTTCCATGTTCAGTGACAGTGTAGGTCCTTTGAGTAAGGACAGAGCCAAGCATGTGCCTGAATTTAACTTCTTGTGCAAGAAATGCAAGGTCTTTGAGAGTAGATGTAGTAGCAGACCTGGGGTGAAGTTACTGGGGAGAGCTGCCAGGGAAGAACCCTGCTAAAGGACCCTGGAAAGAAAATAATCTTCTAAAACCCAAACCAGGACTGGATAAATTACTTAGTCTTGTTCTTTCATAGCCCCGCAAACAGGTATACTGGACCACCAGGGTGAAAGGACAGAGGTGGGAAAGAGTGGCCATGTGCGGAAGCGGACTAGACCAAGCTGGTCACCAAGAGACAAGGCTGGAACCGTTGCCTTTTGCTGATATGGAAGGAAAAATCGCCCTTCCTGATGAGCGTAGAAGTTGGTCTGTTGTATCAGAGGAATGTGGGCCAGGTTGTAGTTCAGGTTAAGAACTGTAGTTTTGTTTATGCACTGGGCCGTGACAGATTAACACTGAATATGCAAGACTGAAAAGGAGGTTGCATCATCCTATTCCTCTTACCTGGACACCCTCCTGTGGTGTAGGACTGGGGCGTGGGAGTCTCCTAGGTAGAGTAGCAGAGTTGGCTCTCCAAGACTTTTGGAGTGTCTCATTGGGACCGCCAGGATCTTTTTGGCTCAGCAGCTTTGATCTGGGGCCAGCAGACTCGGGATCTGCTATAGCTGTCTCAGACTTGGCTTTGGAAGACAGTAGTTTCGCATGGACACAAGAAGGCAATGACAACGAGGAAGTTGTAGTGCACCGAGGTGGACTCTTACAAACGTGGTGGAGACAGCTGGTGTATTCCTTTTGATTCCCCAGCTGAGCTGTGTCAGAGCAGTCCTGAAATGACAGTGCTTGTGAGGCGGAGGCCATCCTTAGACGCCTTAAAGTTGGAGAAGTGGAAATTCTGGCCAGAGCATGCCGGTCAAACTGGAAAGGTGCGTGGTGGCTCCCGATGCACTCCTCTGTGGGAAGCTTCAGAAGTGAAGACTCTGTATAACCTCGTCTTCGAATGTAGTCCCCTGGAGGCATGGTGGTGTCCATACAAACTGATACTGCCTGCTTTTCACAGGAACTGAAGACATCTTCTGGACTGCTGCTGCCAGACAAAGCAACATTTTCTTTATAAAGATCAGCTTCCCTGTTCTGTAGTTCCACACTGACGCAGGTTTCTTTGACCAGGTCTGAAGAATAATCAGAGTTCGGTTGTTGCATTCTTTATTTGCAGCATGAAGATTTATAGGTCTGTGTAGCTAGGAAACATGATCAGAAAAGGTTCTTAAAAAATCACCATATGTATTTTTATACAGGAAAACATGCAAATATAAAAATAATCTCAACAAAATAATGTAGATATGTGCACTAGTACAGAAACAATTCCCTGCGTTTTGAGTCCTGCTTTAAAGCACGTTGCAACAGTTTCAGGACCCAACTTCAGCATGTGGTTTAAGCAGCTGCTAATTTTGAGTGTGCAAGCAGTCTCAGCATCAGTCAGTAGAACTAATTAGGTGGTAAAGGATCTCTGCTCATCTGGTACTGCCGCCGCCTAATTTCCTGTTGCCACTCCCCCATCAATAAGTGAGATTGTGGCGCTGCTGTACATGGGATAAAAATGAAGTCACTAGCTCTCAGGACTCCTTGTTGCAAAATCGCTTATGTACAAATACTAATTACTCGCTGAATGCTTAAGCAAATACTATTTAACATTTATTTAAGGTGAGTCTAATCACTCTTGCTTTTCTTTTCAGCAGGAGAATTATTTTGTAGTAAACATCATGTATGCATTGTAATCAAATAATGAAGACAACGATTTATCAAAGTAACTTATCTGTTGATTTATCAGTAAATAATCTTATGCTCTGTGATTTATGAAGCTCTATTTTAAGGTCTTTTGATGACTAATCTCTCTAAAACCGGACTGACATTTCAGGTTATAACTGAAGATTACTAATTCCATCTCTTCAACCTCTTCTTTAATTCACCTTCTTTGTTTGCTAAGAGGAATCTTGAATCTGTTCATGATTGCTGGCTTCTTTTGGACACTTTTATTTATGAGAATGAGTTTATTCCAACATATGTTGACTTTTTTCTTGAGCTATTTAGTATCACACATTGAATATGATTTTTGTCTAATTATATAGTTGCATCAGATTGATTTATAAAGTGATTAGAAACAAATGACTAGTTCAAAGTATTGTTTTTTACAAACTCTTCAGCCATTAGGACAGTCATTCAGATGCTTACAGGAAGAAAAAGCATATCTTTATGATGGAAATGTCTTCTTTCACAAATGTAGTGAATAGCCACAAATATATTAGCATCTATTCATTCCTCCTTAATAGATAAGGGCTAATTAACACATATTCTTATTAAAATGGACAAACATTAAAAATCAAATTTGAGATATATCATGAATGACAGTAATGACAAATTATTACTATTTTCCACCTCAGAGCAAAGATGTGATTGCATACCATTGCTCCGAGATTTGCTGTTATTGCTTTTCAATCTTTTAAGACTTTTATTTTGTGAAGTGCAATCACATCTAACTGATCATCGTTTGGCCAGGAATTCTCTTTGCTTTTTTATTTTTTAATTTTTTGTAATAATCACCTCTTCTCCATGCAGAATTTTGCAACTCGGCATGGAGCTTCCAGATATCCATGTGAACAGTGTTCTGTTGTAGAAGTAGAAAAGTTTAAAGGCATTTTTTCATGGAAATCTTATATTAAAAATATGATTTATTATTTTTTGCTTTTAAGATTACCATGCCTTTCCTTTAACAAGTTGAAACTTACGAGTTTCTTTATGGGTACTTCTGGGTTACTTTTATGAATAGAATCTGTCAGCAGCAAAATATTTGTAAAGAAAAATACATTGTTAAAAAAAAAGTGCAGAAACATGTCACGCACATGCAGAAAAATTAGTATATATGATTAAACTTACCAAGGTAGCCAGATGAAGGTCTACCAGCTTCCAGTATGTCACGTCCTTTTCATGTGCAATTAAGTCAAATTTTCAACAAGTGCTTGATTAACTGACACTAGGCTTAGCAGCAGCGTTTTCTCTTTTAAAGCCTCCTTACTGAATGCTGGTATAGGGAACTAGTGTTTCTTCTTGTAGGTTTGTTTCTAGGGGATTTGTTTATCAGGTCAGACGGAAGTGGCTTCAGGATCAATGCCCGTTTACAAAAGGTAACATGATACACACATTTTCTTAAACTTCATTCCTTCTATAATATTTTTTTTGTACTTTCCACATCGATAAAGTTTGGCAAGAGTGATCTGTCAAGTACATAATAAGTTGCAAGAGCAGACGAAATGCCTTCACCGCTCCAACAAACCGTTTTTTTTTTTTTTTTCATGCCGCTTGTCTTGATTCATTCGGCTGGATCTAACTATGCGTTGTTCATCCTTCATGGAAGAATAGTAGTGATATATCCCTAGGTTACATTATTTACAATTAGATTTTAATTTTAGCAAGCGTGCTAACTATCTGAGTAATTCTGAACAGACAGATTTTTAGTATAGGACTATTTGAGAATTCATCCAAACATCGATAATACACTATTTTGTTGTGTTGCAGAACTGATTGGAAACCACCAAAATTGGTTTAGACATTCTTTGGTTGGGTGAATTGAAAGTGAAACTTCAGAAAAGATGGTTTATTTGGTAGATAACTGGTGAGGAAGCACTAACCTTCGCAAATGTTGAAATCTATTGTGCAATTAACAGAGGGCTGAGCAAACACTGTAATGCAGAAATTTGCGCTATAACACTTTCATTTTCTGCAAAGTGTTTTTTTTTGTTTTGTCTTTTTTTTGTTGTTGTTGTGTGTTGTTTTGTGGTTTTTTTTTTTCCAAAACTCGTCTACAAACCAAAATATGATACCCCAAAACTGGTATGAGTAAGTGCCTTTGATTTTGCTTAGCATTGGATGTGACTGTGGATTGAGGGAGGATTCTTTCAAGAGAATGACAGAAGAAAACAAACTCAAAAACTTTATTTGCAAGACTGTGACATTATTGTTTTCAGTAATCATTGGGTTTGGTTTCTAAGAGAAAGGGATAAGTTTAAAAAAAAAGTGATCACCCTGTCTGATAGCTGACAGTACAAGTGTATTTGCTTTAAGTAGGGGTTTTAGGAATGTACGAGTTTTTGGTGTTTTTTTTTGACTCTTTATGCTGCTCTCAAGGTGATATTAGGATCAGATGAAGTGGAACAGACCTTTCTGCCTGATAAAATATGCAAAAGTCTGGAGATTTTAGAGTGTTCAAAGCTATCCATCCTTTCCAAGTGCACAGTAGATACCTAGGTGCACTGCAGCTGGGCAAGTTGTGTTGGTGAGGCTCTCCGGGAAGAAGTAAAGAGGTGCATTCTTCTGTGGGAAGGGGACAGACAGTCAGCAAGTGAAGCCATAGCTTTCCTTGGGGTGGGTGGGGGGGAACCACCTCTGTGGCGGGGAGAGCTGAGAGCTGTGCCCTCTGCTCCTGGCACTCTACATTTTTATGTAGTGCATAAGCAGGCTCTTCTGCTTAATTGAAATCTTCTGGATGTGCTTTAAACCTGCTACTATGATTTTACCTCCACAACTTCTTATATGAAAGTATCAAGGTGCCTCTTTGCAAGCACCAGTCCCCAGATTAGTACGGGGTCGACCAGACCAGACCTTACTGCTGCTTTTCAGCTAGTGGATGCCTCATCCTAAATCTAAATCTACCCCCAACTTTTGAATGTCTGAACATTCAAATACTGCTATTCTGTTTGCCTACGTGCCATTCAGAGGGTGACAGAGATGGCTGGGCTAGAAAGAAGGCTGTTGTACATCTCTTGGATACCAATACCCATACTTGGGCCTTGATAGCGGCCATGTGGGATCATTTTTGAAAGAGAAAGTTGGGTAAATATTAGTAAAAGAAAGAAGTTGAAGTGCTAGCCTGAGATCAGGGCTGCTGAGAACTGCCCTCTGACATGTCATGCTGGGACTGGTTTAGGTGGCTTTGGGCACAGCTAGACAGAAACTTTGTTTTAAGGCCATTTTGATCAATTGGTTCTGACTGAGACTTTTTTTTGGTTCATTTGATTGGTTTTTTTCTGTGTTTTGTGTGTTGTTTTTTTTTTTTTAATTCTAGCTGAGACTTATCCTTAGTGTGATCAGTATATTTACGTTAACCCAGTAGCAATTATATAAAAAGTTATTTTATTTTCTTCCCATTTGCTGGTGCCATAAATTGAAAACTACCTCTGATTTCCTTTGCCCAGAATTAAAAGCATTCTTAAAAGTTTAAGCATTTCTCTGGCTTAACTTGGGGGGCTATTTTTGAATGAAGGTGAAATCATAGTTGCCCTCATTTTGCCCAGAATTCGCTTGCACTGCCTGACTTGTCTTTTACTCCTAATTGTAATAAAGCAAGTACCCCTCTCAGCTGGGACTATGTATGTGTACTTAACTGGATCCTATCACCACCTCTTCCCAAGTTACATAAAACACTACATTTCCAAACGAGTATCATCCTAGCTCCAGCTATAAACTGAATCCTAGACAAACCTTTGCCAAGCATTAATCCATGAACGGTAACTTTCATCCTCAGAAGCAAACGTAGCCAAGTCATTTAACGGACTAAGCTCCAGTTACCTTGCATGTGCTTTCTAAAAAAAAATAATTGCATTAGATGAATGGCCTCTTCTGGTCTAAATCCTAACATTCGTGCTGAAATCTCAGCTTTCTCTCAGCTAACTTTAAAATACACCTCTGATCTGAAGCTAAAGTTAATCATTTATCTTTTATGCATCTTTTCCTGGTAGTCTCCTTTAAACGTAGCCAGTGACACAGCTCATTGGCCTTTGCTGACATGGGCTGTAATGCTGCCATCAGCCTTAGCCACGGTCTTTTAAAGAGCTGCTGGGTTTGCCAAGTGACCCCTCCCAGGGTTAATGCCAAGTGAGACCTGTGCCCCCTTATGGATCAAGACGATACTTCAGGTCAATGATCTCCTAACTTTGAATGTTACCATGTCTATCCTAAGCGTTTTCTCCAGCCCTGGTTGTTCCAGAAATACACACAGCCAGGTGTTCCTCACCGGCCTCTTCAGTCACCTTCTGAACTCGCATATTAATCATGCTACTAAGCCTCTGTATGCTGAACCTTACACTTCATGTTGCCTCAGCAATGTAGACCAATGGCTGCTCCAGCCAGCCCTCTCCCCTTTTCACCCAGCAAGTCACTTCTTAATGTAGGAGATCCACAAATTCTGACTGTACAACTCCTTATCCTCTCATTTAGTTTAGCTTTAGCATTAGGGTAGCCTCATTTGTTTGCCAGAGGACTAACTATAGCCAGGTGAACCAAACCCGTTTTCAGCTTTGCTGCCTTGCCTCTTAAGAGCTAAGCAATTCTTATAGCTTATAGTTTTCTACCTTACCTAACCCAAAACTCAGGCTGAGCTGTAGCCTTGAGGTTCGCCTTTCTAAAGAGGTCTCTAGAGCCCAAGTGAAGCTTAGCCTTAGGGCAGAGAAATGAATGAGTGCAGCATTGTCTAGAAGTGCCTCACAGCTCTGTCATGGGTCCCCTTCTAGCTGTAACACACCTAGCTGGCCTTTTGGCTACTGACAGTCTCTTTAAGGTGGAAGGTACAGAAATAAAATCATGTGGCCCAGGATTATGTACCTCCAGCGATGTCCCTGCAGGCCCTTCGGAAATATGTAGGTTATCAGAGCTGACTGGAAAAGTCCTCAGCTTTCTTTCTGTGTTTTCAAGCATCATTTGTGTTGAATTTGTTCTTTTTTATGTTTCCCTGAGGTGTCTCTCTTGTTCTGTATCAGATCATGTGTCAGATGCAGCTTGTCTCCTGCTGCTGACAAGTGTAGAAGGTCTCTCACAATATTGGCAAAGACAAACAACATCTCATTTGTACCTGGCTGGCTAGGGGCCTGGATTGCATCCAGGTCATGGGATAGGCTCATACATGGATCTGTGTTCTGTTTTCCATGTACCAGAAAATGTCAGGTTGCTGATTATCTGTTACCTCTTGAAAGGTCTCTGTGCGTCAGCCAAAGGGGTCTTATATTACAATCATAGAATGGTTTGGGTTGGAAGGGACCTTAAAGATCATCTAGTTCCAAACCCCCTGCCATGGGCAGGGACACCTCCCACTAGACCAAAGCTCAAAGGCCCATCCAGCCTGGCCTTGAACACTTTTAGGGAAGTTTGCCCTCAAAATCTTGCATGTTCTTTACATTGAGGTAAAAAGCTTTCTCTGCTCCACTCTTCTTCCTCCAGTCCTCCATTGATAGAACTGTTTGGAAATGGGCTTTACTGTGTCCTGTTTCAAATAACCTCCAGAATTTTGTGCATCCTGAACATACTCATCTAGGTATTATGCTCTCTGAGCACTCCTCCCAGGTTAGTCCCTCAAATAGGTGCTTGCTTCTGAGTTCATATGACATGTTTACAGCTGCTTGACAGCCCTTCCAAAATAAGAGAAGCAAATGGCATGTCTTCATAGTCCTGATAATAGCCCTGTGGGATCTGTGGCAGCTTTGCAGTATGACCTGGCCTTGAAAAATCAGGCTGTGTGTCCTACCTCATCTGCTGCACTCTTCTAGGAACAAACCAAGCGCAGTGGGTTACCATACTGGGGTGTGGTGTGAGATTATGGGTTTTCAGCTGGAATGCAAGTCAGTGCCGAGAGCTGCAGGGCAAGCCAGGTAAGAGTTGGTCCTAAGGTCAGATAGTCTGCTCCGTGTGTACGTGGGGGCATCCTAATGAGGCCTTAAAGCTTCAGAACACGCTTGGAGTCTTATCTCTTGCTCTACCAGTGAGACTACTCTAGGAGCATTTCTGTGGTGAGAAAGTTGGCAGGTGTGGTCTCAGCATGGATGCTTTTCACAAGACAGGGTAGAGGTAGCCACACCAATTAAAAGAAACTTGGCAAAAAGAACTCATTCCTGCCGTCCAAATCAAAACATCTGAGATCCTGCTTTCCACATACTTTGCTCTGAACAGCTCTTAACAGGCCCAGAGCACAGACGCGATTGACATCAGCTGCAGCTGTAAGTGTTCAGCTCCCTTGGTAATCAGACCTCAGGTCTCAAGTCAAGTACCCAGAGAATAAAGAGCGTGCACTTAGTGTCCTTTGTGTAAAGTTCCGTTTAAATGGCTTGGGCAGCACCGCAAAAGAACTATGCAGTAGACGAAGAGATAAAATCTATTTTTCTGGGGAAATATTCACATGAGAATGCCCGTTTCTTTTCCTGTGAATGCCAGCCTCAGTCACCTTGTGCTTCTCAGCTTTTGAACAAATGAAGAGCAGTGGTCCAAAGACAGCAGTCTCCTACATGGCTTAGTGCTGATTCATTCCCAAAGCTAGGACGTCCTGTGCCCTGAGGAAGGGTCTCATCCAACGCACAGCATGAATGTGTGATTAGGACCCACCATAATGCCAGAACTGGATGGAATGGGGCAGGGGGCTGTGCAGGTTCTGCAACCATTGCTCCATCATCTGAACCTTCCCCAGAGAGATCAAAAAAGGCATCAAAGGGGATTTATGTTCTGGTACTTTCTCATTTCTGAGTGTGTAGCTTTGGAACCAAAATATCAGTCTTCTAAAAGCCTACAGCCTCCTTCTTCCATCCCTAATTAAAAAAAAAAAAGAAAGGAAGCTTCCTGTTTTCAGTTAGAGAGGAAAGTCTTGGCTTGTCCCAGAGCTGCAGCCACAGAGCATGCAAGTTCAGCCGATCCTTTCAGTAAGTGTGGACAGAAACCTTATGAAATTTAGTCAGGCAGACATTGTCTGCCATTTTTCCAGGGCTTTACCTTAGACAAATTTTGGCAGATTTCACAGGACCAACATAAATTACACAAACCCCATTTTTCTATTTGCCAGCAATATTTCAAATGACTAATCCAAAACTAGACTTAACAAAACGGGAATTTCCTCTTTTATATTATGGCACAAAGAGTACATTTTTATCCTCTAGATTTGCCCTCAAAAATACAGAACGTTTTGCCTGGGAAGTTTCAAAAAGTTCAGTTAATGGCAGACACCTATTGTATGAAATCTCTGCCAAATGTTTAAAATCTGGCAAAGCAAAGGGTAATTTAGTAATAATGAGAGCAAGTATTGGATGATTTTAACATGCACTGCTAGTTCTGCCTTTAATAATCAGATTGTGGTGTTTTTTTAACATCAGTAGACAGTAATAGTTTTACAGAAGTTAGCAAGTGATGCAGCATGCATTCCCACTTTTACCCAATTGTTTTACACAATTTATAAAGCATTTACTTTTGAACTTCCTCTGGAGCAAATGAAAATATGTTTTATAGAAGAAAAACAAAACAAATCCCAAAAATAAAAACCCAAACACAATTAACAGAAAAACTGTCTAAAATTCTGTGAAAAATAGAGACCTTTTCTGTTCTTCAAAACCAACTTCTATGAAACTTCAATGGTTGTTTTTCTGTGTATCCCAAACTGTATGGAGAAAAGCCTCTTTCCATTCAGAAATCAGTGACATCCATAATATAACTTATATCCAAAGGGGTTAAAAGGCAGAGGAGGAACAGAGTTGTTATTTCTCAAATGTTTATCAATTTTTGTATGAAACTGTCTACTTGTTTTGCAATAATCTGTAGGTATTTGTATTGGGGTAATGATATATAAAATAATAATGAAGAAGCTGCTTTGTTTTGGACTGAAATAAGACAGAAATGACATGACTGTCTTGGCAAAACTTCCTTCTATCTAATTTTGCTCTGGGTCTCGTGAAGCGTGGTTTTGGGTAGGTAATACTTTTAACGTTAAAAACAGGTCACTTCATGAGTTAAAACCTTTCAATTTGAAGAGTTAATTTCAAAAATATATTTAGAAGAAAGCATTTTTTGAGTGTTATTACACATAATGTGAGTTACTTCCAAACTGCATAGTTCAAGAAATTTGCTCTTTTTAAGAAGACTTTATTCATCTTTATTTATACTCCCTTTCATGGTTCCTCTTCTCTTCTTAGAGTTTCTTTATGAATTCCTTGGGTGTCAGCTTGAACTTTAGCATCTCGGTTCACAACATTGATAGCTCTTAGCAATCTAGGGGATTGACTTTCCTGTCAGACGCTGCGCCTGGTTTTCATCTCTCAGCACCTAATCTAAAAACGCGTGGCGTCATGCAAAACAGAATGCTGAGACAGAGTTAGGAGACAACAGCCAAGGGATCAGGTCTGAATCTCACCTGGCAGATCAGAGAGCTGCTGGCCTGCTTTCTCCAATTTCACTTCAAGTTATCTGGGAGAGAGATTCGTCTCATCCACGTTCAGACAGGCATGCATCTAAAGGAGGCATTCTCCAGTCCTTCTATAGTCGGTGATAAAGCCTATTATGCATGCAGGGTGCTTCAGGGCATAATTCATCTGATCTATATTAGGCACCCATTTTAGGATCCCCGGTCGATGTTACTGTTTCTCCTTAGTGGCTTTAAGTGTGACTATTCCAGATTTGTCCGTCCGTTTTACATGAATCCTTCCCATGGTTTTCAAGCAGTCTGGCCCCCCGCTGCTAATGATCATGTTTACTGGCCTGAGTATTAAGGATGATGCTGTCGGACACGTGAAGTTTGCATAGAGGTTGCCTGACCTTGTGCGTTCAGTAAGGAGTGATAAACTTGTGCCTTATCTTGATTTTATGTTCTAATCCATGGGCGTGACTGATGGAGCCTCGTCCCTCTACTGCTGCCCTGATGTCAGAAAACTCTGCAGTATGTGAGGGCTCTTGTCAGCAAAGAGAAGACCTACAAGAACTTGCCCTGGTTGAAAGTGGCACCAGGTAGGACAAGGGTATGCTGTGCTACATAGGTCAGCTGTAACATGGTACACACAACCATTAATGTCCCCAAGGAGGGGGTAAGAGGTTACAGAGCTTGTTGGTGCACTTGGAGCACGTAACATGGTGAACATCCTTCATTTCTCAGAGCATTTCATGGGTCTTGCAAATTATATTACCTCATTGCACAAGTGACAAACTGAGAGAAAAAGAAAATAAATAAACCAGCAACAATTCAATGAGACTTTGTCAGGCATTTTCAATCCTGGATTCCAGACCTCAAAACCCGTGCCTTCTGTGCAGCTGCACGTGGTGTCAGATAGTGATATTCTCCTCTCTGCAAGTTAATTATTACAGGAATAGAGGTGTAATGAAGGAAAGAACTGTAGTTTTCCAGCTGAAAGCAAAGCAACTTTGAAATGGAGACAGGAATCGGCTGGCAAATCATCAGTCAGGACTACAGAGCTGAAATCCACGTGCTTGAGAGTTGACAAATGAGACCGATTCTTTTACTTTAATGTGGTTCCCAGGACAGCTGTCATTAAATTGAAAGTTGCAGAGGTTTTCTCCCAGGGACCCTCGTAACTATCTTTTTCACAGTTCGATGTAAGAACTGTAGGCAGAAGAGTAACACTGAATCAGAAGAACCTGGTATCCTTGTCACCACGAGCACTATGCAAGGCTGTTATGGTGACAGATACTGGTTGGCCTGCTGTGGGACAAATCACAAGATAAAGTTCTAGGTGAAAGAAATCATAGTTTTACATTAACTTTCTACTAACTAGCATCTATTCTCGCCTTAAGGATGTTTATTTTTTCCTGGCTGGCTCCGTATGGCATACCACCAGGTAACATGTAACATCGGGAAGAAAAAGTTTTGAATCCCGCCCAGTGCTGTTATACTTTGGCACTAGTTTATCCAGACAGCTGGATTTAGTGGATACAGTAGTCCGGCCAAGACAAGACATGTTGTAAAGAATGACATGTGTACCTGTTTGCTCATCAGTGGCTTCCCATGTGATAATCATAGTAATGAAAATGACAGGATTTCCATCAAATATCTGCAGACACTTTTCCATTCTGCGTACGCTTTTTAGGGCCTAATGTGCTGTGAGAGGAGGTTACTTTAGAACAAAAACCCCCAGTATTTTGGAAATTTATGAACTCATATCTAGTGTCATCAAGTTCATTCCAATTTATTATCTAAATTCAATAAATTACATTTATTTTCCAACTGCAGAACATATCAGGACAATAGAAGGGCAAGTTCAAGGGAATTTTTGCTGCACACACTTACCTGGTTGCCAGATGTTGGTGTTAATATTAGCTGGGCAAAGAGCTTTTTGATTTTGGTAGCATATATCAGTTCACTGTTTGGATATGCAGACAATGCATTTTTTTTTTTTTTTTTTTTTTAATAGTGACATTTGAAGCCTTGAGAGGTGATGTTTGGATGTTAGCGAACAAATGCATGTGACATGCTATCTTATGATGGAAATAGGTATGAAGCTCACCATAAAGCCAGCACTGCTTCTTGTACCCCTCTAAGACTACGTGTTCAAGTGATCAGTTCAGCAAAATCACTTGAATTATGCTGAGTTGTCCTGGCTGAGAATTTGTCCTGTTTACCTGTCTGACTCAACCGTATATAGTGTTAGATCTAAGTATGATGTGACTGACCATCCCCGAACTGGGAAACACTGCTTTAGTTTTTAAATGAATTTAAATTGTTATTAACAACATTTTTTCAATGAAGGAAGCACAGATCACTTCTTCTTATGGATGTTCACGGGGATGACAGGAAATTTATCTCTACTGTGAACTGATTAGAGAATTCATCTACCATGAATTACCATGACTACACCCACTCCTATGGTCCGTTTCTTTTAGTGTTAGCTTAAGGAGAAAAGATAATGAAAGAAAATAAGGATGGTATTCCGTATAATGAAAATAGAGGTAAACACAAAATGGTTGTGGTAGTTTGTCTTTCTGCTACATGGTAATTTTCTTACCATCCTCTTTGTAGCCACTTAAAAACGCCTGGGAAGTTATTAGAATACAACTGACTTCGGAGGTTGTTTTGGTGTTGACAGTCAGTAGGCAGCAATTAGACTATTAGTTCCTTAATGATTGCAACGTAATACCAAGGCAAGCAAAAGAAGGCAGCTTCTTTGTTGCATTCATCCTCAGCAGAAAGCAGAGCACCCTTTGACTAAGTCATTAAAAAAGGTGCTTCATTGACAACACGAACCGTGTGTGAACACCTCTAAAAATCTCTGGCCTGCATCCATGTGTCCTGGAGAGCAAATCCAGAGGTGCTGCTGACTGGGTAAGAGCATCACAAAACCAGGCAGCAATTTCCCTAGGGCTGGAAGCAGCTTTCTTGTTTGTCTGCAGTGCTGTGCCTTTGATATTTAACAAATAGTTAATGATTGTCCACTACAGTGGAAAAATCCACAGATTCATCATCTCAACAGGATATTCATACATATTTCTATATTTTAGATCTTTTGACATCACGCTATGCTAACATACAGTTATGGCCACAAACTACTATGAATAGCAGGCTCTGTGGACTTGGTGTCAGCTATTTTGGTAATCAGCATATCCAAGTGATTTATACAACCCTCTTAGGAATAAGGCTTGGAATTTTATCTGTGTTGCTTAGACCAGAATTGCACCCACCCCTGCAGACCCACGTTAATCTATAAGAAAGATTAATAGAGTCACAATATAAAGATTAGTGTAGACTCATGCTGAGAAAAAAACACTTGGTGAAAATGTCCAAAGAGATCAGCAGAAAACGAATACAGATACAGATAGATGGGTGTGCTCCCTGATGGAAGGTATCAGACAGTACTGAGGACAGTACTTTCAATAAGCAAGTTTACAAGGAATTATTGAAATGGCAAACAGAACTCAATTGATAAGATATCCGTACTTACAAAGTGTTTATCTTTAATATTGAATTACTATTTTTCAGAAGAATAATACCTCAAGAGAACAATTGTGATACTAAGAAAGAAATGTTACCTTCATTTCCAGTTGGAATTTTGTATATCTGCTCAGCGAAAAAACAGAACTCAGAATAAAGTGAAAAGTGGCAAGCTGCTGTATGTACATCTTTGTTAAAAAGAAGGATAAGAATTTTCCTCTTGTTCTTAAATTTGAAATATTCTGATAAATTAATCTGATAGTTACTGAGTTTTTCCTTTTTTATATTCATTAGCTACCAATTGTCTCATGGGCTGTTTTCACATCCCGCGTAATGACAAAACTGATTGATTCATTTCCACTGTGCAAAAGGGCTGCAGTCCTTGTTTCAGTGATGGTGGCAGTGGTTCTGTTATTAAAATCAGTGACCTCTGAGATTTTGGGTTCACGATTTGGGCTCACGCCTTACCGGTGTAACATAACTCTTATATATTCCCTCCCACTATCCGCTAAATAAGACCTCTTTTGGGAACCCATCAGTCATTGCCTCCAAAAGGCACCTTGCTTTGTGCCAAGGCTGGAACACTGAATTTGGGGCAAATGAGAGACTACTGACTGCTCATTTCTGTGATTTTTCTGCTCTTCCTCAGATGTGGCACCACACATTGGCTGTGTTTGTAGGATCCAAAAGAGTGTAGACCTTGTGCTTCATTTCTGCAGGAGAACGATCCCAGCTCTGCAGAGCTGCCAGGCTGGAGGCTCCCTAGCCCAGCTTATTGCTAATGTGCTGCTCACTAGAATTTCTTGTGACAGTGTCTGCAGATCATTTCATCCTTTGTCTTTCACATTTATTATACGTCACATTTATTTCATACTTTGCTCTTTCAGTATGTTAACTTTTGACATGTAAGGTGAACCAATAAAAATTTTGGCCGAAGGAAATGATTTTTCATGTTAAGACTGAAATTT
Source organism: Larus michahellis (assembly GCF_964199755.1). Taxonomy (NCBI): domain Eukaryota; kingdom Metazoa; phylum Chordata; class Aves; order Charadriiformes; family Laridae; genus Larus; species Larus michahellis. The sequence goes on along the minus strand of NC_133896.1, from coordinate 49,574,303 downwards.
GGAATTCTGATTAATGTCTTTAAGTGGCTAAAGTTTTCAGAGGCTAGAGCGATTTATTAAAAAGTCATGGAATATGTGAGTATTATTTTCACGGAATATTTCTGCATTGCTTAACAGTATGTTTTGTTAAACAGTTCTTCTTATATACTTCTCTATTTCTGTATTATAAGGAACATTTCAATATAGAAAACTGATGGATAAATCTCATGAGTGGGTCATTTCTGGAGAAATCAGTCTCTAAAAAGTTATGAAAAGCAACAAAATTCTTGTGCAATTTTCCTTCCAAAGAAAACCTTTCTTCTGCAGAAACTGTGAAGTTGAAGGTGTCAACACAACAGAGCCTTTAGTAACTTAATCCATGTCATATTTCTATCTTCTTTAATAGAAATATTTTTTGAAGTTGCCTTTTTACTTTCTTTAAATATTGCCTAAATGGTACTTGAAATTACCTCCATAAAATAGACTCAATAATTATCTAACAGTGTCTGAAAGTAGTTTGAAACACTGTTCAGTTCTAGCTCATCTCATGAATAAATTTTTCAGTCGGCAGATGATGCCATCTGCAGCATGCCAGCACCATTTTCATCCCTGTAAAAGAAAAACAAATCTATTTAAACTGCCAAAACAATCAGTTAATCTCATAATGGAAAGGATAATAAATAATATGGCATAATATTAAAATGCCTGTCTACTAGTGTACATACATATTACACTATCTTGTTTAGACAATCTGCTGCATTAAAACCATTGCATTTATTTAAAAGTGGTGAAATGGCATTGTGCTTGAAAGTTGGATGGAATCCTCGAAATCCACTGAATTAAAGGAAAAGCTGCTTTTAACCTAAACGGGGGCATAATATTAAGTTCCATTTATTTAGAGTTAAGTCCAGAGGAACACAAGCAGCCTTCTGGACCTTTGCAGGTGTGCCAAGCCAGAAGACACATATCTCATACTGTAAAGAGAGGCTCATATTCAGGAAAGATCACATATGAAAGTAGCTCACAAATGGGAGAAAACATCACACTTCCAGGGGTCCCCAGGGTACCCATGGTGGTACCTGAAGTACAGCACGGCCTCAGGATGAGGTGTCAGTGTCAGCCTCACATGCTTTTGCTGCTTTGCTTGCACTCACACATGGATATTTGGGTTATGGTTGTTGTGGGACATAGCCTCTATGTGGAAACAGCACTGGAACATCTGAGAAGTCAGTTCTGCTCTATTCTGTTTCAAAGCATTTATCAGAGCAGCAGTGGGACTTGCAAGATGTGGTGTAGTCAGTGGTTTGGATTGGAAATTGCTCGGTCAGAGTTTGCTTGAGTCTGTGCTGAATTTTCTTTGCGGTTTGGATGAGTCACTTGATCTGTACATCTCTCTAAAACAGACATCAATCCTCTCTTCATTTGTGCTGTATCGTACTTTTTCCATTTAAAAAACAAAAAGGCCATCTACCTGCTTTGAGGAGTTTGCAGGAAGCTATCACTAACAGAGTAGCCTATTGTATAAAAGGATGGATTTTCTTGTACAACAAGCTGCTATTCTATGTGAAGAACGACGAAAGGATTTGTCCTGGAACATTTTACGTTTCTAGAAGAATAATTGAGGATGAAAGACACACTTGGAAGTCATCTGGTCGAAACCCTTGCTAAATGTTAAAATAAACGAATATTAACTTAGATCAGGGAGTATTACATATCCCATGCTTATTCTGCCTTGTGATATGGACAATTCAGTTCTTCACATTATACCCAGTAAAGGTCATGACCCCCTCAAAGTGTCTGTGCAGAGACTATGCATGCATTGCTAAGTATAGGAGAAATATATACGTTAATAAAAAAAACTTCATGGAATAACCACTCAAGGGTAGAAATAATGGGGTAAGTGCTGGGGGGGAGAGAGAGCAAAAGAACAAACAATTCCTTCTTTTCTAACAGAGAAAACAGAGGGGAAAAAACTCCTTTTGAGAGAAAGGAGTGGCTAAAACACACAATCACAATAACTGCACTTTAAAATAAAAGAAGTTATGGAGTAATATGTAGACATGCTCTTTGAAACCTTCTTTTTAAAAAAAGGTATAGTGCAATCCAGTCTATTGAAACTGGTAGCTTTGACTACAGTGGACGAGGATTTTCCCTTTTTAGTTAAAATCCTTGTTCCCTTTTATTCTCTTGTATTTATTTGCCCCAAAGCTCTTTCTCCATTTCCTATCATTTGGCTAGATAGGTAATTTTAGCGGTGGGCTTATAAAACAAGCAGGTGTGTTGACCTAAAAGCCAAATGGTCACAAGAGGTTCCAGTCTGCAGGATGCACCTATTTCATATATGCGTGACAGTGGAAATTTTGTGAGTGTTCCAGAGGCAAAACCCAGGTTAGCAATATCCATGTATACATCCACAGTTTTCTCCGTGTATGTATTTGTGTGTATCTATGGATATGTACTGTGAGGACTAGGGACATCTTATGGCTGGAAATGTATTGTTATCATTATAATAAGAGAGTAATTTTCAGTAATCAAACTGTATTCAGTGGTCCTAATTAGCTCCGTAACTGAGTATCCTTTCCAAGTTATGGGTCACCATTTCCAATGATTTTATGGTTAAGATTCAGCAACAATGTCTTGTAAAACGTAGTATTATGGAATATAAATAATGAAGGAGCTGGTTGTAGCTCCACAGTTAAAGAAGAGTTGAAGTTTTTATTTAAAGTAATGTTGGGGTTTTTTCCCCTAGTCCGTCGCACAAACTTACTCTTTATGTCGTAGCTATGTGCCTTGGAGATGTTTCTTTCTGCAGTCCTTATAGAGAGATTAAAGTTTGTTTGGGGGATCATCCCTACAAACCTGCCCCACAATAAAAAGACTTTTCTGAGTCATGTAGCTGTTCAGATTGTAGACAATACTTTAATATTGTTAACTTGGCTTTCATACAGTGTTTACTGTTTTATAATATCTTTTCTCTTTGATGCATTTCTCCTAAAGAAATAATACTGTGCTTTGAGCTAAATTCTGTAGTTGGTCACTGACTGACTCAGTTTTTATTGCCAGGGAACAAGACAGTTGTCATGCTTTGGCTTAAACTGAGGCTTCTTAGCATCACAGTGAATTTTAGGATCTTCATTCCTAGCCTGAATGGAGAGGGACGTGAATTCTTGCCTGTGAAAACTGATGGCTAGAGATCATTCACTGGCCAGGAAGGAGGCCTAAACTTCTTTAGCCCCCAGACTATCAAAATAGTAAAAAAGAAAAAAATACACACTACTGCAGAACCCAAGCTGCAGCCTGGTTGAGACTGAACAGATCCTGAGTAAACTGTTCCAGGGCTTTAATGACTATACTACGTGACTGCTCTTCTTGGGATAGTGAAGTCAGTCTTTTTTCCCCATTCCCATGCATCTCTCATGTGTCTGGGAGAGGTTCCCAAGTCCCATTTATCTCACCATCATACTCATTGCACAGTTTATAGAGCAGGAAAACAACACATAGGAAAAGGAGGGCTATTTGCCTCGAGCCTTAAATTCTGAGACAGTAGACAGAAGCAACATTCCATATGTTGTAAATCATCCACATGTAACGAAAGCTAGGGCCGTGCTTTTACCTTGGTTCACTGGTGAATCTGTCCCTGAGACATTTAGGTATGTGCAAGATAAAACCCAGTATTAGTCTGGCAGGCAGCAATAGAAAAAGTAATACAAACCAACACACGAATTATACACTTATAGGCTTCTATTTTTTTTTTTTTTTAATCAAGACCCCTCTTGCTCTTGCTTTTAGAGACCTCAGCATAGAGATAATAATTTTACCACCTAATCCCCGCCCTGGAGTTTTCTATGAAAAGGCAATTGCCTTTGAAAGGTTTCAGAAACATTAATTCAGCTAGTGATACTGGATGGAGTGAAAACCACCGCATATTTACAATGGAAAAGGTACTTTATTTTTAAGCATAACAAAAGCTAAAAATTAAGTACTGGAACTGATATGGAAATAGCCTTCCCTGGACTGCAAGGCACTGTATTTTTGCAAAGCAAATCAGGTTTTAATTGATTAAAACATGAGCATTTTGAAAGCATGTCACTAAAAAAAAAAAAAGTTGCTATTTTGAAAGAAGTAGTTTATGCTTGCATAGTATAAGCCAAGCTCCCTGAGCTCCAAAACAATTACAAACTAGATAGTACATAATTTAAAAAAAAAATAAAGCGAGTCCAGGGAGTAATGAGAGATGGTATTCACAATTCACTTATATATTACACTGAAGGCAGTTTGGTTACAGGGAAATAGAAGAAAATGACAGGGTTGGACTAGTGTTGAGCCAGACACCAATAACTTTTGCATCGTTGCTGTGTAATTATTGTCTAAGCAGCATAGCTTCGAAGCAGTAGGGATTAGCCTTTTGAAATGTTATCCTCAAAGGAAAATTGCAAACAAACAACAAATCCAAGGGGAATCAAATACAAAAGTTGACATTAACTCAAGAATACATACATTTACACAGTTAACCACTAAACGTCAGGAAATGCCACAGTTCAGTCCGGCTGTGTAATTGTGTTGCTGCTCTTTCATGTGCGTTATCTCACAGGCTGATTACACGGACGTCTGAAGTCCCTCAGGCAGAATCTAACAGATAAAATCGCCCCGCACAGATATAAACCTACGCATGTGTTCAGTATTCCTTAAAGATGTGTCAGTAGCCAGTGACAAACTTGTGGATATGAGGTGGGGAGAGGACTCAAACTCCAGTAAAATAAAAGTCAAGGCTCTGTCATCTCCAGTGCCATAAAGAGCTCTTTAAGGGGACACCCAGATGAAATCTGGAATATAACCTGAATATTCCTGTGAAGGAGTATAAAAAAATATCTCTGGAGACTGCAAGTTAATGCATTGCTTTTCCTAGAAAATTGAAGTCAGAAACGAATGTGAGATGCAACTATGAGATCCTGCCTCAAACAGAGACCAGTAGTTGAGGTTTCAGAGGTGTCCTCCACCTTGAGACCACGCGTGAGATTTACAGATAATGCTAACCTGTGACACAGGTCTGTGTCTTGCAGCCATCATCACCACCTTCTGCTATGCCTGTTTATTGCTCTCACATTTGATTTTGGCTGGCTGCAGAACATCTACTGAGTGGAATCTCTCATCTTTCCTTTTTCTCTGATAAGCCCTCCTAAAACCTGAGCTACAAGACTCAGATGACAAACTGTAGCAGAAACATTTTGCGTGTGTATGTGCACGTGTATGGAAAAATCCAAAAGAAAAAGAGAAAATGCCAGGAAAGGACAGCCCTTCTAGGAGAACACGGGATTATCTCAGGGATGTGGAAGGGGGAATGGAAAATGAAATTGGTAAACTTCCCAAGTCAAAAGGGACCAATGTCTTCTTCCCGTGACTTTACAGGTAGAGTGACAGATATGCCCTCATTTCTAAAATAAGTTTTGGAGCTAAACACACAGTTGTTCTTTGTTTGTTGCCTTGTACTGTTGCCTGACTAAAGAACAAAGCAAAATGGCTGCTGTGTTTTAATCAAACCTTATAGTGTCATGGTATGTGATGTAATTTCTAGCTATGCTTCCTATCTATACAGTCTAAATTCTTTTTGGATACTAGAAACGGTTCATAGCACCATCCCTGTTGTGCTGTTTTCGTTTCTTCTCATTCTGCTCAAGTCAAAGTGGAAGGAGTTTTCAGGGATTGGCAGGTGGTTTGTGGGGTGTTGTGAGCCCTGGAACTGGGAAGGAGCTCCCCTAGTGTGTAGTGGTGCAAGTCACAGAATCACAGAATTGTTCGGGTTGGAAGGGACCTTAAAGATCATCTAGTTCCAACCCCCCTGCCATGGGCAGGGACACCTTCCACTAGACCAGGTTGCTCAAAGCCCCATCCAGCCTGGCCTTGAACACTTCCAGGGATGGGGCATCCACAGCTTCCCCGGGGGAACCTGTTCCAGTGCCTCACCACCCTCACAGTCAAGAATTTCTTCCTGATATCCAATCTAAATCTACCCTTGTTCAGATTGAAGCCGTTACCCCATGTCCTATCATAACACTCCCTGATAAAGAGTCCCTCCCCGTCCTTCCTGTAGGCCCCCTTTAGGTACTGGAAAGCTGCTATAAGGTCTCCTTGGAGCCTTCTCTTCTCCAGGCTGAACAACCTCAATCACAAGCTTTCTGTTCTCCTCAGCCTTGTTTCTCATAGCTGGGTCTGTAGTGAAGAGTGCCTGGGGAGCAGGGACAGCTGAGATGTATGTGCAATAGCACCTGGGCGGTGGTGGAGGGAGGTAGCTGAGACATTTTGTAATTGTAGTGAGAAGGCAAGGAGATAATAGCAATAAATAGACTGGGAACCAGGAGAAACAGGAACCAGTAGGAGCAGTAGCTGTGGTAATCATCCACGCTCTGGAGCAAGTGGTTGCAGAAAAATCCATCCTTCAGCCATGTACTCCTTCTTTTCTGTATTTCCTTATTGTCAGAGTGTCTTTGATAGAGAGAGGATTCGGTGGATATAGCAGCAGGCTTACAGGGCTGTGTAGAGAAATACTATCACCTTTCTCTTCCTCTGATGGTCCTCTTCCTCTGGAGTTCTGTGCAAACAGCAAAAAATTGCATAGCTTCATCCAGCACCCTGTGACTTCTCACCAGACACCTTGTCAAACTTAACATATTGTTTACCATCACTCTCTGTATATGGTACCACAGCCAGATTTTTCATTTGTGTGACTGATTTCAGTGTAAGCTAACGTGGATGAACAGCTGAACAAGACTTCCCAAAGCAGTGTAGAAGTACCTTACTGAAATCTGGATGGAAACTTTCCCTGTTCTTTCTGGCAGAATTCTTTCTGGCTTCCGGCTGCTGGCAGTACAAAGTTATTGGATTAAACACAGTTTGCCTGCCTGTGAGGTATTCTGGGTGCTCAGAATAAGAAGCTGGATGAGCAAATAAGCGATATGTCATGAGAAGGTACACAGGTGTTTGGTTCAATGGGAAACTTGTGAAGCACATTAGGAGTAATGACAGGAATAACCGGAGCGTGGGCTCAGTTTCCCTCACCTCCCTTCCTTTCATCCTTTCACACTGCCATGCAGGACTCTATATTTTCCTAGAAGATTGGTTTTGATCGCAGTTACTTGGACTTCCAGCTGTATTCCCAACCCCCTCCTGTCAGACAGACCGATTTAACATGAAATCCACGTGTTTTAGAGAGGGTGGGTCATGCTCGATAAGACTCTCAGTAGAGACAATTGTGGAGGTCTGGTTGATGCAGGCAGTATAAAAATAAAGTCAGGGCTGGAAGCATTCACAGAGCGGCAGCTGCAGATGAGAAGTGTGCTCTCGTCATGGATAGAGGCAGCGTCCAGGGGGAATATCAGAGCCAGGAGGTACCAACCTCCTTTGCTGCAAAGCCTCATCACGGTATTTGGTGGTAAGGAGTACCCTCTCCAGCAGCTTTATTCTTGCTCCTGGACAGAGTTGGAGAATGGTCCTTCTCATAAGGCATAGGGCTTTTGAATACTTCACCAGATGCTTTTTTCAGCAAGTCAGGAGCTAGGAAATCTGGGGGCAAACAAATTGCCTGGGACGACAGGGGAATAAGCCATTTTTGGGAGCAGAGGAGGTACCAGGTCCAAGGGGACTGTTTATATCTTGTTTTATCTCAGTAAGCCAGAGGGAAATGCTCTTTCAAACATGTTAAAATTCATTAAAGCTTTAGAGAGGAAAGCAGGGCCTGGATAACCAGATGTTTGGATGGGGTAAACTTTGGCAGTTGCTAATTAGCTATTATAGAAGTTGGACAGGAACAGACAGCCTGGTCACAATAGAAATAATAATATGCTGATCTTTTCTGTTTTTCTGTGTCCCACCACCCCCATGGCTGCCTGCTTGTTCCTCAGAGATATCAAACCATTGGCCACAGTAGTTAGAAATGTGGTTTAAACAGCTGTCATTTTGCATCCTGCTGGCTGCTTAGCTCCCTTTTATCCTCTGTCCCAGATGCAGACTCTCTTTCCATCAATGATTTACTTGCATAGCTCCTCTGCTTGAAATACCGACTGTCCTTCCTGACCAAGTTGTTCCTTGGTGTTATGTAAGACAAAAAAAAAAATAACACCACCTCCCCCCCCAGTAATTAAATTTATTGTCAAACATTTTTATTTGTTGATGTTTGTTTATTGTTAAATACTGGCAGCTGAGCAGCCATTGTCCATGATGGTGTGGGTAAATCTACACAGCACAATGGGCTGCTGTGTGAACACACATTTTCTCTTGTGTTTTCCTTAGCATGGACAAGTTAAAACAATATGGAGCTATTTCAGTCACAAACCCTGAGCAAGGAATCAAGAATTTAACAAAGAAATCCTTCAAACTCTTGTAAGAAAAAGCAGCTGAACGTCGTTCTTGTAATGAAGTAAATGACTTCTAACCTTGTAGCTTTACAGACAGAAGTAGGAGAAAATATTAGTCTGCTAAAAGTCACAAATGGCTGCCATCAAACAAGTCTGATTCAAAGACCACCAAAGGCATAGTTCATGTTCTGGGGCTTCCAGACAGGCTTTTCCAACTGAACACCTTCAAGGCTGTGACACAGTCAAGGGTTTACTGGGATCAGACGCCAGCAGATAGATTTCCTGTGGATTTATAATCCCAATCCATACTATGCAACCTTGATATCAATGAGTATTTCACCTGTGGATATGGGTGAGTTTTCTCCCTGCAATGTGGAAGAAAGGGACATCTTCAGTCTTAAACAAACATTTTTTAGTAGGTTTTACTTAGACGCACATCCTGCCAGAGGCAAGCATGGCATCTGGATGAGCACCGGTAATATGACAATGCTGCAACAGAAAAGACCGCCTCAATTACTTCTCCTTTACTCTTACAGAGGTTTAAAGGCATGCATCTCTAATTACTTCCTGGTATTTGGCTTCGCAGATCTTTACAGGCAGGCACACTAACCACAAGTATGTTTTTTGCAGGATCTAGAATGAGATTGCGAGGCACTTCTGTGAATGTATACATGGAGTACGTAATGCAGACTGGGAGACATTAATAGAAACAGTGCCATATTACATACTTAGGAGCCCTACAATTGACTGGGACTTAAAAGAGCAACAAAATGGAAGCTGTCTTGGGTAACAAAGTCTGAGAAACTTCCCGTTACTCCTGTTCCTGTCATCTTTCTTGTTTATAGCCAGGAGGGGTCTCTGACTTGAGTGACCTTGAGCACTTCTGGGACTGAAAAAGGGGTATGTCTTGCTGCTTCTTTTTGTAACAAAAGAGTAAGGTAAATAGCAGAAGAGAAAGATGAGGAAAGGAAATGAAATGAAAGAAGGCAAGGCCAGTAACAAATACAGCAGTGGTAAGAGAAGAGCTGCCTTCTTACTTCTCCTTGACCAGCAGAACTGAGACAGGATGATATGACGGTGTCGCCAAAGCTTGAAGGACTCCTGAGGAAACAGAAGTGGCTAAGAAGAAAGGACAGTTTGGGGCAGTAGGAGCATTGCTGTGGAACTTAGTGGGAGCCCAACATGGGTACTTTAAGAGATTGCTCAAGACTATGAGTCCTAGGGTTTGAAAATTCCTCTCTTAGAAAAGTTCTTAAGAGGAAGGAGGATTTGAGGCACAAGTAATGTGTTTTCTGCCCCTTTTTTGATTATCTCATCTCTATCCCTGTCCTTGAGCTATCTTTATTTTTTAAAAAATCTTGTCTGTTCAGTGGTCACAGGCAGTGTGACTTGAGTTATTCACTTGGATATGAAGCAATCCCCTGTTTTGGGCCTCTCAAGCTGTGCCATAACATCTTCTGCAACTCGCTACATCTAGACCTTGTTAGTATGTTCCAATGACTGCCTAAAGCACAGATTTTCCTGGTTAGAAATAATAGTATCAGATAAAAGTTTCTTATAAGGAGCAAGGAGTTAATATGAGAGTCGGAAGACTTATTCTAGTTACAGATGTCAAAAACCAAGTAGTAATTCATATTATACATATTTGCTTATTATTGGTTTATTTTGATTTTTTTATTGCTGTAGAAGTACTCTCACCAACCCTGCAAATAATGCCTTGAGGACAGACTTTAGTGAGTGAAGTCAGTGAACCCTTGAGAGACAGCATTTTGCCTCCATCAAATACATTAAATAAGCCCATTTTTATGACTTGGGGTTAGCAACGGTCATAAATGTCTGAAAAGAGTCTTTATCATCCACACAAAATTAAGTAACTAGTTCATCCATTTATCATACTGCACGAAGCCATAGAACTTCTGTTCTTTTGTGCTGGGACTAATGGCATCACAGGCACTGACTTTCTGGGAGGTGGAACTTGCATAGCTTTAGTCCATTACCTTATGGTAATGCTCATATGAACCGTTTGACGATGATGGAGTTAGTGGAACCACTTCCCACTAATCAATATTACCTCCCAAGATACTTTCTGATTTTATGAAGACTAGCCTAACAATCATGTCATCTACTGTACTAAAGAAATCCATGGCCATGGTAGCACAACAACCTTGAAAAACCTCAAGCAGTTTATAACCGGTGCTTGGCATCGTACTAAGCAGTAAAGCTGATAGTAACATTTTGCCGATTTCAACAAGTTTGAAGATAAAAGTATGTGGTGTCCTAAAGAAAATGTTCCAGTTGTGAGTGGCCCCCAGAGTTTTGAGATCATGTCTGAGCTTTGATTCAGTGCTTTCCTACCTCTTTCTCTCTGTGGATCTTTAAACTTTGGCCAGTGGAGAATGGCCTTCTGAAAACTTTGCATATATAGTTAACTACAAAAGATATGTGCTGTTTTAAAAATGTGCTCTTTTTAAAAATCTGGCTTTGCAGGCACCTTAAAAATAGTCCACAGGACTTTGAGGGGTCTGCAAACTACAAGTTGAAAACAACTGATTTAAAGCATAAATGATGGTGTTCAGTGAGCCATCACGGCAGGGACAGCATTATCTGGCAATGATGGATAGAGAGCCAACCCGTAGTCATCGTAGCGTCTTTAATACATACTTGATTAACTATGTTCTTTTATCATCATTCTGCAAGGTCAAATGTTTGCTGTAGAAGAGTTTGCCATCTCTTGGCTTTGTCTGTGCGTGCTTGTGCATGTGTGTGTGTGTTGCCGTGCAGTGATTGCTTCACAAGGAAAACTAATCTCTGTGGAGCTACCAGAGGACAGATTTTCTTTAAGCAATGATTTTTTAAGTTGTTAAAGTGCAAGGACCAATCCTGTCATTGTGTATGATTTATATGGGGGGTGGGAAAGTTGTCTGCAGTGTGCGGATTTATTCCCAACTGTAAGAAGCTACAGCACTGTAGGAATTTTTCATTACTTGGATGTACCGATGTGTGAAAAGCGTTGTTTGCAATGTTAGAAAAATAGCCCAAGAGTGGGATAAAAATCTCTGTAGCATCACAAGAAATCCCATTATTCATGATGTAACTGTAAAAAAACCCTACACAGGGAATAAAATCATAAATGTCATTAGTTTTCCCTAGGAAAAAAATTTGCCCTTTTTTCAGCTTTATCAGCCAAAAGGCTCTTAACCATTAGTGGGCATTCGTGACTTGCTTGTGGAGATAAGTTTGAAATGGGAATGAAGCATTTTCCTCTTTTTATGAACTCTTAAGCCATTTTTATAAAGTTATATATGTATTCACATATTCACACTTACTTTTCTGAAAGTTTTCTTTCTTGCTTATTTTCTGAACAGCTTTTTTTTGTTGTTGTTGTTGTTTTCTTTAAACGTTTGTGAAATATGAGCTATTCATATTTTTTGCTCAACACAAGGTGGCAGTAAGACATTGCCCGATGACATACAATAGCTTGGGCTGCTTGTTTTCCCTCCTGTTTACTTAGCCTTCAGATAACAAAAGCCCTCCTGATGAATGAGCACTGAAAGAAAAAGAGTTTGTGATACAACCAGTTTAGAAAGATGCACAGATAAAGAATGTACTCCAGATAAGATCCCAAAAGCTTTTTTTCATTATTGTAAGCTATGTTGTATAATACTGTGGACAGTATCATAAAAGGCTGTATTTTTCTCTCTTTTTTTCCTTGTGGTGTTATCGTTTCCTTAGGATTTGTACATTAAATAAAGGCTGCTCAGTGCAAAGGTGGAAATTTACCACTTTTTCAAGTTTTAATTTAGCAATATTTCCAATATTTGTTGAAATTCTGCATTTTGGAAAGGACAAAGCTTTCTACCTCAGTTCTTTGTTGTCTAGAAAACATTTTAGTGTCACTGCACAGAATAGCAGCTGCAGTGATAAACTCCTTTTCAAATGCAGCGGGAGGGAGGAATGAAGGGAGATGTGCCAGCGTATTCCACTGGCAATGTTAAGAGAGGGTTTTTTTCTTGTTCTGGGCAGATATAGATCACAGGTAACAATCCTGAGTGCAGACCAGCAAGTTGCAAATGTAGCTGCTGTTGCTTTTATTATTTATATTCATATTCCAGCAGCCCAAAGCTGATTGAAAGCATGGCTGGGCTACTGAACATGCTAATATGATTAAAATTCATCCTCGTGGGACAATTTATGGTGTTTCAGGTCCATCTTACTCCCAGCATCCAAGAATACTATGCAGCATTTATGCATTATGTTTTTGGCTAGCTGTTCACCTGAAATGGAGTTTCAGCGGGGATGACTCTAACCTCCCAGGGGCCATTTGGTTTGTCTGTAGCCTTTCTACACGCTAACGTATTTGTTGAGTACCAAACAAAAATTATAGATGTTTCAGACAAGCTGATTTAACGGAAACTCTGCCTCCTTGTTTCACAAGTTATACACATGTGGTTTATTTTCCAAGAACTGGTTGGCAGAGATCACGTTATTTTGTTTTCCATCAGAATGATTTACTTATAGCTTCTAAAATCCAATACCACTGTTGATCCTGTGAACTCCTGCGCTTGTGAATCATACACACAACTTGGAATAAGCATCCCTTAGCATCTGTCAAAAATATAGTAGTTTTCTGATATCAAAATACTGTTAGACAACAACGTTGACCTACTTCTTCCCTTGCTTACTTCTTATAATTTTGTCCTTTAATACTTGCCACCTGGAGATGAATTATAGGCTTTGGGACTATGCAAAATAATACAGTTTTCAGAAAGCAAATTCCCAACTCTGTGATCTTGATTTTACACTAATGGCTTTCGTCATGAAGAATAGCTCCTACGGAGCACCTTTAAACTGGTATTCACACTATTCTCAATGTGTAATTCATGCATGAACATAGGGTTTGGAGTAAGAAAATGACATCCTGTAAAACTCATCAGCTTGATTGACTATGTATGATTCCTTGAGGTAATAATACAAATGAGGGTCAGAAGGACTCTTCTGGGAATCTTCTTAGGATTCAGCTATTGTCCAAGAACTCTTTGCTAAATGTTTTTTGTCAATTTCATGATTTTGAGTGCATCGTAAAATCCGAAAAGTGTTGAAGTATTGTTACTATTAGAGCTGCTAAAATAACAAGTTGGATGTCTTCTTTTTACAGGACTAAAGATAACTAATTCTACATTACATTGCTGCTATATGATATTTATTCACAGAGAATCAAGGCTTCTGCTTTGATATATACCTGCAGTTGTCTTGGATGGAACACCAACAAATCTGAGACTGTTCAAAATTTGACTATTCTAAAAGTAAAATGGAGACTCTTCTATAAAGGAACCTTCTCCGAAAATCTCCATCAAATTGTGAGGTCTCCCTTTCTGAGAGAGTTTTACTATCTGGTAACATTCCTTTGAAGTTTTTACATTATCTTTATTTTAATCACATGCCACCAACGATGCCATTGATTTAAGTTTGTAAACCTGAAATAACATTACGTTTTTGACACCCTCATACTTGGAATGGCTGAAACACTAGTAAATAGAGCTATTCCATTGAATGCCCAAGGGAGGGAAGTGGGAAAAAAAACACCACCACACGCTCCAAGAAAGAAATCTGAGGTCAAACAGTTTTCATGGGAGACAAACTACGTGGCTGGGATTATACTGGCCAGTGGTGGGTTACAAAATCTCTCTTGAGACTTTATCATGGCCAATTGCTGTATTAGCTTTCCACTTTTACATCTGTTTGTGGGTGTGGGCAGCACTCAGAAGTGTTATTTTTTTTTAAGGCTTTTTTGTACAAGAAAGCATAGATGAGGTGCCAGGACAGGCTCTGTCTGAATGGACTTGCCCTGCTGCTGGTAGGCTTGCTTGCCATGTTCACACACACAGCAGACAGGTTCTCGGTCTTTAAGCTTCTCCACACAGCGGACAGTTCTTTGGCATGAACTGTGTTTTGTACGCACACGAGAAACAATGTGATCTCCACTGAGAAGCAGGTTAACCTCGGGGTTAAAGGTACTTTGAGGAATTTGAAAGCAAGTTAAGTTGTCTACATAAACAAGGCCATTTTGTCCATTCTGAAGTATTTCTTGCTTTCTACTTCTAATTAATCCACCAGATCACGTCTTTTTCATACAAACACTTGATTTCCAACTCTTTTCCCACCCCTATTAAAGCTGGTACAGCAACCACTAGTTACAGCTGAGTTCAGACTCGAGCATCTGTTGTTAAGAGTTGCTGTGCAGTTTAAGGCAAACCATTCTGAAAGGATCTCTGTCTTAAATACTAGCAATTTTTGGGACCATATAAAAAGTATGCCTCTTTCTTTTTCAAGTATCAAATTAAGTAACTTACTGTGTGGCACAAAGTCTGGACTAGAGTATGCCCGTTACATTTGCCGTGACAATCTTGTACACAGAGGCAGGGCTTCTCTTTCAGAAGTCAGGATTGTGGACAACAGGAAGCTGAATCGTGGGATGGCTGCACTTTTTGGCAAATAGTCACTACTGTATTTTATAATTCTGGAAAACAGAAAGGACCCAGGTGTTACAGATTCAAGATTTACTCACAAGTTCTCCATGCCTTCATGCATAGAAAAGCATTAAAATTTTAATTATATCTTACATGGAAGTTGGAGAGATTGTGATGAGTTTTTCTTCTTACAGTAGGTCATGAAGCTAAGTGTAACCCAAACAAGCAGAGAGAGACACAGCCTTGGAGCAACACAGATCTTGGGATCTGTCATGCTAGGATAACAAAAGGGACTTTGCAAATGATTTGTAAAAATTTAGCATACTATGAACTGTGTGCTCTCCTTACATCATGAGTTGTTCATAAGCTCATTTCTCAGCCTTCAAGTCTGGGCTCCTCATTTTTTTCTGCAGTGTTCATTTCATGTATTTTGAGAGCAGTCAAGTACAAGAAATGTATTCTTTCTGATTTCATAGCAGAAAACTCTTAGATTGGCACCGAGTGCCATTTCTATCTTGTCAATGATAGTCATCTTGATTCCGGACACAAAGTTAGAGAATTTGGTTTCTATTTTTTTGTTTTTAAGAATTGTCGTGGGGACAAGAATAAACTATTTTAAGGTTAAATTATGTATTTTACCCTATGAAATGTTTGTTTTTATTCTTAACTGCATAAACATTCTTGTACAAGTTTGTTGGTAACACCATTAGCAAATACCCAGTTCAGAACCACAGAACAAGTTCTCAGAGTTTCACAAGTGTGGCTTGTGCAATGGTGACACTTCAACCATCTCTGTCCCTTGCTTGACCCCTGGACTGGCACTGACACCTCCAGCTTAGAAGCCAGTAATTCTTTAAACAAAAGGGTAGATTCAGGTATTTCCAATCAGAGTTTGGAATGAGCATAGGAAATGAAGGAGAGCAAAGAAAAATGCTTTAAGTCACCGCAGGAAATACTGACATTAGAGGTGCTGGTATGCCTTGCCTTGCTAACAGATTTAGGTGCCTACCTGCACGGCCAGATTGATGCCTCTGTGAGGGAAGAACCAGAGTCGAAAGCTGCTCTGGGGCCACAGACACCTAACCCTGTCGCTCCTCTGTTATCGGGTTCCTAAGAGTGAGATTTCTTACAGCAGAAAAGGAGCGAGAAGAAAAAATGTGAATGATTCCAGACAGATGACTGGGGCGTTTTCCCAGATGTCAAGGGAATTTCTGGTTTTGGTCTGGATCATAAGCATGCTTCATTCTTCAGCATCTCTGTTTTGAAAAGTAATAAAGTGTCACTGAGTTCTGAGGAAAAAGGTTTGATATGTTTGTTTGCCTGAGAGCAAGGAATCGAAACTCTGCATTTCGTTTCACGTAATGATCAAGATTGAAAAGTAGCTTGACACAGAGGGCAGAAGAAACTTGAGATTTGATTTGGTACCAAGCTAAAGAGATGATATTTTCTCAGCTTTTCCTGCCTTCAACTCTTTCATAGAGAATCAGATATATGAGGGGAAAAGTTTATTTGTGGCGGGGGAGGAAAATTAATACCAGTTATGACTGAGGTCACCATTGATATTTTATGTGGAGCCCGATATTTTATATGAGATACCCAAATCTGGGACTAAAATTTCTGTTCTACAGGACAAATCAGTCTATGATCTAGTTCATTAAGCATGTCATTACATGTTCAGGTCAGCTTTTTCCATATTTGGTTCTTTCACCAGAAATTAATGACTGCCATTAATTTGTTTTCTGTCCATGTGACTGCATATAATTTTTCAGCTGTATTTTTTTAGTAGGCAGGGGTCACGAAGTTTGCTTTTTACATCACACTATTGTTAAAGAGTTTTTGTTGGCTTTACATAAAGGCCATGACCACAAGTTGAAAGCTGTGGTTTCAAATAAAGCAAGAAAAAACAGAGAAAGAACTAAGGCTTCCTATAAAACCCAACCCACTCAACCTGTTAATTTTC
Organism: Larus michahellis; assembly: GCF_964199755.1. NCBI lineage: Eukaryota > Metazoa > Chordata > Aves > Charadriiformes > Laridae > Larus > Larus michahellis. The sequence goes on along the minus strand of NC_133896.1, from coordinate 49,557,549 downwards.
CAGGTACACATGGATGTAACATCCATGACAGAGAACAAAGCATCATGGAGTTCTTGTCTCCCCTGGCAGCGATGCCCCAGAACTCTACGTTTAATTCTAGCTCATTTACAGTCATTAAAAAAAAAAACACATTAAAAAGCCGTCCAAAGCAGAAACTTTAAGTTTTCTAAAAGCTTCAAAGATTATTTTTTTATATTATTGAGACTTCAGTAGTGGTAGCACACAGAATTTTGCAGTTATTATTGGCGCTAGAGAGACCACAGAAACACCACGTGAGTCCGTGTGATTACTCTAGATGGGTCACTGCAACAAAACTTGCCTGTAGTAGGCTTCACTGAGTAATATGAATGTGTAGTTTTGTTGTCAGTACTCTGAATAGCTTGAAGCCCTGGTTCAAAAGTTCACTTTTTTCTTGGCTGGAAGGAATGTTAAAAGCTTTCTCTGGGGAAATGATACTACTAGGCAATGAGTTAAAAATACTGATTTATCACATTTGATACATTAAAAACAAACAGAGAAAAATGTATCTAAGCCAGATTTAAAGTCCAGGTTTCAAAGTAATAAGGGATGTGATTTCAGAGGGACACAAGTACCTACCGTTTCCAGTTGCCTAGCTCTACATCTTTCACTACACAGAAAGGAGCCTCCTGGATCTCTAATCTATAATGGTCCACATACTTTATACTGGGGACATGAACAGTAAACTGTGAGTTCCAGGTGCGCAGTGGGGACCCACTGTCTAAAACGTTGCTGTTGTAGTATCTAGCTTGTACATCTGAATTGACAGAATAGGTAAAGAGGTTTCTGTGTAGCTCCATGGGTGTCAAACAACCTGGTCAACCCTTCTGGTCTGGCTGCTGGTCACGCTGGGTGCTGGCCATCTGCAGGTCCTGGGATAATGGCCACTGTGTCTCCACAGCACTGAGGTGGTACCAACACTCTAAAGAGGAAAGAAGAAAAATACAAATGCCTTAACTAAGAAGTGCCAGTTATGGAAACATTTTCTGCATCAAACTCTAACTCAAAAACAGAATTTGGAAGAAACGTGCAGTCTTATACTTTGCATTAATCAGGGTACTTCCTGAATCTCTTATGGCTGGATTTACAAAATGGAGGTTCTACTGGTAGGATGCTTCACTTTTTTTTTTTTCTGTTGAGGAGAAACTAAAACATGCTTACAATCAGATGAAACCCTTATAGCTCCAACTCCCTGTGCAGGGGCAAAAGCTAACACGCAAATGAACATTACTCTGGCAGGGCTGGCTCTCTTGCTCCAAAATATGATTATGTTATATCACTACAGAAGTTGTGTGTCTCAAAATTTGCTTGTGTTATGCTATAAGATGTACAAAGGTACAGGGCAAAGATAACCCCATCTGCAGGGAGATCTTCAAGCCTCTGAGAGTGAGAACATCTTTTCCTTCCTGCAACAACAGTGTTGAAGGTCATCTCAAGCTCTTTGCATGTGAAGTGCTGTTGAGAACCACATGAAAGAGAGTTTTTTTGAAATGCTCTCTCTTATATGAGGCACTTCACAATATCAGCTCAAGTGTTTCTTGTTTTCTGATAAGACTAGTGAGCAATATGCAATACCGAAGAAACAGTGCCAGCAGTACAGTCCTTGAGTCAGGCTTTCATATTAAAATGGAAATAAAATGCAAATGTCTATCTTGCTGCTGTATAAATGCATTAAACCACAATGATAACACTGTTGAGCTGAATAGGAAAGCACTTTATGACGAATTGTATTAATGGAATATGGTACAGGTAGATCAGCTAGACTGATGATGTTTTTATGAAAACTTGTCAATTTTCTTGCCTTCCTTGGAAAATTGTGGGAGACTTTTAGCAGTATTTACGAAATACTTGTTGTAATCTGTTCATATTACATATTAACAAGATGATCAGTAGTAAAGCTGGGTGTTGTGGCGGATTGTAATGAATTAGGTTTCGTGTCCCTGAGGTAAAAAGTGCCTTTTAAATGAAGAGATGATTGGACCCAGAATTGACCCGTGGGGTACACCGCTAGTTGCTAGTCTCCAACTAGACTTTCCATCACTGAACACCAGCCCCGGCCATTCAGACGGTTTTCAGTCCACCTTGCTGTCTGCTCATCCAGCCCATACTTCATCAGCTTGTCTCTGAGGATCTTATGGGAAACAGGGTTGAAAGTTGTACTTAACTACAAGGTAGACAATATCCACTGCTCTCCCCTCATCTACCAAGCCCTATGAAAGTGCCTCCAGCAGGTGTTACAGCTTTTAGCAGCCATGCCTCTGCCTCACCTTGAAATCCTCAGCTCTTCTCTCATCCCTCCCAATTTCCTTGTTTTCAGATAACTTCCTTCTCTCCCCCTTAAACCCTCATCTTCCTCCCTTGAGGCAGCACAACTTCCCTTTCTTTTGTCTTTCCCATTACAGTCACTAGCAGATAGGCAGCCTATGACAGATGTCCCCGACTTACCACACTGTAAGGAGCCCTTTATATGAAATCAAACAACCAACCCCAAATCTTCTTTTACCCCGGCTCCCTCTCACTGTGGGGTGCTGTGGCCATTCTCTAGCTTTAGCTTCCAGCCACTGAATGTTGCTCCGTCACTGCAGGCACAAAGGTCAGTCTGTTGGAAATCTTTTCGCTATACAGTTACCCATGTATCATGGCAAGATCTCCTCTGACTTTTTCTTTAAAGAATTTCAGTCTCTTTTGCCTACCAGTCTCTCCATAAGACAGATTTTTCTTGAGATCACGCTGTTTTTGTAGCCCTTTTCTGAATTCAACATCTTAACAGTATCTGAAGGACTGAGCAGTTAAGGACATATTTAATTCAAATTTTCTGTTTGTGATTTGTATGTGTGAATCTTTGCAACATTAGAAGTTGTTGTAACCTAATAGCAGCTGGAATATGCCTCTATGTGTCCACTCTGGCATAGAAGCATTGGCCTGTATTTGCAAAAGCTGGTTAATGCTCAAAGGATGAGATTAAAATGCGTGTGAGGTCAGAACCTCAAGAGAATCTTGTAATAACAGTACATGAGGGATGTATCCACGTATAATGTAACAATAGCACTTTTTACTAAACAGTTTTATTTTCTTAAACAACTTTGTGCTCAAGCATGATTTGATTGAAAGGATTAAATAAAATCTCAGAGTCTGTGATTGAATTTTCTTTAGGCACCCTAAGTCACAGCAATGGCAGCATCAAACAAACAGATTGATTCAGGCCCTCTGAATCATGAGATTTAATAAAGAAATATCTATTAAATGCAATATTGCCTCCCTAAGAGCTTCTCCTTGACTTCAGGCTAACAACAATCAACTGTTCCTCCCCCAGTTTGGATGGGAATTCAGTACAGATCCAATGTGTAAACTTGCCTGACACTGCCTGAGGATGGGATGGCTGTGCTCAGGGTGAAGCTTCAGGAGGGAACTCAATCAACCTGAAGAGGCTGAGCTCAGGAAGGTGGCAGTCCTGCATCTACTGCCCTGAATCCTGTAAAGTCATCTTGCCCGATCTGAGGCCGGTGGTCCAGCCAGGGAACAGACTTAGCTGGGGGAAGAAGGAAGGAAGGAAGGGAGGGAGGCTGGCTGGTTGGCTGGCTGGCTGGCTGTTTTTCCTATGGTTTACTGAGCTGAACTGCCTCACTGAGAGTGCCAAGTGCCAGAGCAGGTGGAAAGGACGAAGAAGTGCTACCCGAATTGGAGGTCTGGGAAACAGAACCACTCCTTTGGCAGCAGCAAGCTGTTACGCTGGCACATTTCTTCTTCCATTTTTGACTCTCTGCTTCATCTCCTACCAGGCCACTTCCTTCCTTGTTGTACCCCATTCTCTCACATCTTGATTTGCCTTTTGCCTCCTGCCCTGTCCCCAGTCATGTTCCCTTACCTTCTCATCCTCCCTGCCAGTTCCTGTGGCCCATACAAGCCAACCCAGAAACCTGGTACCTTCAACTGATGGTGGTCTAGCTTCAGCTGCAGAGGAAATTATGAAAAATGGCAGAGGGTTTTGGCAAGGACATTGCTCTTCCAGTAACTCAAAGATGTTTCTCTGCTGTTACCTACAGTTGCTTGAACCTTAGCTGTGCTGCACCACTGTAGATCTAATTGCTAGAGACCTCTTGCTCCTGATGGATGTGGGTTTCAGTATTCATCTTCACGAGAAACTCTGCACCCAGATTCCTAGTGTTTGTGCAGCGTCCCTTGTCATGGCCACAGAATAATCACAGCTGTGCCCTGTCTCCTCCCCAGAGGAACTCTTTGCTATTAAGAATGTCACCACTTTGACTTCTGCTGGCATGCTGCTGGCTCAGGTGTTTTGACACAAAGGTTGCAATGATCTGGCAGTCAGCTCGCAGGGGCTTCAAGGCTGAAGGTCCCCACCCTAGGCCATTGGTACGAATTCAGAATAAATGAGAAGCAAATAACGACTTCAGCTATAGTACTCTACATTAATCTCACAAAAGAGGATCAGCCAATACTTCAGCAAGCAAATAAAAACTAAATTTGACTTATCTCTACTTGTCCGTATCACATACATGTGTGTATTTATTCAGCATACACAGAAAAACAAGCAACGTTTCATGCTGCCAAATCTTTTTCTCTGCAAAATGCCTACTCAAAGAGAGAATCTCTGGTGCAGAACAAGAGCTGGTCAGTGGCAATAAATACACATTGTAGGAAGTGCCACATACGTACCCGTTGTCAGTAGTCCTGACTTTCTCCCTGACTACTCTGCGCCCTTCAGTGAGGCACCTAGCCTGTCTTCATCACAGTTCATCACATAATAAATGGAGACAATAACCCTTAGCCCCAGTGTAAATAGGTTGATGATTTGAGGATGAAAAATATATAAAATGACATTGTATTGCTTTTACTCTCAAGGATTACAAAGCATTCAGCACATTACAGTACAGTCAGCACTAAAAGCTTCAATTTCTAATGGCTCCATTTAAAAGCTTAAAGTACAACACTTGTCCAATACGTGACCTATTATTGCAGTCACTGACATTTGGGGGAGTTCTCCCTTCTTTTAATATATAGTTTTGGAACATTGCTTTCTCCAGCTGGAAAATGTCCTAATTAGAGATTTTGTTTTTCCTTTAACAGTCCCCACAGCATTAAAAAAAAACCACAACCGGGGACCAAATACTCAGACTAGGTTCAAGATGCAAGCACATGTCAGAAGCAGAGGAGGTAATGGCACAGTGCCACCAGTAAGAGAACAGTACATCAGTTACAAAGCAGGGAAAACAAGAAGAAAGCATGCCAACTTAGGAGAATTTCTTTGCTGTGCCTTCAGTTTCAGGGCCATACATACAAGTGTCTTGGCAATTATTCTGAAACTTCAGATATGCCTCTTCAAAGATCCTCTAAAAGTTCCCTCTTACCTAATAGTTCAGAATACATATTTTTTTGTGGTAAAAGATGCCATGTGTAACAAGCACTCCCTCCCTACCTGCTGAAAGGAAAGAGCCCTGTTGGATCAGTGGCCTTAGTCCAACACTGGGAAAAAGGTTGCACGATTTCTTTCAGTTTATGAAATGCATCTGTTCAAAAGCCAGTTCAAGTTGTTTGAGACTGTCCTTTCCTACTTTTTCTCTAGTAAAAATGTGTGAGTTAGTTAGAAAAAACATTGAGTACAAGGGGTTACCTTTCCTTGGCCAGTATATTTTCCTGTGTTTCCATATGCCTACTTTTATATGATAAAGATAGTCAAGTTTTAGTAGCTGCCTCCTAACAAAAGAATTATTTACATGGGAGTGTACCAAAGCAATCATTGTTTTGTTTGCCATTGAGCCCATGCTGTTCTCTATAGAAGTGTAAACCAGGGTCAGAAACACCACCATATAACGAGGTGAAAAGGCACTCATTGCAAACAGAAAACCTTAAATAAATAGCGTGTTTTCAGCACACAGACTGACCTGTTTTAACAGGTCTTGTGACAACTACCTGCCAATAATAAGTTGTTATGTCCTTGTAGAAGCCTTACGACATGAAAAAGGCAATATAAGTTTAATATTTTATTTTCAGTTATTGGTCATTATACTCCTAGGTCAGTATTGTGTCAGAGGCAGAAGACCAAAGAATGAAACCGCTCAGAACAAGGCTGATGAGTAAATGATATGTCCAGCTTTCCAACATACTGAGGAGTTGCTTTAGTGCACTTTTCCAGGTGTTAGTCTCTTGATGAATCTGATCTCTTTATAAACGTGCTCTAGACCTCCTTATTGCTCTGTAAAAGTATAACCTTTCCTCTGCAATTAATCACACTGTTTCCCAGAGTTCTTCTGCAAATCAGGCTGTGGCATTGCCTGGTGGTGCCCTGTGTGCCCGGACACTCCTCGTGGGGAGCTGTTGGCATCTGTGAACCCTTTTGCTTGTGCTGCCACCTGTGCCTTTGAACTTGCCCTCTTCTGCCAAGTCGTAAGCATCCTTCATGCTTTTGTCTGTGCACCTTTGCTTCTTGCTTTTACTCTGCATCGGCCTTTCTCCAACTGTGGTCACAATCGGTAGGGAGTCGTGAAAAGATTCAGAAGAGACCACAAAATGCTGGAAGGCGTAGAGTTGGTTGGCAGCGGCTTGGTACTTCTCTGGGTGAGGAAATGAATGCTTAAGCTTATGCATCCAGTAATGACAGCCTGTTCTTCCTTTCCCGACCTGGAGAAACTGAGCTTCTGCCAACTCAGGGGGAGCACAGGGACAAAAGGATGTTCACAGAAAGGCATCTGAGACAGAAAAAGAATTACCAAAAAGCAGGGTGGGGGTGGCCACTGTTTCAGAAAATTGGAGAAAAGCAGCTTGAAGTTTATAATGTTTTCATGTACCCCAAACTACTGAAAATTCCCTCTCTGCTTATCCCTTCCAAAACAGGGAAAACTCACAAATGGGAAACAACAATATTAACGAGAGAGAAATTAAGAGAAATTGTTTTCTATCTATCACCTGATTTCCTTAGTGTACCTTATAGCCTCTCTGCTTGATAAAATAAAGCTCTGCGTGGCAGGGTCCAGAGGCTGTAATCAAATAGCACTCATAAATCTAATAAATAGCATTAATAAAACAGATCTAAAAAATGGATCAATAAAGTACAAGTCATTGCAGTGCTCTTGAACTATAGGTTTATGACCTTATGATTTGAAAGCAGAACAGACATGCCATGTTCGCCAGTGGTCGCTCACAAATCCCTGACCATTTGGGGAGGTCTATAAATATAGCGATGGGCCAGTGACTATCTCTCACTCCTTGCGTGGATCCATACAGTACTCACACAGAAGCAGAGGGAATGTAGAGCAGAGTCAAGTCCACCGCCCCTGTTGCTGCCTACAGCAGGATTTCCAGAGCTTTATGTAGCCATGTTAAGGATCAGATTTCAAGGAAAGAAAAATCCTGAAATCTTCCTGTTAACTGTGCTATTTCGTTGTTTTTTCTTTAGATGCACTTCTTTCATTCACTTGGGCCTGTCCATTATTACCATTATTAACAGTAATAGTGTAAGCCATCTCAGTCCATTACAGAAACACAGATCCCAACATAGACTTTGAACCTTGAATATCACCAAAATGTATCATACGCTATTTTCTTTTCAAGTTTATCCACCCAGCTCACATTTATACTTCTAAGCTCTGCTGTCCTTTGATTAGTTTCAGGGTGTTTAACTATGGCTAGATCATATTGCATCCTTTTTCCCTCCCTTATCCTGGGGTGAACCACTTGTCAGGATATATTTTGTTGGCCAAGGAGCTGCTGAAGGGGAGTTGGTCTGTGAGCTGCTGGGGTAGAGCTCCAGCAGAGTTGAAGATGGGGCTGTTTGTGTAGGTGTGCCTGTGGTCCACCCCTATGCCCTGCACCACCTCAGCGTGGACGTCGGTCCCTGGCCTGTGCCAGTGGGTGCATAAAAGGGCTGGGGAGCCCGTGGTGAGGAGGCTGAGCCCAAGCACTGAGCTCTGGTGCTGCTCCCGACAGCCTGCCTGACAGCGGCACTAAAATATTATCCTCTTCTCTGATCTGAGCTGCACAGACATCCCTGGATTTCTCTACTCGGTTCTGCGATAAGCTATCTTACTGCCTTAAATTGAGGTAAGTGTAAGAAAGACAGAAAAGACAAGTGATTAAACTGATTTCCATCACAAGGAGTTGATAGGAAACTCATGCTGAATCCTTATTTCCGAGTCCTGCACCATACATAGTTTGGCTTACAGGTAGCATGTGGGTAAATATTTACATGGGCAACTGCAGTTATAAATTATGTTCACATCATTTTTTGACCATGATGGTACTTCTTCTCCCCTTCTTCTTCCTCCCATTCTCCACCCCAGGTATATTTGGAGAACCTATTTTTACTCTTCCCCGAGCTGTTACAAATACATATATGCCAGCCAGATAACACTCGATCATTATTAATAATGGAATTTGAACATGGGATCCATTATGAATTAATAATTATTCTGCTGGTGAAATGAGAAGATAAAATGGGGCAAAGATAAAAATACATTATAGTGATTGAGTGATGTATCAAAACAGCAGTTTCAAAACCACCATATTAATCAGAAATTAAATGTTAAATTGGATTATGGGTTGTGCAACACCAGAGCAGGAAACATTGAAAAAAAGAGAAAAAATCGTATGAATCATGAATTGGAATTGGGGCTAATATTTAAGGAATAATGATTCCTCTAAACTTGAAAGTCTGATTTTCAGAAGTGTGTAGGAAATGTTGGTCTCCATCCAACTGTTCTGAGCTCATACCTCCTAAAATGCAGATCCTCAGCTCAGCACTGAGAAGAATTCTCATTGTCCAAATTAAGGACCAAATGAAACGAAGCAAACATGCCAAAAATCAAGAAATGCTTATAACGCTAGCTCAGTATGCATTGTAAATCTAATGTATCTAAGTGAAATCACTGAATTTATGTTTTAACTGTATGTAAAACCCTGGCTCTGGATAAACAAAAGAGAAACTTGAAGGTCATCTATTTCAGAAAGGAACAAAAATAAACAATGTCCTTGTTCCTTCCTCATGTCCTTTTCAGCTATCTGGACTCTTTTATCATCGTTTGAGTTTGGGCTGAATGTTAACTTATACTGTTGATACCCAACTTACCCATATCCAAAATGATACAGTTCATTATAAATACTTGTGTACGCCTTCTTGGGTTTCTGCAAGTTTAGTAAGGCAATATTTCTTTTCAATAGAGTGAGTGCTTGAAGCTGTAATGAAGTTAAACAGAAATGCCACTCCTTTGTTAGAAATTAAAAGGAAGAGAGGTAGCTCTGGAAGATAAACTCTCATTTTTATTATATTGCCTTCTTCTGAAACTTATTAACTTAATAAATACTTGAGTGATGGGAGTAAATCTGTATTTCCACAGTATCTGCAGTTTATGAATCAGTGAGAACATTGCTTTCCCAGCTGTGATTTCATCAAAGGCAAAGCAGAGGTGAAAACACCTCACTGCAGCTCCCCTGCTGATCCATTAGCAGCAAAACTGCATTTACCTCACTTATGTCCAGCTATTACATCTTTCTCACCAGCAAGCCTTTGCGGTGTTTTTCCACTGCCTGCCGAATAGAAAGCGGGTATTGTGGCGGTGCAGGTTGGTGTCCGGCTCTCTCCCCAGGGGGACACCACGCCAGGATGGCGTTCTTGTCTTATGCCATGGGCGAGGCAAGACTGTTCTTGCTGTTACGCCTGGCTGAGGGGTAAGTGTCTGGAGCACCTTGTTGCTCTGGGAAGTCTGCCTCCAGCGCTCTCCCAGGAGCCTGGCTCCACCCTGAAGCTGGATTCCGCCTTTTTGGGTTGTGGCCAGGGCAAGGAGGCAGAATGCGTGCCCAGCTACGTGCGTGCACTAACACCCAGAGGTCCTGTGTGGGGATATGGTTCCTCTTGGGCAAGCATTGCAAAGGTGAGGACAGACGTCTCCAATGCAGATCGGGAGGCTTAGGCAAGTGTAAATCACCTGTACTCACCTGTTGGTATCCATGCTGGCAAGTGGCAGCCGTAGAGCAGGAGCAGACCCAGCTCTTGCAGGGTTTCTGGATGATATGGGGCTGGGCCAGCATCCCCTTGCATCTCACACGGTGGGGTGGGCTCCATTTCTGTCTATGCGTTGCACACAGTAGCACATAGTCCATTTAAAGCTGATGGCTATCAGAATTAGGCTCAGTAAAGCTAAATGCAGCAATGGATGAAGTCTTAGAAACAACAACAACGAAGGACAAAATAACAGAAAATGACTAGACCGCTGTTTTACCGACTATCTGCCAGGCAATAACAAGGAAGGATGTTGTTCATAACAAACTATAAGCTGGCTTTCTCTTTAGGCAGCTCTTTACAGAAATGCCCCCAAAACTGGGAAACATCTTTCACATGAAACCCAGACATGCTCCTTTGAGGCCCTTTACAAGTCTTCCCTCCTTCAAACTTCACTTCCTCCGTCCCTGTCTATTGCCACAGCTGCAGGATCCTACTGTAAGGAGCGTGCTGAATCTTTTCCATTTGCCTTCCCCCATAGTTTCACGCTTGCTTCCTATCTTGGATCATTTTCATGTACAGAGTCTGTTTCATCTGAATGGGAGGCTACAAACTAAAAAAACAAATTTGTAGTTTTATTTGTGGCATTAATTCTCTTGCAGTAATGCTTACAGAAATAGTTATGAGCATGTATAAGTTGTACCAAGCCTTGAATAGATAGGAACAGAAAATTAAACCATATTGAATATATTCAATGAATGTGTTTAATTAAACATTTTAAATAAACATAGCTGGTCTTTTAACAATAGACAAATTAGGATGTTTTCTTTCCCTGAGAGAACCTTTCAGTTAGTTTATTTTTCAAAACTAATGCTTTGTATTTGCAGTGCAGGAATAATTTTGGTTAATTTAATGAAGTTTTTGTCTAAGCCTGGAATTGTTTAAGGAGGTGCAATTAATTTTTTAAAAAGAAGGAAGCTTCTAGCCTTACCAAGAAGGGAGAGGATATTTTTCCTTGTTTAGTCCATTAAATTCCAGTGAAATCAATCCCTCCATGTAAGAATCATGCCCTCACTGATGCTGGTAAACTAGAAATTGCCCATATTGGCAGTTATGTAACATTGGTCGAAATGTCTTTGTTACATCGGCATCTTGATCCCAATGTGACATATGGTACAGAGCAAAGAAAAAAATATCTTCAGATGTTACAGAACAGGACAGAAAAACTCCAGATGTGTAAAGCTTTAGACCACTTGAAGAATCCGAATGGTCAAGCTCTAGTGCCAGATGAGCTTCTTTGTTTGACAGTGGATATAATCCAAAAGCTGCCTGAGGCGGGAAGGCAATCCACTTACCAAACAGCGGGAGGGAAGGCACTTCTAGGACACGCAATTTTTCCCCCTTGGAGCTAGGGAAAAGGTTTCAATTAGAGATGGGTGAACCTGGTGGTGTGAGGTTTTGCAAACCTCTCCAGCAGATCTATTTTTTGCTTCACAACCATAGACCAAGTTTCAAACTCTTCTATTATGTAATTTGAGCTCAAGGCTAATTCTATCTAGAAAAACAGGCAACTTTTCTCTCCCTCTCTCTTTTGACAAACGTGGAACCTATGTCTTTATATACTGTAACTGAGGCCAGCAAAACCGAGTGTCTGGTAGACGTCACATATGTATTGGGCTTACATTTCAGTTGCATTTTCCTTTTCTCCCGCTCCTTTTGAGATGGGGTTCCCTATTGCCTCTCTTAAAGGTGTTGCATAGAATAAGAAACATAGGGGGAAACTGCATGTGTGTGGGAGAGTCGTATAGAGGGAGTGAAACCACCATGTTGCCCTCTCAGACAGGTTTCTGTGCGTGAGGGCAGCTGTCGAAGTCTCTCTGGATACAGCAATCATTCGTAGGGGCTGGCTGGACTTCTGGGCTGTTGGAATAATCCCTATCCTCCTGCTCTGGGGCTCAGTCCAGGCTCACTGACCATTACAGGAGGATCAAAGAGGAGCCCTACGCAGCAGCCTGGCAAAATGTGTTGCCAGGACCTTTTCACAGCCTCAGCTACAATGAGCACCCCCAAGTCTCTTTTACTGTGCCCTAATGCTTACCTGTCCTGTAGAAGCTGGCTCACGGGGAACACGGAGCCGGGAGGAGAGAGGGCTTTAACTTCCCTTGCTGCCTTCCTTACCTTCCCAGCATGTGAATCAGAAAGTGAGCCCTGAATTTGAGTGGGAATTCAGCTCTCAGAAACCATCCTGCCCCCCAACCCACTGCTACCTCCATCTTCACTTACGATAAAAGCAAATGGGAAGTTACTTTGTTTTCTCACTTGTACTAGAAGACTGTTAACTAAGATTTACTGGGCTCTGTGGAAGGTTTTATTGATTCAGGAAACACCCACATTCCTGACAGCAGTTTCTTCAACAGTAATCACTGGGTTAGATGTTATTTCATAATAGCGTTGCCCAATGCTAAGAAACAAATCTTCACTGACGTGGAACAGCTGGATAGAAAATATCTCAGTGTTTGCAGGGTATATTTTTTAAACCAGCTTGGAAAATCCTGTTTACTGATTTGGGGGGGGTGGAGGGAGAGGAGGAAAGGAAAAGACAAGGAAGTAACTGAACTCTGTATTAGCTCTTGCAGGCCCATCTGCCAAAGCTGTAATGAGATACTTGTAAGGCAGTAATCAGCTGTATCAATGCTAAATTTCATTTAAAGTAGGGATGCGTGGTAAAAGAATCTAGAAAGGATTAGAGTGCTAAATTTCTCGGTTAGTTTTCCAAAAAAAGTTCTAGTTGTCATTAGATAATTCAAAACTCATTTAGAATTGCTTTCCCAAAGGAAATATTAGGTAACTTGGCGTGAGCATGTTTTTCTGACTAAAATACTTGACATTTTGGTTGATGATGAAACATGATCCCCAGGGCTGAACAATCTCCTCAGAGCTAGGTTCCTGGATGTCGGTGACTCTCTGCCTTTCGTGTTGCTCCCTTTGCCTTTGGTCTTATTTGTGAGTATGTATAAGCATTTGTTTAATTTATGTCCTCCTAATAACCTTCTGAATTAAGACTTTGGCCTGCCCACAGACCAGAGCTGGTCTGTAACATGACCACAGTTGTTCTCGGCTGTGAGTAGGCTGTGCATCTCGCCCCACCTCAGGCCTCCCCAGCACTTACTGGCCTGCTCCCAGCCACGCTGACTGCAACCTGACCTTCGGGGTCTGGGCTCCAGGTAGTCATTGCCTCTTTGTTCCATCCAGATAGATGGAAGACGCTAAATCACCCTTTTTCACACCCTAATCCTTAGTCTTAGATGGTAAGGCTTTGCAAGTGGAATTAACAGTCTATAATTCAGACTGTAGTGAGTTTCGAAGCTGCTGTGTCTGGCAGGTCTGATCTACTTTGGATCATTTGCTATATAGCAAGGTCACTTTACTTCACAAATAGCCCCAAGGACCCAAAAGGCGCTCCACAGTTTGCAACGTGTTTGCAAACATTTCTATGCAGATCATCTCACTCTGCAGCATTTCTTCTGATTATCCCAATTACCACTCCTTGCTGTTTCTTGCACCTTTGTGCTATAGTCTCCGCTTTCAGGGAGAGATGCACCATGAAGCTAACCCTCCAGTACATGGAGGTTTTCCTCTAATTTAAGGCTATTCCTCCTCTTACAGGTACTGGCAGATTTCTTTCCTAGGTGGTCATAGGAGACACTTCCCTGGGGGATCTTGGACTTGGTTAGGAAGAAATTCTTTGCTCTGAGGGTGGTGAGGCACTGGAACAGGTTGCCCAGAGAAGTTGTGGATGCCCCATCCCTGGAAGTGTTCAAGGCCAGGCTGGATGGGGCTTTGAGCAGCCTGGTCTAGTGGGAGGTGTCCCTGCCCAGGGCAGAGGGGTTGGAACTACATGATCTTTAAGGTCCCTTCCAACTCTAGCCATTCTATGAGTCTGGGATTGGCTACATGGAGGGGCGGATGTCTGAGAGCCTGCCAGCCCAGCAACAATTCCAGGACATATGATAAGGTGGGAAGCAGAACAATATAGACATGCTCTTATGGTGCTGGCATGGGCATGGTGCTAAGGCCTGTGTTCACCAAGCAGCCAGTGCAGTGCTTTAGGATGTTGCCCTCCCTTTTCCAGCCTTGGCCCCCTCACCCTTTTCATGACCTTAACATCCTCTTCATGATGTCTTAACATTTGGCCATGAAAGCCCCTGTGCTGTACTATGAACGAGTGTAAACCAGGCCCTGCTTTTTGTCTTTCCTGCTGCGCATTTACCTCAAGCAGAGAAGCAGAGAACAGAGCTGGGGACTGCCAACGTGGTACACCACTGCACTTAGCTTCCTCAGGGACACTACCCCAGAATAAGAGCATCTTATGTTATTCAGGGCAGTTTATATCAGCTTGGAAGGAATTAATGATCAAAGAAAGCACTGTGATACCAGAAAAGGAATGTCCACGCTGTAACTTGTATCAGGGAAAGAAATTTATCTTTCCTGTACATACAAATCTTTCTGGCATGAACCGTGCTTTAGATTTTAAGAAAATGTGCCAGGGTCCTTTTCACTAAAGGGAGTGTTTAGCAAGTGGAACAGGAGTAGTCCCTTTGGCCAGAAATATTAGCTAAAATAATCTTTTCCCCGATCCACAAAGTTATTTTTCTCTCTTTCCTCCCTCCCATCCTCTCCGCCATGCACATTTGCAAATCAAGCTGCTTTGCATCTGAGGGCACTTCTCTAAGCCCTGAACCCCTCCCAGTGGAAACCTCTAGTTCAAGGCTTCTTAGAAACATCTTTTGTTGGTAATGCAGCTAAGCAAGTCTCCATTAATGATACATACACACTGATAAAGAAGCTAAGACAAAAACTGACTTTCTGACTGTTTTTACTCTTTGAAGTCAAATGCGCACAGCTCTTTTTTTATGTAGAAAGTATTTTTACATTAATATCTCCAGCATGTGGGAAATTATTACCTCTTATGGGAATACTGAACCAATAGCCCTATACCGTGGTAGTGACAGTCTGCTGTGATGAATTTTGAAATCGAGCAGAATCAGTAAAGGTGCAGCATCATGCTGAAAAGTCTTGGGGCTGTTTCAGTTTTTTTTACAAATTGAATATGATTCATTGCAGTCTACCTTTCCTCTCTCCGGACTGCTTCAGTTTTTGAAATATGATATTAGCATAAAACAGTCCATAATGTAACGCTGCTGGATGGGGTTTAGTGCTGGAGCATTTCTACTTTTTCCCCTTTGCTCATGAAGGGGCTTAGATGTGATAAGTCTAGATTTAGGTGTCTACATAGAAGTAAAATTTCTTATTGTGTACAGATGTCATGTCAAAAAATATGTATTATATGTGTATGTACAAATCCATGTCTATGCATATATAAATATCTCTACACGCACACACTTATACACATATAGCTTGGAACTCTGTAACTTACATAGACCTTATAACTTCAAAACTGAGACCTTTTGACTGAAACTGAAGTCCTTATCTTATACCCTATTATATTTTCAGTAGGAGAAATTCCCTGCTCAGAGTAGTTTACAGTGTAAAGAAGCAGAGAGTGGAAGATTATGCAGAAGCTAAGACAGGTAAAATGAGCCCTGGTTGACACTGTAAGTCTCGGACACGAGACTGTTGGTAGTTTCCCAGTGACCACATGCTGATGGAAAGACCTCTGCTTGTCTTTCTTACCTTCCTGAATGATGTAAACTGGGCAGATGCGGGCTCTCTCCTGTGGAAATCATTGCCTCACGCCCAGGTTTCCCTGGGTTGGAAGCACGCAGGAGCAGCATGAATTTGCTGTGCTCAGAGCAGGCTAGCTAGTCTGGTAAACTGTGGTGTAAGACAAGGAGTTTTCCAAGTCAAGTAGGCTCTTCAGGTGTGCTTTGCTTAAAGAACTACAAGCCGTACAATTTAAAAATTAGGATCTAAAATTAGAGCCCTACAAGAGTGCCTGTTTGTGGTGAGAGCTGTAAATAGCCAACCAACTCAGCAGCCTAAGCAGTCAGGCTTTCCCAGCAGTGCTGCCCTCACTTTCATAGTGCATTTCAAGCAGTGGAGGGGTCTCTGGTAGCGTAAGAGAGCTGTGCTGGGAGCAGTGATGGAATGTTCAAATGCTGCTAGTGGAGACGATCCATAGACCCATTCCCTTGTATAAAGAGACCCTCAGGAGCTGGGTGCCAGAAGTGTCAGAACTTCTGCAGATGTGTCTCACAACCGAGCGCTTGTGCGTATACCAGAGATTCGATATCACATGCAGAGGAGAGAGCCTGAAGCACTGCACATGTGCAGAGCATCTTCTGTTTACATGGACGTGTAGTACTCCCAGATGCTTAAAATCTTAATATAAGCTTGGATCAATCAGGAATATTATTTTATGCAGACCCCAGGCTCTCTTCTCTAAAATCATGAAAGAACCTGATCTTCTACTGGGCATTTGCTGCAGGACAGGAGTGGCAAGGATATAGATATTCACTAAGCAATGAAATGTGTCTATTCGTTCCTACTAGCACCACTGAGTTCAAGGGCAAAGTATAATTCCTGGGGACCCAATCTAGAAGTTTGCCTTGAGTTTTGCACTTGGCCCCAAGGAAATGAAAAATCAAGGCAATTTCTAGTATGCATCTTCAGCTCCTCAATGTAAATATAAGCCCACTGTTGTTTATCATCCAGTGCTGTTTAACACGTGCTCTAGCTTTTCCCCTTCCTCACACCAGCCTCACACCAGGACAGAATGATCTATCTTTGCAGCTCTATAAAGCAATGTATGATTTGAGGTTGAGGGAATACAGATTCCCACAAACCCTGGCACGGCTCAAAACAGTACTTCCATTCTTGATCCCCTTTTGCAACACAGTTGAAACGCCTCTTCACAGGCACATTTCCCACATCCTGTGCTTGCTCTATCCCAGAGCCCTGCTGTGTGGAGCTACAAGAGGAGGTGGTATAGACTACTTCTGCTAACCACGTTGCAAAGGCACCTGGCCACCACACTGAAGGATAGAAGCGACGATGTAAGCCATTTTATCAGCAGGTAGATTTCGACACATTTATGGTGAGTGATAGCAATGGGTGTATTTTTAATTAACAAAATAATGTTATAGCAGACCACTAAACTATTGCACTACGCAGACTTCTGACTTTTTACAGAATTTAGGCATGAAGTTCCTGACAAATCCTGAGGCTCTTATTAGAGAAGCTTTTCTCATTATTTTTTTTCCTTAAAAGTAATCTTTAGCTGATAAAAGATTTACTTCCTCAGCAAACTCATGAAACTTCCAGAAGAAGCAACTGAGCTTGTGGGCAGAAGTGTGGTATACCATGCAATGAGAAGTAGGCAGCGGCCAAGCACAGTGCCAGCTCTGCAGGGTAACGCTCTCGATGTAAATTTGTATCCATTAAATATTCAGAGTCCACTTTATACCTATTTGTGTGTTCATGCCATGCTGCTTAAGAAGTTCCCAAGGAAGTTGGCCCTGGGAAAAATATGGTGATATCGGTAAACTGGAGGAAAGATAAGTTCGTTAGTGGAAACTTAGATAAGGCTGTGAATATGGATGTCAGAAATCTAAATCTAATATACAGTTCTATTTTCAAAATTATTACAGCTTTTCGGTTTCTCACCCCAGTGTCTGGGTTTGTCTTCTATATCCTCTGATACAAGTATCACTTTTTCAGTGTTCAGTCACACATGACCTCAAAAAGAGGTAAAAAGTATTTTCAAATATCCCAGGAGTTTGAATACATAATTATTTTGTTTTTAATAAATTTCAGTCATGGCCTTTCCAGTGTCTGTGAGGGCAACTACTAAAATTGACAACCAAGACCTTATTTCTTGCAATATATTGCAGTGTACATTGTCTCTTAGCAGATGATAATATTCCAGAGTGACAGTGTTTCTCAGATTTCATCAGAATTCAAGTAAAATTTAGGTGAACAAAAACTGTTATGACTTTGCAGATCGGTCATACGTCAGCCCATGGTTGCACATTAGCTGTAACACTGTATCATGGGCGATATCTCAACAGAGACTCTTATAGCATTAGCATTGAAGTGCCAGTGACCTGAAAGATGTTGTCACTTGGTAAGTTCTTCAGGCTAGGAATTTCCTTGATCATCTCAGAGGTCAAACTCTTCTTCTTACAGAGCTCTGTCGTTATCCTTATCTAACTTAAAAAGAAAACTCATCCTGTGTATCGGGGGAACATTATTAAACTTGAACTTGACATGTATTAAGCTGTATAGTGTCCACAGCCTTAGCTGCGTCCTTGCTAAACTTCCTTTCTGTTTCCACCCTAGTGAAGAAAGAACCAAACAGGACATATAAAACCAGCCATTTCTGGTCATTTAGCTGTTCACGGGCAGCTTTTCTGCAGTTGGGATTCACATGAACTCTTGGAAGATCTACGGAGAGAGGAATTTATTAAGCAGTGTAGACAAATTCTGAAATTGCTTTTTAGATATACAGGAACCCATTCTTCCTGAACTTTGGGATTCTTGGATTTAAAGGAACAATTAACTGGTTTTACATACTTCTTTTGTTAAAAAAATGTGGGTTTTTTACCCTTTTCCTCTTCCTTTCTTAGTCTCCAGGTTTTATTTTGGTTATTGTGCGGTAACGGAGAAATCAGTTCCTCTGTATACATCATATGGTCTCTAAACTTTATCATGAACGGTAAACATGATTTCAGATGATCATATTTATTTTTTCAACTATATTCATTCCTGATAACGGGAAAGATTTTTCTGAACAATGTCAGCGACACCTCTCAGTTGCTTCTTTGTAATTCCCTTGTGCCATCGCTCTATTTCCAACTCTATTTTCCAACTCTACTTTTGAGTTGAAGTTGAAAAAGTTCAGATCAAAACAAACAAATCTGTTATGTGAGTTAAAGAGGGTTTTTTTATTTTCTTTGTTCAACACATTTCAAAACTGAACATCCTTTGCTTTGTAATTTTTTCTGGAGTAATGCCAGCCTTCAAAGACCATTGTTTTGACTATGTGTTTGGTGTTTGACTCAATTGTGCTCCCAGATAGAAATAGGCTTTATTTATTTTTGGTTTAATTGTTCATACAGAGCAGCTCCTCATTAATGGAAAAGTGTGCAGCATAGCTGCCTTTCCTCTCCATGGAAAAACTATTCTATTTCATGTTCAAAAGGCGAATGTGAAGGCAAACCTACAAAAGAAAGCTGGTCTCCATCAGATTGCAGTGCCTATGACCTTTATGACTTCTCAATTAAAAAAAAAATCCTGCTGGACTAGCCATCCCTTCACACTGATTTCTCATGTGTAATAATCTACATCCCTTTGGTGTAGATAATTACATCTCCTGTGGAATTGGATTACTGCCTTGAGAAATGAAAAAAAACCCAAAAAACAACCACCCATAGTTGCCTCTGAAATGCCAGGATAATATTAACAGCAGTACAAATGGTATTAAAATATTGAACTGCGAAGCTCTAAAAATATTCATTTTTATTATCATTTGCTCAAAATATTTTTTCTGTTGATCTCAGTACTGGGGTAAGTACTATAACAATGACTGAAGTCAGTGACTTACATTCTACCTTCAGCAAACAGGGAACTTAATTCATTAGAAATGATTACACCAAGTAATACAAAATGAAAAATATGATCTGTGTCAGAACGTGAGTTAAAACATAGGTCTAGATAGTGTAGATAGGCTGTCTTGTCCTGAGGCTCCTTCTGGTGGCTCTTAGGTGTTCGAATATATATGGAGAACAACCTCAGACTGGCTCTATGTGTTGTCAAGCAGTTATGCAAGTTACAGCTATCTGTGAATAGTTCGTAATTTTTCTTGAGCCATAGCTAAGCACCATTTAAGTCTCCGTTCATTCAACTAAAGTTTAAAACTGCTGAGTTTCTGTCTTATCGCTGTCAGAATGGGGAAAGAAAGTGATTTTTCCCCCCCTTCACTTAGAGCATGTTTCTGTTGTCCTGGACATGTAGTCTGGGGTTTGGTAGAGGCAGGCTGTACCGTATTTCACGATCACTTCTGATTTTAAGTTAACTATGGATACATTTAAAATTCTAGTGCCTATATTCTTTATTCAGTAAAATCCAGTGAATTAGAAGATTTTCTGGAGTTTGCCTGGATAATCTAACTTTGTCAGTCTCTGAGAGTTTTATGTGACTTCATATCTCTGCTCTTTCTGTTGATTTACAACTATTATTTGCATTTCCATGACAAATCTTTTATTTCTGCCCATTTTTCCCTCACCGCATGAGACACACAGGAGACGCCTGATGAGAGAGAATGTCTGTCCTGCCATCTGTCAGCCAGCAAGGCACTGGCGGAAATTTAGTAATGTCCATTGGTCTGCCTGAAATGTAGAGCTATATCTATATACACTATCAGGAAAAGCCCTACAAGTGGACTATAGGAAGCCCCTACCCCCTGCTAGAAATACTGAATTCCAGAGAAAATAATATTGTCTGTTGATGGGAAGTGGGGGGAGAGAGGAGAATTTTTCTTTAAGCCTGGCGTCAGTACTGAAATAGTTAAGTTAATACTATGAAAGTTATCACAGCATACATAAAACATGAAATGCCGTACAGCAAAGCTTCTAATATTGCAGGAGCTTTGCAAAGGCAGATGGTGTAGCCCAGACAAGACATCATATTGCTCAGGCATTTGGTGGCTCACAGTCCTTCCCTAAACAATAGGGTTAGTTTAAAATATATTAAAAACAAAGGAAATTCTGTCTGCCTCCTGCCCAGTTTGGAAGGAACCAGCCGCTTCTTTTAAAAATGCCTTGTAGCACATCCTGTGCAAGGTATCTTAGTGCCCTCCTTTCAAAAGGGTCAGACCTCAGATCTGCCTCTAAACAAGTGGTTTTTTCGCAAGCAGCCAAGCAGTCCTCATGAGCTGTATTTCAGATGCCAAAAGGAATTAGTATCTGGCAGGATGTTTTAAAGAAAATTCTCTTAAATTAAGCATATAGAACCATATGTTCAAGGCTACTTTGAAAAACCCCTCAAGAGCACTAAGCCTAATGCTAACATATGAATCTTTTCTACACAGGAGCTTAACATGGTTATGGGATATTTTTATTTTTTTTATTACTTTCCTTGTGGAGAAGGTTCAGCCTTAGCCTTTTCCTTTGTCTTGCAAATAGAACAACTGTTTCTGAAATGAGCAAATATGTCCCAGCTGGATCTTATAGCCTAAATAAAACCTGTGTAAATTTATCTTGACGAATGTAAACAGTCAAGCGATAACTTTTTCCATTAACCCAGTCTGGAAAAATGTAAACCAATTTGTGTTATATTTCTGTATTTTCCATTGTAAGGTGTTGCTAGCCATTCCTCTGCTTGCCTGTGTGCTTTTTAACAAATGAAGGTTGGGCCTGGTGTCTCATATCTCTGTTAACATAAGACCATTCAGATATAGCTAGAAAGAATTTTCCAGCGAAGGATGATCAAGCATCAGTTCTGCTAATATTCACTGTCATGGAAACTTCCTGGTCTACATGTATTACATGGAAAAATAGTTCCTTAACAGCAACATCTTGGCTCTCTCTTTCCTCATCACTGCCCACTCGGGGTGTTAATGTCTAGATGAGATGCCAGTTCACTGATATGCTGCCAGAGGAAAAGTCTCAGGGAAAGAAGCTTTCAGCACATTCTGCATTTCTGAAGTGCAGAGGACTGATGGAGAGGGCTGTGCTGAGGCTGCTGGGGTCTGCTTTAGCAGAGCTAGCTGTTAACAGCACAGCTGGGTCCCAGCTCCACGGCTAAAACTGGTTCGGCA
This sequence comes from Larus michahellis, assembly GCF_964199755.1. Classification (NCBI taxonomy): domain Eukaryota; kingdom Metazoa; phylum Chordata; class Aves; order Charadriiformes; family Laridae; genus Larus; species Larus michahellis. The sequence goes on along the minus strand of NC_133896.1, from coordinate 49,535,803 downwards.
GAGCTCAGCTCCTTTCTGACTCGACTGCCCCCTGGGAGCTGTGCTGCTTAAGCTCTTGGTAGCTGGTTCCTTTCTACCTCTCCCTGTCTGTCAGTCTCAGATCTTGATGTCTCTGTCCCCACTCCCAGTCTCTGTCACTGTCAGGGTTGCTGGTGGTTTCAAAGTGTGCTTTTGGCAGTGGGTACTGGCACGGCAATTAATTTTTCTAGGTAAAAATATCTGGGGATTAATGCTTAACTGCTCCAAACGGCAACAGACTTAACAGCCATCAATGGCTTTGATGCCAGACTCTGCGTCCAGGTAGACAGCAGAGTCCTTAGTTAACATCTGGTTATGAAATAAGTAACAATCCCACTGACATGCTGGCTGGTGCAAGAGCTCCGACGTAGTGTGTGGGGTGGCGTATCTCTGATGAACGGAGTTTCCCCGCTGAAAAGACCAAGGCTCCTCAACCACAGTGCTCCTGCATTTGCCGGAAGGCATGGCAGCTCTTCCAGGGTGGCTGTTGCATGTCCCCGTGGCACTGGAAGGTTCTTGCTCGTCCTCAAAGGAGAGCAGCTTCTCGGTCAGGAGAAACAAAATTCTGCTGACTTGCACCCACATGTGCAGGCACCCCTCTTCTTCATTCCTGTCTGCTTTAGATAGCATGATGCTTACTGTAAGCACTGAGCCTTTCATAAAGACATCAATCCACAGCTTCTCATCACCTACCTCCATCTGGGTAAAGAGCTTAGGCCACCACCCAGCCTCCAGCATGGCCAGCACTCAGCCCAAAGCCACGTGCTTCCCTAGTATGAAAAGCGCAGGGAAGAGTGACAATTTAACAAGACGTAGTTGCACTTAAATACACTTTAAATAATGCAATCCGTTTTCAGAAACCTCATTAAATAGTCATAGTACTTTTCTTTCTTTTCCTTCCCATCATCACTGAACAAATAGCCACGCATTTGTGCATAAGTGGAAGTACTATCCTTTCTCTAATTAGAGAATGGTATAATTATAAATGCCTCCAATTCTAATTAGCTTTGGGTGGCCACCTCCAAGATCAGCCTTTGCACATGCAACTGTACACAAACCTCAGCACCATGATGCTCAGAGGCATTTTTTTCCCCTTTAACAAAGTTAACTCACCCTTGTTTTGCCATTCTTGGGGTTTGTAGGAGAAGACCTGTTACGCACAGGGTGCAGGTGAGGTGATCTTTGATTTATCTGATGAAGCTTTATACATCATCACTGTCTTCCTCTTTCGTGGAGAAAAAAATGACTGGGACAGGGAGATGGGGTCAGAGGTGTGTGTTCTGCTCTTGGCTCTGCAACAGACTTATGGAGTAATTTTGCAAACATTGCATCACTTCTGTGGCACTGTCTGTAAAATAAAGGATAATGATTTTTAATGCTTTTATGAAATGCTTTGAACACTTTGGCTGAAAAATGCATAGCAATGTTAATATCGGATGTGGATCACTTAGGGGAAAAGGGTTGATTAGGAGCAAGTGTTTGCATTTATGCGTATTTGCTAACCTCAACAAGAGAAACAAAATATTAAGTAGATGTATGATAATCTTTTTATTTGATAAAACTTTATATACTGTTTCCTGAAGTGTGGCTGACATAATTTAACACTAAGTAAAATCTTGCAATTCATGTGATTTGCCTTAAGATGTTAGTAAGATATCTCTACCTTCTCCTGATGGCTTTTTCTGCTGCTTGTCAGCGTGAAATAATCCTAGAAAATGAAAGAAATAAGCAATACTTCAAGAGGAAAGAGAAGCTTTCCAGTAATGACTGTGAGAAAACTTTCCAATTAAATGTACCTATTAGCTGTCTCCAAAGAATATGTCACTGAAAAATGTGTTCTTGGCAAAAACATTAGAGAGAAAATAATGAAACAAACTTTTGTAAAGAAACATTAAACAAAAAACTCTGTTCCTATTCCCTTTTCAGTCTCTGTGGATTTCCTGATACAGAGGCATATTTCACCTATAGCAAGATCATCTTACAGAGTCTTTAACACAGGAAGATTTTGGCTGGTGAGTTAGGCTGGAAGATTTCTGTTTCAATACATTGCAGTACCCAAGTTGAAATCCTTACTGCCAGCTAAAAATCCACTCTCTGTACTCAAATGTCTGCTCTGAAGCCTGTTTGATTAATATCTGTCAGTGAAGTGAAACGTAAAGGTGCGACATAACACCCTGGGAGGGTGTGGATGTGGGTACTGTATTGAAATTAATTAAAATGAAATTTTAATTCTGAAATTAATTAAAAATATCTGTGAGTGGGAGAAGTTATTCTTATGTGTCTAATGTCCATTCTTAAGTCTTAGCACAGCACCACGTGTCCTTAGAAATTAAGCCTAACATAAAAGGCTGAGATATTATAACTAGCAAGACAATAGTCCTTGCATTTTTCCGTACAATGCCAGCTAGGATAAATATCTTGAGGTGCTTTCATACTTTTAAAGTCTATAGATAACCCATCCCTAGGACTTTGAGAGTTTCTCTGTGATGAGGCTTGCACTTCAATGCATTTGGGAATGGACTGGCTCCTTCAATTGTACTTGGCCTACTCTCTGGTCTGTGATGCAGGCACAGAGATGCCAAAGAAAGTACAGCTCTTTACTTGACCCTGCTGGATTTGGCATAGTGGACATACCCTAAATGAGTGAGCATTTGTATTGCATTGTCCATGAGCTGGGTTTCTGTAAAAAACACTTTTAGACCATTATTGGTAACACATAGGTATCATGAAGCTATGGGTACAGTACTGAGTGACCTGTTTCTCAACTGTGTGAAGTGACCATCTGTTGATTAACTATTTAGACTAATTAAACCTTCCAAAAAAACTTCGGTAGGTCTGGGGCTGTGTCTGGCTACGATGTGTCCGTTAGGCTCCAGAGTGCTGACGCCTTAGTGCTGACATCTCATGGACCACAGGCAAGTCACCATGAGTTGAGGTGCAGCTCGCTTACCAGAGGCACAGTTTGCCTCCCAACCACAGAGATTTCAGCATAGTTGTTGGTCATGTGGAAAACAGCTCTGCTCTGCCTGCACTTTATAGAAAAAATAAAGTGAGCAGGCATGAGATACAGGGTCTGCTCCCTCATGTAGCATCAGATGCACGATCCACGCACTGTTGTAGAAACCAGCAGCTCACAGTAGTCCTGCACATGCCTTGCTGTCGGCACAACTCCCAGCACCTTTCTCACAATATCAACCAGGGAAGGGCCCCAGCTGAAGGCCTGGATTGGCACTCAGAAATCAGGGTCTAGACTGGATCCTGATTCAGAAGAAAAGGGTGTGGGAGGGGCTGTGGCTCTTGTACTCCTCAAACTTCTTTTAGTCAGCTTGGACAGTTAGGAAACTTATGCAGTTTGTTGCCATACGTGGGTCATAGGGTACCCTTCTCTACCTGTCACAGATGTTTTGATATTAAAAAAAGAAAGTATGTATGTAGCATCTTCTTTCCAAAACTATTGCCTAGGTTTCATTATATTAAGAAGAAATGTTATAACTTTTCTTTTACTGGATTTTTTCATTAAAGAGCTCATCATTAAGAGCATATCTCAGTTTTATTTTCTTTTTTATTTTTATGGTATGTTAGAAAAACTTTGTTCTGTCTTTCTAGCAGTGACTTCACAGGCCTACTGTACAAGGAAGCAGTTTTAAAGGCATTTATCTATATATGAGGGTCGACTTGAAACCGCTGGGAAATGACCATATTGAAAACATTAGCTGACCTTCAGTTTAACAGAACTAGTTGCTGCTACTTCCCTGAAAAGGTACTGAAAAAAAATCCCTCTTAGACCAGACAAAAATACCCAAAGCTTGTATGTAGATACTGGAAAAATACTCATTGTATCACAGTTAAAAACTTAAATGAAAGGAAGAGCTAGTCTTCTTAGGGCATTGGGGGGGAATTATCTGAAATTTATGTATAGACACATCTTCAGGATGACCAGGAATTTTTTTGGAAGTGGGCTTGCTTTGTTTTTCTGAGATGTAAATTTGGATGGAGCCACTTCAGCCTTGTGAACTAGAGTCATTTACTTCTAACCTTGGGAACATTTCAGTAATGCATATTTTCACAACAAAGGGGTGAGAAAGGAGATATGTTCCTTGCAATAGTTTTTGTGGGTCATGATGAAATGTTCCAAAATAAGAAAGCAGTATTCTCCAGTGGCTTCAAGAGAGGCAAACTGAGCACTGGAGTTACCTCATTTCTATAATAATTTTTGTTCATTTTAAAATTTTGGGGAGTGTAGGAGAAGGACTGAACCTTGCAGCATGTCCTGAAATCAGATATTTTGATTCAGAGTGGTAAAGAAACCCTGAAACTACTGAGTCCTAACAAAAAGCAACCAGTCATCAATGTGGAAGAAGCTTTCTCTGCTTTCTCTGCTTTCATAGTCTCTATTAACCTCTAGGGTGGAGAAGAGGCCCTTCCACTGAAGTCTGTCTAGTTCAGCTCTTTGTATGAGTAGGCCAACTCCTTGCATGCTCACGAGCTGCTGGCACAAATCTTGGTTTGCTCCGATTGTATTTGCTGTGGGATGTGGCTCAAGAATTGGGTAGCAGCACAGTGAAGCATCTTCCCTGGAGTGCCGGATGTAGAAAGTACTGTTCTAGGGGATGAAAGCTTGGGTGGCTCTTGAATACGCTGCATCTGAAATGATGAGTCAAAATCAGAATGGGTCAGAAATTCCACCTCACTTGTTTGCTATATGAGAATACTGATCCCACAGTGCTGATACATGGGTATAGCTTCATTTCAACACAGGGCTTCTGGAAAAAAAGCAAACTCTTGAAAGTCCAGCAACTCACTTCCCCAGCAGCCAGCCTCTGCTGTAATGAGTTATTATCCTTGGACCATTTACAGCTCCTGATTTCCTCCTAGGAAAAAAGTCTGAGGAAGCATATTTAGAAGGTTACAATTTGCTGTCATCATTAAAATAGTATGTGCTTTAGGAGCATATTTTAAACGAAAAATTAAAGTTTTTACAAAAGCCATTGGCCATTGTAATGGCTTTTCATCCACTGCCATTAAAAGGACTTTCTTAGATTCTTTTTGAGGGAAATCCAAACAGAGGAAAGAAAGATTATGAGCATTTTTTTCTCAGACAACTTGAAGCAGAGGCATCCAAATTTTTCACAAAAGTATTCACATTTTTCCATTAGCTTGAAACTTGCACGTAACTCATACAATGGAACATTTTAGAGCTGATTTGTTTTTCTCAATACAGCTGCAGAAGTGAGCTTCTGCCATAAATACTGAAAAATAGATTAAAATGGGAGAAGGAATTGTTGCGAGGTACCAGCTTTTCCATAGGGTGAAATTTTGAGCTGGACGGGATTGAGCACTACCCATGTTATGGACGCTGTACATTGGAACTGGCCAACAGCTACACTTTCCTGCCCTTGAATTTGGCATGAGTGCAAAGCATTAGAAGTGTGTTTCTTACAAGTTGTGTGGATGATGGCCTGTGTTTTTCCAAAATCTCCTTGAGTCTTCTTGGCGTTTCTCAAATGTCAGTAATAAGTCACCACTGCGATATAAATTTGCACATGGCCAGCCGTACCATTTAACTATACCCTTTCCAATATTGTCGAGTATTAGAAGAAAACAAATCAAAGCCCCTAACCTGCCTCCTTTGACACTGGGCCCTATTCATCTCTCTGTGACCAAATGGAAAGCGACAAGCGCTTCTTCACAACACGCTGGCTATATGAACGAGTGTTGATAACACGGGTTGAAAGACACAGCCTGGTGCCACCATGCCCAGCTGTTTCTTCACTAGTTACCATTGTGCTGCCTCTCTTTCTTTTCAGGTTGGCAAGTGTGTTTCCAACTAACCGCACATTTTGTCTCCAGGGTACTGTATCTTTGGTGCTGCTTGCCAGGACAATAGATGAGCCTCTTTCCCAATGCTGAATGCGATGCTTTTGTGTAGACTTAATCTTTGGTGAAACAGGTTCGTCCCTGCTGCTTACAAAATTCGCAGCGCTCAGTGCCAAGAAATGCATCTGCTGTTGGCCCTGTCACTTCACTCTACTGAAACAACACTCGTTTTGTGTTTTTGGGCTTTGCTCTGCTGATTTACTAAGCAATGCAGTTTGAGGGGAATAATTTATTTTTATGCTTTGTGCTGATGGCGCTTATTTAACTTGTTGAATTTTCGCTACACAAAAAAGCAGCTTGATTCCCTGATATAGAGCTCTTCCTAACACAGGGTGTATATCCCCAGCCTTGGTCAACCAGCGTAGGTATGCGTCCTTTTTGTGTCCACAGGGTTTAAACTCTGAATTTTGCTGTGGCCTTCTCTGGATTTACCTGTGGAACCTGGGGCCACCGTGTCTCGGGTGGCATGTGTGTTCCTGATGCCAGCCCCAAACATTCCTGTTTCCTCACAGATTCAGGCTGTGTACAAATCGCTTCTGATCCTGTAGTGGGTATTAATGGGGCTCCTGGACAATATACTCTGCACAGGCTCGGACAGGAGACCCATTGCAATACATGCAGGTAACCAAAGCCTTGTCTCAAGTCCATCCTGTAGGGACAGCTGGCAAATTTTATTTTGTGCCTATCTTGAAGCAACTTGTAGAACATACCATACATATGGGGTGAATGCTTTCCTGGGGAAGCTGTGAACTACCTACTTCATCAGAAGACGTCCTATCCATACATGTAAACTGCATTCCCTTTAAGACTGCTGTTTTTTTTAATGTCAGTTTGCGTTAGACATCGTGGCACCAAAGTGAACAGATGACATGCACGCAAGGTTTGCCATCCATGACTTTCCTGTCAAATGTGTGTTTGCACTGCATTTCAACTGGCATTCACCATGATGAAGAGCCATTTGTAGCCACCTTTAGAAGCTCTTACCAAGACAAGAACTCTACATAGCTGTTTCTAAGTCAAAGTTTAACCTTTTTCCAATGACAAAGAAAAACACTTCAGATACTGCTAACTGACTGTGAGCTCTCCCTTATCTTTAACACATTCAGCACTCACAAACAAGCAAGAAAGGCTGAGGTCGATGCCAAATGCTGTGAAGCAGAGAGGATAATATGAGAGGAGAGGATATTTTTTGCAGTGAGCTCCACCTAATCTTGTCTCTGAGTTTTCATTCCTACCCTGTGCTTCAGTTATAAGCAAGGATATCCAAGTGTTGGCTGTGCTTCAGTCTCTGCCAAGGACAGCGGTCTGAGAGTAGCAGATTACTGTCCTAAAATAACAGAAGTCAAAGAGGGAAAAGGTTACTCGTCAAGTCCAAGCACAGCAGAGTTGTCTCCTGCTCCATGCTGTCTGGTGCTTTGTGCAGACTGCTTTTTAAAGACTTTCGCTCTTGCTAAGTCTCTTGAGAGACAAGTCTTCAGTTAAAAAAATCTCAGCTGACAACCATCTGAAACTATGACTCCTTGCTTATCTGTTATAATACTTCCACAACCCCTTCCCCCCTTCCACCCCACAGTAAATGCTTAAAAGAAAAGCAGATCATATTGAGGTCATGTTGAAGGTTTAAAAAAGAAAGTGGAGTAAACTGCTCCTTACAGTGTAATGGACAGTGGTGTCTCAAGCTTTAACGACGACCTGGTATTTAATGGAATTTCATGTCTCCTCCCTCAGAGTGCAGTTGAAGGAAATTGTTCCTTTGCTGGTCCCTATGACCACAGTATCCCTGAGCAACAGCAGAGCATGATGCAAAACTAACAGCTCTCCTGAGATACACTTCTGAACTGACTGCGACAGATCTGCCCGTTTGCTCAGCTTCTGAGAGGGCCAAAATTTTAGTTTTATTTACTATGTCTGGCTGCAATAAAAGAAAGCCTGAATCAGCTCCTGTTTTAAACCCTTTCTTGTTGAAAGCTGACTCTGAGGGCACAGCCACAAACAGGATTATGTAGGCTGCCACCCACTGTCTTCTGATAACCTCCTAAGCACTGCTCTGGAAGTGCTGGGAGTGCTGAGTCCTCTGTAATGCTGTCCAGACATTGAAATTGAAAGCCATGTTCTCCTACTCCAGTAAATATCTGCTTTTCTCTATTGGCTTGTATAGAACAGTGCCATATTTGTACAAACTCAAGTGGGATTAGAAGAACCTTTGGTGATGTTCTTTTTTTGTTGTTTTTTTTTTCTTTTAATTGAAGTAAAGATTGAAATGCCTCTTTCTCTCATGATACGGAGTAATTAGCACTATCACCATAGACTTAATTTTTCTTTTATTTTATCTGGTTTTATTTCCTATCAATAAGCTACATCTGTAAGTAACATAATTGTATACAGATCTGGTCTTTCTTCCATTCTTTTTCTGGTGCCTTTTCTCCTTATGACAAGCTTGTGCTAGTGTGTCCCTTTGGATTCTAAGTCTTGCAGGGCAGGGCCTTATGGGTAGGATTAATTCTTCCCCAGATGAACCACCTACAAGTTAAGCATCTAGTCTAAATTTATTATCTAGGTCCCCTCTATAGTCAGTAATGAACGACAGATACCAGCAAGGATTGGCCATCCCACCTGTCATACACATCTCAGTGAGGGTGGGCAGAGCTCTCTATAGTCTCTGTGTTGTGTAGCATATCTTCAGATGCTTGAGATCCGGATTCAGATTTTAGTATCATTCTCTAGATTCCTTTTTGGGGTCTACGAGGTAAGCTAGCTCTGGATAAGTGGGAAGTCATCTGTCTCTTGGGTCACCAGTAACTCATTTTGGGTAGGAGTTTAGAAGCATGTGGAGCTTTTTTAGGATGCTGGCTGTATTCAGTGGTGGAATACTGGAAAGCCTGACAGTGGCTGGTTGACATGTTGACAGGATGATTAACAGGACAGTGTGGGGCAATGATATACTCTATCACAGGGTGCTCCTGGCTGGGGCATAATGTAAGGTAACAAACTGTCCACTCTCCAGCCCATTCCAGTGCTTATACCCATCTTCCTAATTGGTCAGCTTGACGGTTTTCGTCTGTGATGGTCAGTGAGATGCCATGGCTAATTAAGGACAGCTATGGCCCTTGAACTCCACAGAGCTGCTTGGACACTTTGATGGACTTTTAGCATCTGAACCTCAAATACATCTAATGGTCTAGGAAGACAGATTGTTTCCTAATCCCGTGGCCCACATTCTACAGGCAGTGTCCTGCTGACTTCATTAAAGAGGATCTCCCATTGAACTCAGAGTTGTAATGCAGTCGGGATTAAAGATTTGGGCTCAACAATTCATTGATCAGCCATCTGATGAAAATGTAGTCCCTCATTTCTGATCTTCTCATGCAGATTTGCTTGTTACCTACGTGGTCTTTTCCTTTACTTTGCAGTTTTTCCCTTGGCTTATTCCTCTGTCCACTGTAACACAAACCAACAAGGAGTCAGACTTTGCCCAGAGCTGTTATAGGAATTAGACAGTAGAGGGTGCAATGTGAGCAATAAATTTATCTTCTAGACATTGTCTTCTTGGATCATGGTCACCTTTCTGATTCACCAACCAAAATGAGTCCACAGTCAACGCCTGAGCAATGCTACCATGAAGATAAACCATGGCTAGCTCATGAAGCTATTGGAATACCTAAATGGTCAGGTTTCAGCAGTATTTTGCAAGTAATAAGTTGCATATTCTTTCCACCTCTTACTCAGCGTAGTTCTTACCATATAACCTCTGGATAATGATATGGACAAGCTATATAGAAGTTGAAGCCTGGTCTTCCTCCCTTCTTTCCAAATCCTGAACTGTTCCAATATTCATGTGCTTTTCATAATTTTGGCTATGGATCAGGATCATGAATCAACCTGTTCTTGGTTTTGTTAAAGAAGCATCATGAATTATTCATATCCTGGCAAAAGGTACAATGAACTAATTAGGCATTAAGTATGCACTGTAAATCAACCATGAACAGAGAACCTTCCAAGCTGAGACTATATTTCATAAAGATTTGTATCCATATAGATCACAAATATCTGGCAATCAGTTTGCTGGTTTTCTGAAATAAAAACAAGGCTCACCTTTCTGGCAGCATGTGATGAACTGAAGATGAAGAATGTATAAGAGAAATTGTAATGATCCCTACTCTGCACCTTTTCATCTTAAATAGGTCGTTGGGTTAGAGAACATTATGTTTAGACTGTCTGACAAAATCAAACTATAGTCCGGCAAATTCAAGATAATAACCAAACAGGTAAATTACAGTTTAGTGACTAGTTAATATAAGCACTTGTCAAGGCAACAATTAAACTTTCTATATGCTTAATAGGAAGCATCAATTAACCTGTTAGGCTTCTTTCACACCAGATCTCTGAAGGCATCCAACATACTGTGGTTTCTTTCAGCTAATGCAGTGCGACAATACCTGATTATTATTTAATTTCCTTTTATTTTGGTAGATGAATGGGAAAACATAGGGTTTAATTAAGATTTACATAGCTGTTTGAGGGAACATGTTTTTAAATTGTTGGTCCTGTGGGCTACAGTGTGGTCAACAGGCATTTCTGTTGTTTAGAGGTGATCGGTGCTCTCTGACCTCCACCATTATTTAATAAAATCAAGAAAAAAATTGTAAAAACCCCACAACAAACCCAAACCATGTCTCTCTCATTCTAGAACTGAATGTTCACTAACTAGTTTTACGTAAGGTGGATCAGGTATGACTGTTGTAATACAGTTTGCTTGGGATAGAGAGAGTGAGAAAGAGCAGCACATGCAAGGAACAGGGCACCAGTCTGAATCAAAGACGTTGACCCATTCTAAATGCCTTAAAGCAGCTAATGTAAGCACCTGCATCTGCTCATTGTACATGTCCAACTTATCAGACATCAAAAAAAGTGATGATCTGTTAAACACACTCAAACACAAGGCATCCATAACCCAGATATATCACATTGTTAGACTGAAATCACAGACAGAAGCTTTCTTGTAACAATGCAACTATTTTAAAAAACCCAACAATAGGCTACACAACTGGAAATACACTATTCGCAGTTCTGTATATTTAGTGAAGGATTGGAAAGGAACACTGAAGAACACCTCCTTGCTGAAGAAATTTGAACCATTTCCAATGCAAACATGAGAGCACAAAAAACAAGTGCAGAAACGATGTTATTCTAACAACACAGTTACATGCTAATGTTAGGAAACACATATCATATAAACTTATGAGCCCATGTGTTCCTGGAAGAGCACCGTAATACCACAAAAACTACCTAGGGCTATAAGTTGTGTCATAGCTGTGCTTCATTTGGAAAAAAAGTACAGCTGTGCTGAAAGGACATGCGAAGGGAAAGCCGTTCACTTTATGCAGCATTGAAAATGAACAACTCCTACTGATAAATGCACAATGGAGTCTGAAAACATATCCTTATAAACAGGAAAAGAAAGCTATCGTAGCCTAACACAGCCACTGGGGAAACTGTGCAATCGGAGGATCAAAATGAATGTATTATACCCGTGTACTGAAATCCAAAGCTGGCCAAAATTTGGGAGGTGTTACTTTGTTACAGGAACACAGAGTGCTTGGAGTTATTTTGCTTTTGCAATCAGACGTGGCTTTTTACAGTTACCTCTTCATTGCCTTGTATGCTTCTCATATGATTTGTACTGCTTATCTAGAAGAATACAGTGTCTTGATTAATAGTGGCAATGGGTATCAAGCACAGCAGACTCTCTCTGTCATTTGTTCAGGATTTTCCTGAAATATGTGTTGACTAGGTTTTTAGTCAGAGAGGAAGTCAACAGCAAAGTGCTTCCATTGTACAGAAATTCCATTTCTAGCTCCATAAGTGTAGACTGAAAGATCAATGCTATCTCAAAAATGAAGTTACACGGCATACCGGCAATATTAGGGTGTTCAAAAAATCTTTGAAATGCCTTGGTTTTGTTTCAGTCACAAAGATCACAGCATTCATCAGCACTGATTTTTCAGAAGGCCATTTAAAATCTGTAAAAAACTTCATGGGCCTGCAAATTTGACTCTGAATTTTAAGGCACTATTGCAGGTTGTTTATAAGGTATCTTAATGATCAATCCCTAATATGTATCAGTCAGTCTTATGTCCTTAAATCTGTAGCAGCTATAACAGCCCTTACACAAGATTCTGAGGCATTTTCATTTTAATACCAGTGTATATATTTGTGTTTTGACTGTTCAGTTTGGAAGGTCTGGTCACTCTTGCCAAATTTTCCTCACGGTCTTCTCTACCACCTAATAGATTTGCATTGGTTTACGGCACAACTGACTTTGCTCTTCCTTAGCCTTCACCTCTGAATCCTGGTGAAAGGGATTGTGACAAATATTTTCCAATCAGTTTTTCAGGAAAAGATGATGGCAGATGATACCCTTGAACCCTCCTGCATGGCCTGAGTGGTCTGTGTGAGTGGGTCTAGTGCCAGAGCAAGGACCACTGTTCCTGCCTTCCCAGGAATCTGCAAATAAGCATCTCCTAAGTGCAATACTGAGACGGTCTCCTTGGTAGGCAGTTTCAGGCTGGACTAATGAGTCCTACTTTGGTCACATGCATAAGAACTGATGGTGTTAAGTCCATAATAATACATGGTAAGGAATTGAGGCTTTTGTATTTGATGTGAATCCACCTCTGAACTAATTGCTGGTGAATGTTTACACGTGGGCTTGCCTTCTGTGAATGCTGTCCTGGTCCTGGACACTGCTGGCACAACAGGAAACAAAACCCAGAGTTTATGGAATGGGAAACCTCCCTGCATGTATGGGAAACCTCCCCATTTGTAGACAGGGTGCAGCCCCAGGGTGGGAGTGCCCAAGCTGGGTTCTCTCTGACTTCTCCCGCCCTCCTGCTCTGGGAAGCTGCTCCTGGTCTGGACACCCCAACAGCCCGTGCAAAAGCAGCTGGCTGTGTCCCCTGCTCACAGGGGCATCTAAATGTCCCCCTACACAAATGCGCAAGTAGACACACACCACAGGAATGCTCATCAGAAGGGAAGACAAAGCAGATGGAACAGTGGTAGTCGTCTGCTTTCATTTCTGCTTGTTCTGCCAGCATTATAAGCCATGTCCAGCAAGTGTTTTGTTTATGGCATTCTCCGGAGAGCTACTGGAGTGACTGAGCTTGGGCCGTGCCCTTGTCTAGGGATTGAAACACAGTAATTGGCAAAAATACACTTGCAACAGTGAGACGCACTCTGAATTATCTCTGAGACAAAAACTCTGTACCTGGCTTTACTGTCTAACATTATTCATGGCCTGCCTGTGGAAATTCAGACAAATATAAAGGGCTTTCAAGGCAGAAGAGAAGAATTAGTCACAAACTGGTGGCCAGGACTGTGGCTGGGCTCAATGGGTATTTCTTCTCTGGAAAGTTGTACATACCAAAAAAACAGCTGTTATTTCTTGGTAACATGGATTGCTCAGGGGAGCATGTACCTCCTTACAACAAATGCAGAGAAGGAAGAAATAATTTTTGCTGGAGGTTATCAGGAAATCTGTTGGTTCTGTTTACACAAAGCTTTTATAAATGACCAGGGAGGCATGCTGAATGCAAAGTCCTCTGCCTAACTGGAAAAAGGAACTGCTCCTTCCTCCCCAGCCCTTGCACGATGACGGCTCAGCCAGCTCCATGGGCAACTCTCCTGTTTCTAATCTTGTAACAATTGATTTTTACCATCACTGTTTCTTGCAGCAGTGAGGAAAATGCCTTAACGCGCTGTTATCGCTATCGGTTTCTGTGTTTGTTATGGTATTGTCCTGAAGCCTTGGCTTGCACAGAGACCCTTCTCATGCTGAACTCCCCACAAACACAGGTCAGGATACATTCCATGGACCGTAGGGCCAACATCTGAGAAATATTGGCTGCATTTCTATAACAGCTGAGCCTTCTGTCAAAATCCAGAAATACCGTAAACTATCTTGCATCCCCATATAGAAGTCTCTGGCTCACTTGGTGCAAACACAGCTTGGGCTCTGGCTCCCTATAATGTCAGTGAACATAAAAAAAAAGAGCCAGGACCCACATCCTGAGTAGAAGTATCTTATGTGCCAGGATTTTTGTGGAAAAGGTGGGTGAAAGGCTGTGCCGCCAGGCTTGGAGCCGTGGGGCTGGCAGACAGCTCTCCCTTCTGCCTTGCTCAGTGCACCTCAAGGTCAGCTCTGTCCCGCAGACACAGGACCTCATGTGAGTAGCTGTGGAGTCACTTTTCTGGGTGAAGACACGTCCTCTGGGAGAAGGAGAGCCTTACAGCTGGTATCTCACTGCTCTTGCAGCCCTAATTCAAGAGCGCAGCTCTTCAGTGAGTAGGTTTTGAGAAGCTGAAGGAATATGTTCAAGATTTGACAGAAAGGGGACAATAGGGAATGATAATAAAAAGAACTTGTCCCTGGATCACTCAAAGGAGAATATTAGTGCATTGCTGTGAAAGAGCTATTGCCAAAAAAAAACACCCCACCAAACCCCCAGCAAAAAAAAAGGCAAGTTTTTTGCTTGGGGCCTAAATCCACAGATGTGAAAATTTCACTTTTTGTTTACTTGTTTTGGTAAGAGGTCTACTTTAGTTAAAAATATCTACAAGCCTCTTTTGTCTTTGTCAAAATGGTCTGGTGAGCCTCTTCCATGGATACAGAGGTTAGGTTTTTTCCAACTATATGAACTGAATACAAACTTGAGAGAGACTTGGTTTCAGCAGATAAACATATTGAAGTGCCTTGGGGAAACTCCTGAGTTATATTCTGACCATGCTAAGTTTATAAATTCCCCTTCAAGTCTCAGACAAATGATTATATGAGATGCCATTGAGACAAAGTTCTTCCTGAAAAAAACTACCCAGGTTGGTGTGTTCACAGATCTTTTGATCACTTGCATGTTAATCCTAGACACTACTTTCTATTTTGTGCATCTTGTAATTCCCAATGTGCGACAGAAAAATATGTTAACATGTCATATGAAAATCATTTAACAATAGGGAAAAGCCATGTGCAGGGCTGGATGTATTTTATATTGGTTTCGAAATTACAGTGAGAGCCTGGAAACGATTTATATGTTGTCTATGAGAAACATAGTCAAAATAAAGCAAAGGGGTCTTTTTGTTGCCAAAGTAACGATTGATCTATTGAAAAAAAAATAATTACCAATTTGTTTGTTACCTAGATATAAAATGAATGTTGGAGTTGTCCTAAACAGTTGCCAGTTTCCTGAGATACCGTTAAGAGTAGGTATTGCCATGCATATCCAATTTTAGGTAGCTAGTCAGAGTTTTCAGGAAAAGTTCATGTCTGACATGAGATTGAGTTTAGGTCATTTGCAAGGAAATACAGCTTTAGATGAGTAACCACTAGTTCCTATTATTTTCCATCAAGCGGTTGGAAAATATTATCAAAATAATAAAGTATCTTATAGAAGAAGATTGCTGAATCAGACTGTGATTTGAGATGGGAACAGCGAAACTGCAGAACAGCACTAATGAATCAAGAGTTATCACCTGCTGACAATTTTTCAGGACAAACCTAAAGATAAGAATGCCTGCCATGTTAGAAACGTATATTGCGATTGCTGGGGAATTGCAATTATGCGGAAAGACAAACAAAGCTGTGTGAAAACCCAACATGATGTGATCCTGGAGCTGCCACAATTTCATGTATATTGTGCTGTGGTAGGAAATATTGTTCTTAGACAGCAGGTATCTAATCGGCTTTCGGTTTAATGAAGTTGTCACTCTATTCTTTACACAGTGACACCTCCAGAGGTGGAGGTATAGCTGAAAAAATGGAGATGGGGATGGAAATAAGGATGTTGAACTAATTGTTTCATCTGAGAATGTCTCTGGCAGGTGACAATCCTGGCAGGCCAAATGGGGGCTGGGAGATGAGGCAAGCGGAGCTGAGGGATGTCCTGCTGCCTAACAATGTCACGATGACTAGGGAAAACTTGCAGGTTTTCCTGATGGTGTAGGACACCCCAGAGATTAACTGGACATCTTTTGACATTCTATATTGTTCTATAGTGGTCCATGTTACTCTATATTATCATGTAGACGTTCTGAACTACGTTAGCGTTGATAGAAGCTGTTGTTAATTTGAGCTGTAGGAAGGAAGCTGTGGGTAGGAGGTCTCTCAGAAGAGCCAGCTGGAAGAGGTTGTTGCTATGTTGCGCTGGGCAGAAGGCTAAAATTACAGACCATAGATCAGTTTGACCTGCGCCATCCTGTGAAGCAGACCCTGCCAGGCTCTCTGGCACTGCGTAGCTATTGAACAACACAAGAGCCTTGTTTTTAGCTCTTTTAAAAGCTGCAGCGCGCTGTTGTTTCTCTACAATCAGCAAATAACTCAGGCCGCAGAGGCCCGTGTAACAGCCCTGCAGCTTGTCCTGGAGGCCACGGGGTCAACCCCACTCTCGTTCCTATTTAGTGCCTGACACATCATGAGTAACTGGAGGCTGTGTGTGCTCAAAGAGCAGGATCCCGTCCTCCAAATTAGATGCTTTGTTGGGAATGTTTTTTGTGCTGGGAGAGGCAGTGGCGGGATGAATTTACTCTATGATCACTTACGGCTGTATGAATGGCCCTACTGATAAAGCTTTTGTGTTTATGTGGTTGCTAACTTCAAAGGACACTATTGCCTATATGAATTCAGATCAGATTTCAGGACCTGCATTAAAATCCAGTAAGGGCCAGATGGCTGACTGTTTGAAGAAGAACTTTCATGTTTAGCTTTTAAAAAGGAAAAAAAAAAAACCCACCACACTTCAAACCCGTAAACTAATAGCAAAGTTAGAATGACATTTTTGTTCCAACCATTTTTCTTTTTTTTTATTTTCCGCTTCCTTCTTAACTAAGTGGTAATTCATACTCCTGAAACTTGTCTCGGCCCCAAATCAAAATCCTTGAAGCACTCTGGTTTTTCTTCCTATATATCATATTTCCTTGGCGTCGTCCTTGGGTGGTACTATTTGTGGTTCAGTGAGGCCGGAGCTATCCTCTCTATGCTGGCAGAAAAAAAATCCAACAAATTTTGTCTGGCTGTTTTACTTAGCAAGCTGAATGATCCAAGCTGAATAGGCAATGGTACATCGCTGCTGTGAACGTAGGTCCCATGAGCAGAGCTGACATCCCCACCAGCTCTGTCACCAGCATGGAGAGACTCCCTCCCCGTCTCTCGTCTGCCCTTCATCCCTTCCCTGCCACCCCTCAAGCCTTCAAAAGCTCATGTTTAAGAGCACACAGGAAGGCATACTGCACTTAGATTTTCACTTGCACAAAACGTTTATCAGGGTACCTGTTCATTTGAGAACCTAATAAGATAAACTTAGGTGGTTGAGAAATCTGGAACAGGCAGCCAGTGGAGTGAGGAACTGAAAGCAAAGATATTAGTCACTTGACTGCTGCTTGGGTGAGACAGTGATGTTGTGGTAATGAAAGTCAGGAACATACATTTTAAGGAAATAAGGGTGTTTGGTATCTGGGGCTGGGCATGTTTGTGTGGAAAAATCAAAATAGAATGGAAGGTGATAGGATTCTACAGAAACTTCAAAAGATTACAATAGAAAGGACATTTACCTAAAGTATATTGTTTAATTTTAAATCATTTTATAGACAGTTATAGCTAGATTATAGAGAAAACACTGTTTAATTCTATATCTTGTTTAAAAAGTCTTCTGGATTTTTCCAAAGGATGAAGGAAGCAAAGGGTGGAGATCTTAGAAAATGCTCCTGTCATGATTCCTGGCTAGATGCAAGACTTAGGATATTTTTGCTTCTATTTAGCTACAGCTGGGTGAACAGTTCATGATAAGTAATTGAGCAGATTCTATTCTTTCTGCACATGGAGTTAACCACGAGAAGATGCCGATTTCCTTCACCACCCCCAAAACTAATTTTTGAGCTCTTTTTATCAGTTCCTATACACATAAAATACACATTGTGCTAGAAAAATAAGGCCATTCTTCATAAGATTGTTGTAATAATAAAGTTCAGCAATGACTGTGAGATATAGAGATATGATAGCGGGCCAGAAATGTACTTTGCTGCTGCCAAATACACCTCATCTCATGTTAATTACCAGTTTCTCTCAATAGTTGGAATTACTAGATCTTTTCCCTGGAGAAACTTCAGCAAAGCTACTTTATCTTTTGATGTACTTGGATCTGAGTGTGTCTCCAGCTGGAAAAAACAAACAAACATTCCAAAGAATGTGTTCAGACTTGTGCATTTTTAAATCAACATCATATGCAAAGCTTTGGATAAAACATATTGCTTTTGCGATGTGGTCTAATTTTGTTCACATTTGCACTTCAAAAGGCTATAATGGGGAAATCCTAACTCAACTGTTGATGAAGTTTCTAATAAATCAGAGTCCTGATCATCTCCTGCAGTGCTCAGTTACAAAAACTGACTCTGCGCTACTTGGCCAGTCTGTTGATATTTGTATTGCCACGAAATTGCAGACTCAGCAACATCCAGCACGCTGCTGCCGACCACAAGTTTTGAACTACTGTAATGACCTTGCTCAACAAGCACACTCGTTATTTTTGACACAGAGGCAATTTACCAACCAGTCTGTACGCTCTTTGGTTGACATTCCCAGAAGTTATCATGTATTTGGAGGGTTGCTTAATGTATAGCTAGTAGTTATTTTTGAACTGAACTGAACATTTTGTAACACTTCTATTGACTTTTTTAACCCGTACACAAATCATGGAAGACTACATCTGCTCCTTCCTGTGGGGTTAGAAACGTGATCTTTTTTGGATGTTTATATGGGGCACTCTGATAGGAATCTCTTTACGCTGTACCAAATCAAAACAGAGCTTGGCCCGTGGCACATAGTCCTGTGATTTACAGGCTGAAACAAGTTTCAGTTCCAGCCTCCCTAGTAACTCAGGCTTTCAGCTGGAAATGCAATCTCTGTATCTCTGAAGTTGGGAGAACTTATTAATCAGAGAACTTTCCCTGAGGTGACGTCTCCTTGGGAAAGAAAGAAAAAAAGAACAGGGAAAGGGGGGTGATGTGGTACCTAATTAGGTCAGTTAAAGTTCCCTAAACTTGCCAGATCTTCAGCAATTCTTTAGTGTTTCCAGCTTGCTTGCACTCCAGCCTACATGCGTGAGTAGCTGTGCTTCTTCACTGGCTTGCATATGCAACATCCTGTAACTTTTAGAGTGGAACGTTGATTGCATGATATTAAAGAGAAAAATGCAGGTTTCATGTTTCAGGTTATAATGCCACATGCACACAGACACACACACACAAAATTGTTCCTGAATGCTGGTTGAACTATTCCTCTCAAACTTAGGAGCTGAATGAGCCACCTTCCATGTGGCTCCCAGCCTCTGAGAGCTCTTTGGGGCCCATATTTATTTTCTGTTGCTTTCTTCACTCCCACCACCATGTTGTCAAAGGTGTGTTGACATTTCATTTAAAAACAATCAATCAGAGCAATATTGTGCACTTGTGGATGTACCTTGAAACAACCAGTGCAAACCCTGTTAGAGTGCTTGAGCATGTCTCCACCCTTGGAAGTGCCTGCCCGCCATTTTGCTGGGGGTTCCCATTGCTGTGGCAGGGGGTGTCCCAGCCTTGGGGTGCCTCTCCCTTAACCTCTGCAGTTCACAGACTGACCTCCCAACTTGAACCAGCTGCATGAGGGTTACAGCATGTCCGCTTGGGCCTGAGGTCTCATATACAGGCCGTGGCACATGTAGTAGCACATACGTAAGAAATGAAAAGCATTCTACAGGCTTTGACAAGCATCGCAGCTCCATATACAGTCCCAATCCAATACATGCACAGACTTTGATTTTGGTGTTTTCAGGTACTACCAAATGCTCACTGGTGGTCACTGGTTTCTGTCCCAGTATGGACTGGGTAGCTACACCAGGAACATACTTATCAGAGGACCATGCCTGCTGCTTTATCAGAGCTCTTCTCTTGGTATCTACGTTCTTACTGTTGCCAGTATACAGTCCATAAATATTTCTTTTCAAAGTGTACCTTAGCTTTCCTGAGGTACAGCTTGGGGGTTTAAGTATGTATAAGCTAAACATACTGAGTGCCAAACACCAGCCAGCTCAGCTATAGAATTAGTCAAAGGGAGACCAGATAATTTTTTATTGTGAGAAAGGGGTATTTACAACTCCTCTCACCTCTCAGATAATAACTCTTCAATGCTTTTGCACCTAGTTTTGAAAATAACTGCTTACCTTTTCAACAATGACTTTGTCTGGAAAAACTCAACCCCGTGAACAGCTGTTTTTCATAGATACAAGCACCTGAAAACAAGAGGTTGTAACAGAAAGCAAGGTTGCAATTGCACAGAGGTTTGGTTTTTTCTACTCAGGCTTTGATTACCACAGTATCCACCTGGTGTGGAAATATACAGTGCCATGTTCACAGATGAGCTGAAACTAGGACAGGTCATACCTTTTCTTTCTGACTACACACCAGAAAAGGAGCTGTAGCACCCCAGAATCACAGCTGTTGGGAGCACACAGATCATGACTGAAGCAAGTGTGTGCACTAATTCACCGCAGCTGAAGGCCTGGCATCCCCAAATGTTGAGATTTCTCTATGTTCTCACGTGTTTATCAGCCTACAGCTGAACCTTTCTCTTTATCAGGCAGCAGAGGGAAGGTGGTAGGGAAACTGAAGGCAATGCCATCAGAGACAGTGATTTCTCTTTGGAAAAGGCGATCCTAGCTGGGGGATGTGTCTGGTCTTTGTACACTCTAAGTGTTGTAAATGAAAGAGAGAGGAGTATGGAGTCTGGACAGTATCTGTGGGGTGCTGGGCAATATTTTTACTCAGAAGATGACTCTTGTAGGAGTTTCTGCAGGCCTGTTGAGCATCAAGGGGATTTGAGGTATCAAAACGAGTTGAATCTCAGTTCCAGCCGTATTTCTTAAGTTTTGTGGTTTCTCAGAATCCATCAAAATTAAAAGAATACGAAACTGCAACAGAGACATACAGTGCAAGCAAACAAGAAACAAAGAACAGCCGTGCTTATTGCAAAGTGAGAACTGCATTGCTTTAATGGCTTTTCACTGAAAATCTGCAGCCTTACAAGTGGCTCTGCAAACTGTGAATATTGCCCGAATGGAATGCTTGGCCGTTACAAGAAAACATATAAAAAGTTGAGCACACAGAGGACCTGCCTCCCATCATTAAATAACACAGCTGGCTTATGTTCACACTAATGCTTTCCTGTGGAATTTTCTCTCTGCTTCACTTGAAGCCCTCACCATCCTGTGTTGCCCTTTTCCATTTTGTGCTTGGTCTGTGTTTTCAGTGGAACTGAACTTAATGTGCCTGCTCTGTTTTGGTTAAGCCTAGAGGTGGGCACAACTGGTTTTGGATTCACCACATTTTAATTTAAACATTTCTCTGTCCTCTGTGCAAACCCTAATCCCCTCTGACCATGGAAAATGTTTAAACTTTTTTTCCCTGTGTGTGTGAGCTTTCACCCACTGCTCTACTTCCTGCTTTCAGCCAAAACATCGAGAGGAAGACATCAAAAGAAGAGGGCAAATGCAAAGCAGTAATTTCTTAAAAGGGGCCAACAGGCATGAAAAGCAGAACCTTCACTGGCTTCCCACATATGCACTTGACCTTGAAATGTTGAATGTTTCTTTCTTATTTCAAAGGCTGGATTTCTTTATTTTTCTTCCTTTTCCGCAGTAAAAACAACTTCATCTGGACTCTGCTAAAATGCCAAAAGTGTAATCAGTATCCTAAACTTTGCACAACTCCGTAGATCATCACAGCAGCTGCTGTCACAATTAAGTTCAATTAAAAAAAGAGGATTCCAATTAGAGAAATCGCTTGTGCTGTAATAGGGTAAAACGGGGAACAAAAGCCCTTACAAACTGCGCTGCAAGCCTTCATCAACAAGCCAGGCTAATGAGTCATCTCATTTGCAAGAATGCTATGCAATGACATTGATGTCTTCAATGCATCATACATCAATATGTAAATGTTCCTCAGGAATCCAATAGTGTGCAGGAAAATTACTCCTAACTCCTAATGGGACGCAGTGACAGACCCGTGGGGTTTTGTAGTATATAGCCCTTTATTTTAGCAAATGTTTCTTGTTCATTTTTGGGAACCATGACCAGTCATACTTTCTTTCAAGATCCACCCATCACCCAACCAAAAATATAAAATTTCTGTCTGACGTCAAGTAGTCTGCAAGCTGCACAGTATTCGCTTTTTCATTTCCTTTCAGTATCTGACAAAGTAAATGATGATAATGTTTATTACAAATAGAGTTGAGTGCATCTTTGTCAATATTACTGTAACTTCGAGAGCTATTCATTGGAGATCTGTTCCTGTGATTTCCACCCAGCACTTGATCTGCATCTTGAATCTCTTTCCTTACACATTGCATGTCTATGCTGAACGTTCATTGTTTGACAAATAGAACAAAGAGACAAGAACTAAGTCAGGTTTTGGTGACACTGGAAACATCCCTTTTGCATCCTTTCCAATAGTTTCTTCTGAAGCTTTTCAATAGCTTCTCAGTAGTTTTCAGTAGTTCCTTCTGAAGGACAAATGTACTAGTCTTGGCACCCACTGAATATAGAAATTGTAAGGACGGTTTTCTGGTGGAAGGCTCCCACTTGTGTGAGAATAACTCACGTTTGTGGGTAACGTATCATTTAGTGTATGATATCTTAATTAAAATACTGGTCTTACACACAAAAGACAGGTGTCTTGTCATTTACTTTACCAATTATTTACCATAGTTTTGCCACCCTGTATATGTATAGAAAAAGAGCTCACTACATTTTCCAGTTATTGTATTGATATATTGAGCAGACAAACTTCCTCATTAATTTGAGTAGGATCTTACCATTAAAAGATACATGGTTGGCAGATCAATCTTAAATAAATCTTGTGGGTATACTGGAAAGTGAATGCTTTTGCTGTTTTCTTAGTGTTTTTTCTCATAAATCTTTTATCCCAGACCTATGAGATTACCTTGTTGCTGGCTTAAAAGGAACTTTTAAAAATATGTTTTATACTTCACTCCATGTGTGAATTGAGTCTTTATATGGGGAGATCTCACTAACATATAGTACTCCCTCTTGACTGCACAGCTGTCAGCAGCCAGCAGAGATTTTTATTGAGTTTCCTCCTGATTATACTTCCACTGCTTTTTCATGGTACCTGAGCTAAGCCAACTGCATTTGAAAAAACAGCAGGTCAAAGTGAGGATGAATAGGTCACATTCATAATGTGTTGTCTGCAGTTTCAAACTGATTTGTGATAACTATAAATCTGATATCCATTTAAAATAAAATAAAAATCAAACGAAAACAAAAGTTTCTGCTCTCTGCCTACTGAGTTAAGCTCAAAGCTGTTTTCCACTTGATACAGCACCGGAACTGGAGCAGAGGTCTTTCATTTGCTAACTGAGTGCCTCAAGCACTGTTAAATGTAATCTTTCTCTTACTCTTACTATCAGTAAACATTTAATGCATCCATCAGTATACATTTAATGCATCCATACAAAGAGCAGTGACTCTGGGAGGAAAGAGGAAGAACAGCGCATGTGATGGCTTGATTCTTAGGACGCTATCCCAGTAGTAAAAAAATATATGTTCAAATCCTCTCCAACAGAGGAGAGAATGGAATAGAAGAGTTTTGCCTGGGTATGGATGGGGAAAGGTTCTGCTCCTCAACTATGTAACTCTGATCCAGACTTATATCTAATCTAAAACCCTGAGATGCATTGGTTCCAACTTGATACCTTACACTAAAATTTGCTTTCTCTGGGTGATCTATTCATTGCCTCTGTTCTTGCAGGTATTAACAATAGTGAGTTACTGGCAATGGAAGAATTTGATTGCTGTGTCTGTTCCTTGCCAGGATGGGATTCAACTCAGGATCAAAACTAAATTTGCTGCCTACAGAAAAGTGTCTGCATGCATGGCAGGTGTATAGGCTATTACAGTCAATAGAAGTTGGGTCAGTGGAGCCAGAGGAGCCTAGAAAGTGATTCTTCACAGCCTAAGACAGACCTAAGGCTCAATTTGGATGCCTAACCATAGTTCTGGAGGTTTTGGAGATGTAGTAGGGCATTCCACCCAGCCCTCAACTGCTGACCTAGAAAGACATGGGTCTCACACAACTGAACTGAGCTTCCCCAGCTTGTGACCTGCGTAGTCCTTTAGCTTTACTGCCTCTATTGTCTACAGACACACACAAGCATCTGGTACGTTGGAGGTGCCCTGAGATAACCTGCTGGGTGTTCAGAAATAAATGGATCTCATAAAGGCTCCATGCCACATGTGCCAGCCTGTGGGGGTGTCTTGGAAGTCCCAGGACATGTGTGAGCAACAGAAATAAGCACCTGCCTTGACTATTGTGATGCTCCATTGCTTAGAGGATTAGCAGACATCTGCAGATTTAAATATTGGGGTCTAAATGTCAGACTGTACTTTTGGAGCCCTATCTCATTACATTTGAAATAATCCATTTTGATGGAGACCAGACTCATGAATTAAGCCAAGTTCTCAGCTGCCTTGTGTCTTTGATGTACAGAATAGGTGGAGTTTACTATTGAACATGGCTGAAACTACAAATACTGCCTGTGCACAAGAGAATGGCAGGGGGGTTGAGCAAAGACTCGCTTATATATGGCTGGGGTGCTTTCTTCATTTACCATGTTCCTTCCTCTGCTGAAGAAGAACTTTGCTGAACTTGCAGTTTTTATTTGTGCTACACAAATCAGCCTAGTACTTTGCATCATAACAAGAGGTTTGCCATCCTTGAACCTAACTGAATGCCAAAGACACAGTTTATCTACCCTCCTTAAAACAAACTTACGTACAGTACCTTGGCTTTAGTTTATTCTGTTTAAGCTTGTAAAATTTCTTTGTATAGCATTTCTCAGTGGAATTTGAAAGCAGAATTTTATGTATGTATTTCTGCACCAAAAATATAAGGGATAAAACAGAGAATCCCTTAAATCTTCTTTTAAATATGTTATAAGATCACATGTGTTTAAAGCACACAGATTTATGCTTTACAGTAGCCTTTAAAAGGATATATTACTTGACAGTCTTATTTGTCCACTGGACTCTACTGCTACATATAGGAAAATGGTGGAGGGGTAAATCTAGATTGCCTGATCCAAATTCTGTCTGCTAAGTCCTTTTCATCATGTATCTTCCTCTGTACTGAGAAAGAACGTACATTTTTTTAAAAATTCTCCTGGCCAATGAAATTGCTTATATATTTTTATATATACATATATATATATATAAAAGCATGTATTAGGAATACTTTACAGTATGGTATCTTCTGTTGTCAAACCGTGCATGCTTCCAAAGTAATGATAATATGCTAAGGTGAACACCATGATGAAAGATTTTAAATATCTTAATATTAAATATGTGTTAAGTATCTATACACAGAACTGCCTGTATGTATATATTGCTTTAGAGAAAGGCAGAATAAAAAGAAGCAGTGAAGTGCTAATGATTTTAGGTTGTGTTCCGAAGTCAGATGTTAAATTAGTAGGACAATTGTATGCAGGTTTGTGAACTAAACTCCTTAAAGGTTGTGAGGTCAATTGTTTAAATAGCTCAGCAACTTATATTAAAAGAAGCAATAGAAGTGAAGCTCCTGAAAATAAATGGCTAGCAAGTTTTCTATTTTGTACGGTAAGAAATTAGTTGAATTAGCTTTTCACTTCATTATTAAAAGCCATCATGTTGGCATGTGTATAGGAGTTTTTGTTAGAATGCACTAAAATACGTTTTCAAAAATCCCTTACAAAATATACAGAAAGATTTGTTTTGTCCTACTTATTCCTAACTTCTAAAAATGGTGTAGTGCTTCTTATAAGTAGCATTCTATTGCTGAGAGGGTTTTGTGGTTGCTTTTTTTCCCATTTTTCTCACCTGTTGAGTAATGAACTCCTGTGCAGAAGTCAGGAAAGTATTCTCCTGGAGCTGGAGTTATTTGCCTTAGCATAAGTTTCTAGACTTTATTTGTGAGGAAGCAGACCAAGAAAACAGAAATGAGATGTTCCACGCTATACGTGGTGCCAAGCTCTCCTTCAACGTTCACTTTATCCACATCACACTACTGTGTCTTAACAATCCACTGCCTTTTCAGATCACATTCACTACCTCAAAGTCTTTGTTTTATGATTAATTTCAAGCTCTGGTTGTTAACATTTGCACAGATTTTGAATCATTCTATCATTATACGTCATTTCCCTTTCCCTTCCTGCTCTTGGCTGTGTCCTTCCTGGGTCTCCTTGATATTTCATGGTGATCATGACATAACGGTCTTGCTGTGCCTGGGCTTAGAAGAAATAACACTTGTGTCTGAAACTTCAGACAAAGTTTGTCTGAAGGCAAATGTGCCCTTGTCTGAAGGGCAAATGCATACATTACGGCACCCACTGCTGGATTCACTGTGGAGTCTATTTATTTAATTCAGTCTATTATCTTTAAAATAAAGACATATGTGTTCAAGCAACAGTGCTGTTCTGAAGTGTTAGTTGCAAGCTCCGGAGCAACTTCTCAGACCTCCCTGGTGGTGTGCATGCTGTCCTGGATGAGGTGTGTGCCTGTTGCTTTTCTTGGCCATGTCACTTCCTAGTGTTGTGTCACATCTGCCAACAATGAGATGGGTCTTCCAGCAGGTGGGCAATGAGAGTCACCTGCCTATGCATTACTCTGTGTAAGCTGACTGGCTTATAACTAATGGTTGGCAAACTAATTCCAGATCAATAGCAAATGGCTACGATGAACATCCTTTGCTTCCTTGTTCTCACACCCCCGGGCATTCAACACACAAATCAGCACTACTTTCCGTAAGGTCTTGACGCAGAGCTGGGAAGTACTGCCAGTACTGAAGAGGAGCAGATTATCACCATTGGCTTTCTAGCTGGTGTCATTCACACCCCTGTTACTTCAGCATGGGAGCAACATAACGTTTGTCATTATATATACAATGCCCAGAGCAAATAAACCAGTTGTAAGACTTCTGGCCTCACTCTGCTTGCTGCTCTTCCTTTGCATGGTCCCTTTATCCTTTACTGGGTGCAATGAGTCTGTGCTTGATGTTGTAAGTGGGTGTGATACAGGAGCTGAGGCAACGGTTCTACCAGGAAGTCCCCAAGCTTGTTCTTTCATTTAATCTATGACTCAGTACACTGGATACTAAGGTTAAGCAAGGCAGCAAGGAGACTTTTCAGACGTGTTTACCCCTCCTCATGGCCATTGTCATGCTGACTGTCAATTCCCTTTTGTTGACGGGGACAGACTTTTTAGTAGGGCCTGTTGTGATAGGACAAGGGGTAATGGTTTTAAACTAAAAGAGGGTAGATTCAGACTAGATATAAGGAGGAAAATGTTTATGTTGAGGGTTGTGAAACACTGGAACAGGTTGCCCAGAGAGGTGGCATGTGCCCCATCCCTGGAAACATTCAAAGTCAGGTTGGATGGGGCACTGAGCAGCCTGATCTAGTCGAAGATGTCCCTGCTCCTTGTAGGGGGGTTGGACTAGATGACCTTTAAAGGTCCCTTCCAACCCAAACCATTCTGTGATTCTATGATTCTGTGGTTCTATGATTCTACAATTCTATGATTCTTGGGGCTAAGCCAAGCTGCAAGGGGGCCATGCGCAGTCATGGAGGGGCAGAACAGCTCTAGGAGGAAAGACCTGGGATGGGATCAGTCTGGACAGGCAAAATTTTTCCACCTGGAAACCTCCCAAGTCCCCTCCAGGGACCTTGGCTTCTGGACTTTTTAGCTCTCTCTCCACCAAGTTACATCTTCCCAGTTGCTCTAGAGTAACAACTCATTCATGGGCAGTGACATACTCACTTGCGGGAATGTGTTACTGCACAAACTGCAGTAGCCGGCTGAGCACAGCAAGGCTCTGCACAGTGACTGATCTGTGCCAGAGTAAATGCTGGTGAGAAAGCAGGATGAACAGTTTTAGGAGGCTGGCAAGAAGGAGTAGAAAGTGTATGGTAGAAAGTGTGAGAAGACACCGATCGTACTGACATACATTCAGAGTTGTTGGGGGAAATAGAGCTGGAGTCATCATTTGGGTATCTGGAGACAGGAAATCAGTGGATGATGGTGGGGAGTTGAGGAAGTTGAAGATGAAAGGTTACATGCCTCTGAATCAGGGAGTGTCACAGGTATTTTCTGGAATAAAATGGCTTAGTTTTAAGTCTTCTTACTGCCTGCATCATCTCTGTCTCTGTGAAGAGGAACACAGAACTTCTTATGATGCATTGATAAAGAGGTCAGTGTTTGACTCACAGAACCTGTAATGCATAGCATTTCTGAAAGATTTCACACCTTCACCATCACTGGAAAGATGTGACCCATGATGACCCTTCATTTCAGCCAGAGAAAAGCAGGCTAGTGTTGCAGAAATCTCCATTTTAATGTGTACTAAAGAATTTATATTCAGAAGAAAATTGAGAAGGTCATGTCTATGTATCGTGAGCAGAGATTATTTTTTCCACTCCAGAAATAGTCCAGCAGAAAAGAGAGGACAGTGAGTTGCTGTGGGAAGGAAAAACCAAACCAAACCAAAACAAAATAAAACCCCCAAACCCTAAGTCCTCCTCTCTAATCTTTCAGAAAACACTATACTTTCAGTAGTCGAGATGGTGCAGACAGCTAAAAGAAAGTACTAAGGCTAGAATAACACAGAGCAAGAAAATCTTTGCCAGTTAATGCTACTGAAGAAGGTATCTTCTCTGGGATACTACTGGGTATCTATTGGGCATCTACAGTGCTGGAACACTAATGTGAAATACTTCCTTGTGCCTCCTGGACCCTCAAATCCAAAAAGCTTGGAGGTTATTTCATTGTCTGTCTCATGTTGTTTTTTGCTTCTTCCATGAGGATTTGCTGCCAGATGGAAGGATGAGGCTGAAGGGAATGGGGAGATCGAATTTCTAACTTTGACAGATATCCCATTAAAAACAGACAGCTAACAAACTGTCATTTTTTTTCCTGCTGTTTAATCAATAATGCATCTAATTACTCTCTCTACAGACTGATATTTTAATTATTTTTTTTCTGATGAAGTAGGTACACTGTACTTTCATTTTTCTAGCCCAATTAGCACAATAACAAAACATCAAGCCAGCTTTGTCTGCCTTTTCCCAGTTTGAAATTAAGGCTGTTTTTAATACTCCAGAATCCACAACAGTGGGTCTGGGTACAAAGTGGGAAGCCGCCAGTTTGGTTTCTTCTGTTGGCCTGGGTGTATTTCTATAAGAGATTGCCGCTAATTTTAGAGGCAATTGTCTGAATAAACCAACCCTATAATATAAATAGAGATGGAAAGAATACAAACTCCAACCTTCACATTTCTTCTGGTTCTTGGTAGCTGTGGAGCCTTCTTACTCATGCTGATAATTTCTTAAGGCACTCAAGGAATTACTGTATGTAAAACGTGTTTGTGTGTCATGTATAGCAACATTCACTAAACTTTGTGTTCAGATAATGGGAGGCAGTGTGGGGTTTGTTTTTTTTCAGAAACAGGAAATCAAGCTCAAGTGGGACTGATTCCAAACACTGACCAATTTTATCCTGACTCCAATTTTGCCTTGACCTTTCCTGACTAATGCAAAATGAGGCTAGCTACGTGGAGAGGCTTTTTTTTCAATGTTTATACTGTAAGAGTCATGCTGACTCAAACAGAACCAGGCTTGTGCTCTTCCAGTGAGCCACATAATAGATCCTTTGAGAGGAGCAGTGGAGGTAGTGTGGAAGGTCATTGACTCTCAGTCTCTGTACATGCCAAGAGGATGCAGACGAACGGTGGTGTGAATTCATACAAGTCAAAAACACCTGATCACAAGACACAAGAGGGCAGCTCAAAAACAGGAAGAAGCAACAAGGTTCTTGGACTTCCTACAGAAAGCTGTAGGTATACAGACAAGAAAACACACACTCCACCTACCACAGTTCCTTCGTTCTTTCTCTTTCTTTCTTTCTTTCTTTCTTTCTTTCTTTCTTTCTTTCTTTCTTTCTTTCTTTCTCTTTCACTTTCTCTCTCACTTTCTTGCTTTCTTTCTCGCTTTCTTTCTCCCTTTCTCCTTTTCTCCCTTTCTCTCTCTTTCTTTCTGTCTTTTGATCCATTTGGGGCTAAAATAGATTTATGGGCTCTATTTTGTCAGTTCCTTTGGCTGGCCCTCTCTGCACTTTTGAATCGCTCCTCCAAAATCTATAGTGTCATCGTAATCCATAACTGTTTAGGAGAAATGTTGGAGATTCTGGGTCATCTCATCTGGGTGAATGATTTTGTTGTCACACTTATGATAATGGCTAAGATGAAGAGAACAATAAATGCTTTGAGCCTTGTCCTAGCTGGGGCTCTCTGTGCGGTCGGTGAAGGGAAGAAGACATGGTATCAAAGTTAGGCACCTACTATAGGTGGTCTGCTTGCCTACAGGTCACGACTACCTATGACTGAGGTCTGGCTGCCCCAGACAGCAGGGGATGTACTTACTCATCTGTCACTTCATTTTTGACACTGCGGTAGGCAAGATAACTCCGTCAGCCATCAAAGTGAGATTTATTTCACCCAATGTTAGTCATCTAAAAATTGGGAGATCAGTGTAAGCAGGTCATCCAGGCTTCCCCTCTGCTCCAACCACCTTGGTTCATAACAAGCTCCTTAGGTCTTGGGACAGATGAATCAGTCCACTCCCTCTATCTCCCCATGGGGAGCAGAGGGAGCTGAGATAGCAAGTTTTGAAAAGATGTCTCAGATCTTGAGGGCTTGTTTGGCTCTACTCCACTTTGCTCTTCTCTGGTGTCCCCCAGTTTCTGTGTGGGTGCTGTGCCCTTTGTCTTCAAACTCCTTGCTTTTGGTGAAAGCTGATGCTTTGAGAGAGGACAATGCCTACAACAAGGCTGTGCTTCTGTAACAGACGTAAGGCCAGTAGGACTATTCACATGCATTAGGTTAAATGTATAGTGCACTGGGTATGTGATTTGTTATTGTTAATCTGCATCTGTTTCTTTTTATTGCTGCTTGGGGGCATATTTGTACAAAGAATGGCCATTTCAGCAAAGCCTACATGCTGCCTAAATGCAGATCTGAAGTCCTGCCAAGCATCTGTGGACGGGAAGAAGTCAGTATTGTGAATAGCGTGTCCCTTCCCCTCATTGTCATTTGTATTAAATTAGTGATATTACTGTAGTGCCTAGAGGCTGCAAATTAGGTTTAGGGCCTCATTCTGCTGGGTCCTGTGCAGGCACATCAGATGACAATGCCTCTGCCTTAGGGAGCCTACAATTTTGCAAATGTGCCACCCAAATGTACTTGCAAGACCCATTTGATTTGGAGGTGAAGGAACGTCAAGACAGATTTCGTTTGCCATCTATCTGTAGCAATGACGAGGAGCAAGCGACCACGTTGCACTGGTCAGAGCCAAGGAGAGTGAACAAAATATCTAGGCAAACTGCTGGCTGCTTACCTGTAGCACTGTCTGTACCTGGAAAAAGGGCAAAGCTTCACACTGGCAGGCTGGGATTACCTGCAAGTCCAGAAGCAAGTTGCTGTACCCTCCGTAGGGCGAAAGTCACCCCATCCCTCCCACGAACAGGCCATCTGCCATGGCCTGCATGCCCCGTGCTGGAACCTGCTCTCCGAGCAAACAGAAAGGGACACGCTCCTACTTACACCCGTGTGATAAAGATTAGCCACCTAATCTGTTAAAACCAAAGGGGTAACATGAAATAGTACGACACACTTTAAAGCAGCAAATGAAACAGTGCGTTAATTCAGCAGCAGTACTCTCTTATTTTTGCTACCGCCAGTTTCTTTTGGAAGCAAATGTCTCAGTAGGGCTCAAAATAAGATTAAAAAATTGTTGCACTTTTTAGTATTGGGAACACACTGTTCAGTCATAATTCTCTCATCTTCCATTTATCACAAACACTTCCATTGGTAGGAATGCAGTATTTCCTTCTTTTTTCCTCCCCTTAGTATGCACTGTAGTGTAATGGATGATGTCTGTTATATGATGCATTGTTTTTCACAGACCACAAATAAGCCAATAAGATAAACCAATATATTATGCCTTCCTTTAAATATGAGATCTGAAGCCTACATTTGAGAAGGTGCATGGCGTATCATTTCCCTAAGTTTCAAAAATCTTTTTTTCCTCATGGTCGTTTCTGATAGTGTTCTGCAAGTCCAAACAAATTTGTTCCTTTCCGAAGATGTCTTCATCCTTTTTTTTTGTGTGTGGGTACTTTGTTTTATTTTTCCCTTGCGTACTCACTGGACTAGGACTGTTACTGATTTTGACATTGATACTGACCTAGAAAAGTATTCACTCCAAGCTGCGCCTGGAAATAAAACAATCCTATATTGAAAAGAAAATGTGGATTTTGCAAACAAACGTAGACAAGAGAGGACAGATAACATTTTCAGCCTACCACTTTGACAGCATCCCTTTGATGTGCCAAGCCTTTCTATCTGAGAATGGATTTCTATCCCAGCTCTGCGAGGAGCGGAGCTGGGAGGCTGAGCAGCATGGAGTGAGTGCCAGGCTGGCACAAATATTAGGTGTTGCCTTTTACCCGCTCTGTGAACCTGCAACGATCCCTGTGAAATGGAAACCGAAGATTTCAGCCCTCCTGGTGTAAGCAGCGAGCTTGAACTCTCTCTGAACTCCATGTGTGTTGAAGTCTGGAATAGTTCAAAAGGAAAGAATGGAGGAATTGATAAAGACGAAAACTGTATAGCTTCACGTTCTGGGTAATGGTGCCTGCACTGCCGGGCTGGCACAGCCAGATCTGAATGCTGTTGCAGCATGAAAGGGAAATATTACATATATGATTTGGGTCTTTCCTGAGGCTTCTCTGGTTAAAGCTGTTGCTACCTTGCTAGTGCTACACGCCAGATAGCCCCAGATAGATCATAAAATCAAACAAACCACTGACAATAAATAAGGGTAGCAAGAACCCTGATTCCTGAAATTCTGGTATTTTTTTTTCCTATCAGGTTCTGGCAGGAGCTGTGGAAAGAAGGAGCCTGATAGATGCCTGTGTTTGCTCCCACTGGAGACAAATGGCTCTTCTGATAATGTTATCTCTGGGGACTGACCTTAAACTGCCAAGTTCACTCCATTTAACATATCTACTGGGTTAACAAGTGGTTTAAGCACAATCCCAGGATGTGCCAGGTGCCTGGGACAGTCTCTTGACGTCAGTGGAGGAGGGGGGGCGCTCCATGTCCCGAGTGTGTGTGGGAAGAACAACTGCAGTGTTTATCCAGAACATGCCATTGGCAGCACCACTGGGAAACTGCTGCCGAGTCACCCGGGTACTTTGAACTTCAGTAAGGAAATTACCCTTCCAAAGATCCCGTTCTCAAATTAGACTTTAGCTTTTCTCTCTCCTTGTCCTGGCCTTTTTAGAATACGTTCTCTGGTGGTGAACAGTGGTCCAGAGCTGCAACCTGATGGTGACTCCTGCTCCCTTTCTGCTGTGAAGCTTTTTACTACATTACAGTGATGTTTCTCAGGTAAAAAAGGCAAACAGAGAAATAAATGTGTATGTTTTGACAAGGCAAATCAGGGAAGGATAAATGTTTTCTGTTATTTTTTTGCCATGTGCATAAGTATTTGTAACTGAAACCTGCTTCTATGAGCTGTTGACATGGCCAAATAATTAGCTATAAATGCAGTATAGTAGCATATATAAGAACTTTTTCTGTGAAGGATTGTGTGCCTTCCATTCTCATTTCAACTTAACTTGCACCAAATCCTCCTCACTCCTGCAAAGGAAGCAGGCAGTCTCTCTGGATCAGGAGTGTTCAGTTCAGGTATATGTGTTCTGCTTGCCCATCCGCTGCCTCAAAATTCATAGACAATAACCAGTCAGAAAGAAGTATTCATTATTAAGTAAATTAATACAGTGACATGAATTCTGGTGTTTTAAATTAATCATATAACTTTACCTCATTAAATGAAGGACTTTGCACAATGATTCTCTTTACATCATAATTCATGTTTGCCTTTGCTTTTATTTTTTTTGCCTTCTCATCCATGAAAGTTTCATTCAGACGTCTAACTTTTTGATCGGGAGATTTGCAGCTATGAGTGCTCTGGCTTGTATTTTGGATGCTAAGAGAATAAAGGACACTAAAGAAAACTAATTCTCCATTTTTTCAGTTCTGCGGAAGATTGAAATCATGACATGAACTTCAGGGGTGTGATGACCCCTTAGGCCTAGACTGGCTTTACCTTCTATATAAAAGTCATTTGGGCTTAGCTAGCCTCCTGTAGTCTATGTAGATAGGGCAGCCCCAGTGGGCAATTCATCCAGCCTCTCTCAGAAAGCTAGCTTGGGAGGGGGTTAGGCACCTATCCTTTTGGTGACTGATGTTACATGAGACAAACCCGATCCTGTTTTGTCTCCCGTGGGAGTGCAAGGACTGTGGCCATGCCCTGCACTGCCCATCAGCCTGGAAGGTTCCAGGACCAGAGGGTCTGAGTTTGACCTGACTGCCACAGGACTGCCTCTGTGCAAGGGAATTTCCAGGTTTCCTCTTGGTACAGTTTTATGGTATCTCTGTGTTGCCAAACCAAACAAACTAAAGGCCAGGGCCTGCACATAAAAAATGTAATTGTACAAATGCAACAAAGATAAGAAGTAAGCTCCTGATCAGAACTAAAGACAAGGTTGAAAAGATTACGGTCATAGTGCAGTAGGCGTGTTGTGTGTATGTTTTTGTTATGCATCTTGGAGGTTTTATCAAATGCTGATACACCATATTGTTAGAGCCGATCTCAGATGTGATGTAGGTCAAATGAACATTGCACATTCAGTAAAACTTCATTGGCCTGATCCACCTCCCAGCATAATAAATTCCTTATTGACTTCTGTGGAAGCTTAGTCTTTGAAAAAAAGAGGTGTAAACAGACAGGCTTCTCCAATTACTCCTGTAATTACAGCATGGACATTCAGAACCCAATGAACACAGGGAAGTCAACAGGGCTTTCAACAGGGCCACTCTCATGGTGAGTGGCTGGGATTTTTGCTCCAGCCTTCCCCAGTGCACGGTAACCACTGCCATGGGAAACCACTTTGTTTTACTGAATTTCAACCCCCTGCTGGTAAACAGGAGTTTGAAATACCACCAAGAATGGCAATACTTGGCAATGGCAGAGCTTCAGGAGTGGTTAAACATTTGATTGACTGAAAACATGATAGCATCTTTCTAGTGTAATCTTCTTTCCAGAAATGTATCAAACTGAATGGTGTTGACAAATGACCAGTTCACAAGGCATCTCACCCCACCGCCTTCTGCCACTTTCTGTGATGAATAACGCAACACAAAAACGGTGGGGAGAAAGAGGGGGAGGGAGAAGTGAGTGCGAGAAGAACAGTCTCTGAATCAGTCTCTGTTTTAAAGGGCTTTTCTGAGAACTTTCAGTTTGGGAATTTTTCATTTCTCTGACTAATTATTCATTTCCCTCCACCTGGACAGAAAAAAAAAAGAAAAAAAAAGGCATTGTAAGGACCTCTGGGAGGGTGAATAGCAGGACAGCTCTTACCGGACTCCACAGCATTTGCCTCTGCCTCCCCCAGTTGGAGAGCCCAACAGCTGTCTTCATAAATACTGTCACTCAGGATTTGAATAGTTTTACATAATCTCAACTGGAGTGGGGAATCCAAGCTTTTTGCTGGTCAAGTGGCAGGTGGGGAATTTAAGCTTTTATAACAGGGCCACAATTGCTGCTCCCACAGGGATTTTCTTTTACTGTCTATTGATTTATTATAAGCTCCAAAGTAAAGACCCCAGGATTAAAGTGGGGGCGGGGAGTGATATATTCTGAGGGTCAGAGGGGTGAAGATGTAGAGGAAATCTGGGTCTACCCTGCTGCTGCCACGCTGGCCCAGACGGGTGGCCCATGTGCCCTGTTTGTGACCCCTGTGCCGAGGAGAAGTGTTTAAACTGTTGGGTCACCAGTTGGCATAAGAAAAGGAGAAGCTGCTATTTTAGTTATGGGATTTGGGTTTTAATTCTCTTTTTTTTTTTTTTTTTTTTTTAATATAGAAATACTTGCCTAGCTCCTCTTGTTTTCTCAGCTCTGACCATAGTCCATGCCTTTGCCATGACTGTGTCACCCGAGAACTGACTTTTCCAAGGCAGCCCGGACGCTCTCTGCTGGCATGAACTTCTAGGGCTCCCCTGAGGTCCTGCAGATCTACACTCATTCACCCCAGCTGAGGGCCTGTCAGAAACCTAATGGCAACGTCTGAGATAAACCACAATTTAGGAGATGTTGACCTAAGAGAACATCAAAGGAAGCATGGAGGACATTGGTTTATAATTATACAGGGGCAGTGTAGTGCAGGTCTTTCTGAATAGTAGCTCACTGGTAGCTATGAAAAGTATGCCAGCCCTAAGCAAATACAGTAAACTAAATAGAGCTGGGATTAAAGCAAAAAATACACATTCTCTTGCTTATGCTTAGCTGACCATCCCTGCTGTTTGCATTTGCTATGACATCAGCCTTCAGGTGGGGGCATGTTTACACGTTAAAGCTAATGAAGCCTGATTGCAAGGGACCTGCCTGTCAGCCTCCCTCTTCCTCGGCAGCGCGCTGGTTCCAGCCAGAATGCGCCTGGGCTCTGCCCGCTCCACCGCCCTGACGCCAGCGCTGGGGTGATGAACTGCTTTTACACAAAGCAAACTTTCATTCACTGGGAACAGGTGCAAAGTGTCCTTTTGTGTGAACAGCTGGGAAGGCAGTAACCCTTCCTCTGCCTGCGCTTACTTGGCTTAAGGCTCGTGCTGGCGGAGGAATGGAGTCGGAAGATTTCACGCAATGTTTTCGACATCTGCCGGCTTGCTGTGGAAAAACTTTGCCTTTGACTCGTATCGCTAAACAGCTTTTTCGTCTGTCTTTTGTCTTCAGTATGCACAGAGCTACTTCACAATAAAACCTGATTTTAGATGCCTTGTTACATACAGCTGTAATTTTCTGAAGCTTACCCTTGCCTTGTGAAGGAGCTGCATATACATTCTGGCATCTGCTGCTGGGATCCAGTCAACGGCTCTGAATACGGGTGGTCGTTCTTGTAGCTAATCACACAACGCGTTCAGCCATGTCCTCCGTTAGACTCTGCAGTTCAGCAGAGAGTATTGGCCATTCTGTTCTTGCCCTAATGGTAAGAGATACTAGTAACAAAATCCTCACTCTTGTCAAGCATGTAACTGTGTACTTAAGACTAAGTATAGAAGAAGTTCCAGTGAATTCAAATAACATTGTAGGTTAGCCTTTACCAAAGGAACCAAAGAGAAAGGCACCCAAGATCACATGTGTCTCAGTGGGGAGCGTAATTTGGTAATATAGTTAAAACTCAAGGCACACCATTATATTTCATGCATAGAAAAGCTTTTCTTATGTTAGATTCAATGCAAGGGCATTTTATTATATGAGATGCAATGCATCTCATATGCATTAAATGCAATGATATTGCATTTAAGAAAATTGCAGGCAATATATTTTTACTTCCATAAATAGGAAATGAGGAAAAATAATGCCAAGGTAATGCTAGGCACATCAAAAACTAATCCAAAATGAGTTACTCTGGTGGGACAACTTAAGGAATTTAGTGGCAGAGCCATCAGTAAATTAGTGGTTTTGAAAGAGCATAGTGTTTTGTGGGTAACCATCTATAACAGTTTTGCTTGATAGTTATAAAATGGCTACGTGTATTCAGCGGGAATTTCATAGCATCTTTAAAATCTAAAGGATCCTCTAACTTAGCTAAAATGACGTATTGAATGCCAACATAAGTGCCAAGCAATTGGTTATATGACAGAAATTTAAAATTAATAGAGTCTGGTAGGCCAAGAGAATTATCGACCACTCTCACTGCTGCAGCGTCTTCTCTTACAAAATACTCAGCCTGGTACATAACAGGAAGAGAGATATGTGTGTCAGCATAATATCTCACATCAGACTGGGAGATCATTGACGTCAAAAAGATGGTTATTACAAATTGCTGTATTTCTGAGCATCTATCAGAGTCTGGTGTAAACAATGATGGCAATTTGGGAGACGGTATTTGCAATATTGATCTATTCTGATCATGCTTGGACAGCATGAAGAGCCTTGAAATTTTTGCTGCATAAGGAGTGTGTCCTACAGACGCCCATGGTTTTTGTTAGGTCAGGGCTGTCTCAAACAAAGTCCTTCTGAGAAGATGGGGAATTTTGCATGAGTTCAGACGAACTAATTACTGTGCGTTCTGCCTTGGTGCTCTGTTGAAACATACTTTCCATACTTCATACCGTCTAGCGCAGATCAAATGCCGCCTTTAGGTTAGATCAGTGTTCCCTTCATCTTTTCCTCTCCCTTCCCACTCAGCAGCAGCCTCTGCTCTTCACCCTTTCTAACAGGCTGGTAGTAGGAAGCATTTGATGGTTTGTGCTGGGGTGTCACAGGGACAGGAGGAGGCGTGCAGCCGAGTTTGCTGTGTAAGTTGTTCCTTGCTCCCTGGCATGAAGAAGCAGGTTGGATGGAAGTGCCCCGTCGACCATGGTCCAGGCCCTTAGCTGCAAGCTGGACCACACCAACTTCCAGATGGGCATGTGGGAAGGCAGGACTGAAGCCTTTTGTCTCCCAGCCCAGCACCACAAAACCAGAGAGACCCTCAGTGCGATTAAAAGACAGTAAATCAAAAGGATATGTCTTTTCCAAAATATGTAAATAAATACTAGCTGGCAGAGGGTGTCACAGAGGATTTTAACAAGAATTAAGAAAAAATACATTAGCAGCAAGAAGTTCCCGAATGACTATAATTATCAGAAAAAAAAAAGAGAGACAATATTACGTCTCATGCTGTACGAGTCAGTCAGCCTTTTACCAGTGGAAATGAGGGTGAAGTTGGGGATATGTATTTCTATGTTGACCTGCCTTGGTTCTGTCCCTCGCTGTGTGGCCTTTCTGCTGCTCACCACCAATAATGCTAACAGCAGTGTCCACGTTGGAGAGTCTGTCCATGAAGCTATTCTAGTCTGGATCTTCTTATTTTTCTCAAAATATTCTTATAACATTATTTGATATGTATGACAGACCACTGGTGCTCCTTTCCCTGGTGTTACTGTTCCAGCCAAGGTCTGGGCAAAGCTCTGATTTAATTCAACGGGGACAAGTATCCAGTCCTGACCAGGCAAGATGCAGTCCTAGAAAGAACCGAATCTGTGTTCGACACAGTATTAGTGCATAAATGATTTTTCTCTGCAATGCTAGCACCAAGAAAGTGTAAGAAGGAAACTATCAGAGATCAGGGTATGCTACCTTGAGAACATCCCTCTGTTAGAGGAAAATGTTATGTTCATTCAGATAAATGCAGTGTGTCACTTAAGACATAGCAGGTACTCAGCTATCAAAATAACCTCGCTGTGGGTGTGTAAGCACCATCTCAGAAGGGGTGCTTTGGCCACAGGGCAGCAAGTGGGGAAGGAAAAACCAGAGGGAAATGATCTTCTGTGTTAGTATAAACTAGCCCTCCGCTGCCTTTGCTTTATCTGTCTCCTGGTGCTTCTCAGGAACAGCTACTGCAAAAAGCACACATTTCTCTGTCTCACTTGGCCCCCAGATGCCATCTGTGCTTGGAGTGGCTGCAGGATGAGTGCTGCATCTGACGTGCCATACATGCAAAAAAGTACTCCAGGCACTAGGAGGAAGGGAGGAAAGCTTAGGCTTCCTATGTCTCTCTGCTATCTGTCTTGGAAATGATAGGTTTCTAGCGATAAGGTGTTAACAAAGAGGCAGTACATCCAAAAAATGAAGAAAATATTGTGTTAGAAGAAATACCGTAAAGGGGAGACCTCGAAGTCTAACTCTTTTGGCAAGACACCAACCCCCACATTAGTTCTGCAAAAACCTTAGTGTGCCTCAGTGAGACAACTGGCCAGCTTAGCTTAGAGAACTGAAACCCCATTGTCCTCCAGAGACTCCAAACCCCCCAACTCTTGCAGAGGAGCAAGGTGGAACCAAGCACAGCTTGGTGTAGTGCAGCTCTCCTGAGAGCTGTTTGTGTGCGCTCAGCTCCAGGGAACCGCTGACTGACCCCAAAAGTTTTTGACGTGGGAACAAAATCCGTTTTTCATTTGGAATCCCGCTTTCAAAGAGGTAGATTGCGTATGAAATTTCAGCCATTTCAATGGGTATGAGGAAAACAGGGAAACCTCAGGGACCTGCAAAGAATTTTACAAAATGTGCTCTTGAAAATGTATTTACTGGTCATTATTCTATTATTATCTAGGAATAGGAGCCTATATTACTTGTGAAATATCAGTGCTGTTTTTATTTTTCACAGACACCAAAAATTTGATATTGCATCGCCCCTGGATGAAAATGTACGTGATAAAATGAACTCTAAGGAAACTCTATGAATGAGGAAATGAAGAACTTAAGTAGTGGGAGACAAATCACATGAGGTAACACAATTCCTGTGAACTTCTCATTGTATCTTTTCTCTTTAGCCTCAACAGGACACTGAAATCCCTTTATAAGAAACCCCAACCAATGAAAGTGTTGTCTGAAACAACGTGGAAGGCAGGCACAGATTTCAATGTCATGTTTCAGCTTATGATCTGCATGCACAGTATTAGGAAAAATACAATCAGTTTAGTATAATATATAATTTGCATAAAATATTTTACCCTGCTCTGCATGCAACTTGGTAGCTACTGTTTAAAGTAGTGCGATCTTAGTGCCCCGAGTGCCTTTGTGTGAAGAACAACACAACACAAAGTCTGTCCACTCCTGTGAAGGTTTCTGCTTTCTTTGTGTTGATCTTTGCTGAAGTCAAAGTGAAGACACAAATCAAAAAAATAGGAAATGTGATTTTAAAGTTAACAAGCACAATAACTAGAGGAGCTGGTGCAGAACTAGCACCTGCAACCGATCTTAGCTATTTTCTATTTGACTTTTTTTTGGGTTATTTTGGATTCTGTTACTACTCTTCGGGTAGCTGACCAGGCCATTGTAAGCATTTAAAGAGAATCACTCAAAAGGGAAATATGAAGCTAGCTGTTTTGTTTAGTGATCTGCAGTAGGGTGGTAATGATAAGCTGTCACGGCTACCTTGCGGAAGAGTGTGAGGCTTCTACTAGATGAGACTATGAGAGAAGAACTGGTTCCTGAAGTTTTCAGAATTCTTTTTGGTTTGCTTTTAAATTAAGAAACATCAAATTTTGTCTGGTTTAATCTTAAAAAATGGATAATTATGTATTTCTCTTTCAGTCTGCACCCTTAGTTCCAGCAGGGGGGTGGGGGTGCGAATGTGCTGTATTCACAGGTGAACTTAGTGGGATTAGGAAATACAATTTTGTTGTTACGACTGCCTGCTGCAGCACGTGCTCCCAGTCACACAATTGGGGAACAGCTGTTCCTCTGCTTCCCTGACCCTGTCGATGCAAGTTAGCTTTGTACCAGGGAAAAAGGAAAGATGTAATATCAC
Source organism: Larus michahellis (assembly GCF_964199755.1). Taxonomy (NCBI): domain Eukaryota; kingdom Metazoa; phylum Chordata; class Aves; order Charadriiformes; family Laridae; genus Larus; species Larus michahellis. Next base: position 49,494,374 of record NC_133896.1, on the reverse strand, counting down.
TCAGCAGTGTCATCTGAGCTTCTTGCTGGTGAAACCTAAAACCAACATTACATTTGGTCAGTTAAGTGTCACTTGACATATATCGAGGGCTTTTCTTCCCACAAAACTGAAATAGAATATAGGGGTAACCCATAACTCAAGTCTTGCCAGTGCGCAGAAGGCATGTGTCTATTGAGATTAGCTGGCATACTGAGATTAGCTGGCACAGCTAGGCACACCTAAAAAATCCCCTTCTCTAAAATATCATTACAAAGAGAAAACCATAAAGATGTAATGTTTTCTGTCAGAAGCATCTTTTTACTAGTAGAGCCTAGGAGAAGGAGGTGGTTGGATTAGATGAGCAAAAGAGCTGATTTTATCTTCAGCTGATATAGCTGAAACTATTTCGCTGCTTGTGGCTTTACAGAGATACATCTAAAGATAAAGCTAAATTGGCATCATGTCCACAGTGAAGATCTGATGACCATAAATGCTCCATTTTGAAATGAAAACTGAAGATGCCTACATGTGGAAAATTAAAAATGTATCAAATCGGTTGGTTTAGCAAACTCATAGTGAAAGTAAGAGTGGAAAGCTAAGCACTGCAGCTCTTGGCGTGGCTATAAAAGCAAAAGCAATAACACAGCCAGGAGGTTAGGAGCCCTGGCACCATGTAGGAGCCAAGATCAATGAGCGTGAGAGGCAGACCTCTGAGCTTTGGCGTAAGTCAGGATTTTCAAGGTTGCCAGGTTCCCTGTACTGGCAGGAAAAGCCAAGCCTTCAGGAGGGATTGAAATCCCAGGGCTCTGTTGCCATTGGAAAGGGTACAGAAGTCTGGAAAGCTGCACATGACAATGTCCAAAAGTCCTAAGATCCCTGAGACAGTCCTATCATGAGGCTCACAGGTGCTCAATGGCCTGTCTAGTGTCATTATGACACAACCCTGCCTACGCTTGCCAGAGGGCTGCGAAGCCAACAGCCTTGCACAACACCTTTTGATTTTGGTGGACTGGCGTTTTCTCATGAAAATCCATTTCACCATAAAGTTTTCAGCCAACCCTATGATCTTCAGAGGGTATCTTAACTGAAATGGCCAGTTCCAAGGGGAAGAAAGTTACAATGGGGAATTTGTAAGAAGGCACAAGTGTCTATAATAGTTTCTGATACATCAGTGGTTTGTGGCCAGGGGATTGAAGCTGTCCTACACTCACTGGCTACAGTCTGTCCTATCCTTTTTCTAACATATTTACACTTTCCCTGTTCACTCACACTCTGTCCGTACATTGCATGGCTTTGTGTCACTTGCCAGAAACTCCGGTTCCTTAGAGTGTTTCTGTCTGCGGTCTCTGTGCTGTCTATGATTTTGACGCAAATGAATTGACAGAAACAATAGTTCATCTCTCTAAAAAGTTGCTTACATTGCAGTAGTGATGTGGAAAGCCCCATACTTCCTTGTTTCCTGCAAGTCAATATTCACAGCGATCATGTGGGCTGATTGCTTATGTTGTACCGTGTATGAGTCACGGATGGGAATTTTCTATCAGACATATAGGACTGATGTAAACCAGGAGCAATAAATTGCAAAATATTAGAAATGTATTCCTTTTACAGGAATTACCACATTAAACTTATTTGTTTTCATTTGAAAATAAAATGAGAAATGTATTAAAGAATTTGTTGGGCATGTAGTAGCTGAAGAGAAGGGAAATAGCCTTGCTAAATGTTAACTTCTGAAGCACTGTCTCTTCCAAAGAGGAACTGACTTATCTCCTAAATATGACGGTAACAGGAATTAAAAGAACATAACTTTGAAAGAAAGACCTGGACAGGTTTTCTGTACAAAGTATTTATCAGGATTACTAGAAAGTTGCTAGAAAGCAAGCAGGCAAGCAACTCTTGAAGGACTAGATTATTATTATCATTATGGTAATGATGAAGGAATATGGAGTTAGTAGTACTAAATTTAACTATACTGATGTTAAAATACTTTAATCTTCCCTCTAGTTATATGAGAAAGAATACATCTAAGAAACTTACGCTGTTTATGTTGTAATTGCGTATTTCCATGTCTTGTCATGTTTTGTGTTGAATTCAAACTTGAATTTATTAATTTAAAAAGAAATGTTTGAATGTAGTTAAAGAATACCTGGAATATCATCCAGTCTAAATTAGTAAATGAGCGAGGCTTCCAACAGTAGCTCCATTTTGGTATTACTTTTATTTGGAAAGATAGATTTGGAAAACAAGCAGTAGGAAGTGTCCATACATGCGTATCCAAGTGTGCGTGTATGCCTTTATACATGTCATATACCAGACACGTCAAACTGGGACACTTATGAAAAAAGAATTCCCAATGGATATTGCTGAAATCCTGTCTTGTGTAACAAACAGCTATTGCATTACAAGTTCAGATAGTGGCTTCTCAGCCCTGCAGGCTCTTGTCCACTCTTCATCTACCTAGCCAACACACACACGCACATATATATAAAGCAACTTTCACTTCTTTTATCTTCAAAGGTCCGCACAAATATAAGCTCTCACAACCCTTCACTCCTGTGAAGCTGATAAGTACTCTAGCTGAAGTTTATAACAAAACCAATAGCTAAGGTTGCCTGCACATTCCTGTTCTTTAGGGCTTTTGTAGTTATCTTCAAGGATTGTGAAATTTTGGGGCTGAATTTTACTGGGTTTCTGGATTAACTATATGATGTAACAATTGCTCACGATGGTCACAGAACAAACTGCATTCTCACAAAAAGCTGTGCATAACTGAAGGCTGTTAAATTCCAAGGAAGGAAAATAATTTGGGTGTTACTTTTTGATAGATATATACGGAAGGCCTTTAAAAGGGCTGTTTTGGCTAAGCATAAAACAAGCCTTTGCAATAGCGAGATATGAGTCTTCCTGGGAAGAATGTTTGTCTGTTTGGGACTTTGATGACTTGGCAAAACACTCCCTGATGCCATGCAGGGAAGCATCTTGTATTAGCAGAGAATGACAGGAAGATAATCTGGTAAGTTTTTTAGACACTGGCCTCTGGACTCTCCCCTTCCTCCCATACAAATAGAGAGGAAATTAAAAGGAGAAAGGTGATACCGAAAATATGAGAGCGTATTCCTCTGTGACACTCCCATTACTTCCTAATATGATCTCAGCAGGAAGTTCTGCAGCAATAGCCTTTCTAGTGAGATTATTGATAAAATGTGGAGGTGCTAAGTAATAAAAAAGAAATAAATGATGACATTTGAAGAAAGAAATAAGTTTCAGTAGAAATATGGAGTAGGCTGAGATACTGAATAAAGGTTCTAGCTGCCTTTCTAACATAGCTATAGGAAAATGAATAAATAAATTAAATATTTAGAATATTTAGAAGTCTTGTTCAGGCATGGCTGGGTACACAGCTGAACTGAATTTCACTAGTAATCTTTGACAAGTTTAGTGTGTTATTTGGTGAGGAGATCCTTTTAGTGGGATACTTACTCAGATATAGCAGCCTGTCTGTCAGGTGTCACACCAGGGACTGACATCCTGAAAAGATTTGTAGAAGCACAGAATGGTTTGGGTTGGAAGGGACCTTTAAAGATCATCTAGTCCAACCCCCCCTTCCATTGGCTGGGACATTTTCACTAAATCAGGTTGCTCAAAGCCCCATCCAACCTGACCTTGAACACTTCCAATGGGCCATCCACAGCTTCTCTAGACAACTTGTTCCAGTGTCTCACCACCTTTATAAAAAAAAATTTTCTTACTTTTGTTCAATCTGAATATACTCTCTTTCAGTTTAAAACTGTTGCCCCCTGTCCTGTCACTACAGACCTTGGTAAAAAGTCTCTCCGTCTTATAAGCCTCTATATATTGAAAGGCTGCAATAAGGTTTGCCTGGACCTTCTCTTTAGGCTGAACAACCCCAACTCTCACCTTTTATTCATAGGAGAGGTGTACTATCCCTCTGATAATTTTCATCTCCAGCTCCTCTGGACCCACTGTAAAAGGTCCATGTCTTTCTTGTACTGGGGACTGCAGAGCTGAATGCAGTGCTCTAGGTGGGGACTCATGAGAGCAGAGAAGAGGAGCAGAATCACCTCTGTCGACCTGCTGGCCATGTTTCTTTTTATGCAGCCCAGGATGTGATTGGCTTTCTGAGCTGTAAGCACATGTTGCTGGCTCATGTCCAATATTTCATCTACCATTATCCCCAAATCCTTCTCGGCAAGGCTGCTCTCAATCCCATCATTCCCCAGCCTGTATTGATACTAGGGATTGCCCCGACCCAGATGCAGGACCTTGCACTTGGCCTTGTGGAAGTTCATGATGTTCACACAGGCCCACTCCTCAAGCCTGTCAGGGTTCTTCTGGACCTGTCAGGTATCCCTTTCCTCCAGTGAATCAACTGCACCACTCAGCTTGGTGTCATCTGCAAACCTGCTGAAGGTGTACTCAAGCCCACTGCCTATGTTGTTGATGAAGATATTGAATAGTTTTGGTCCCAGTACGGACTGTTGAGGGACAATAGAAGTTACTACTGAATATAATTACCATGAATAGATTATTATCAGTGAGATACCTTCTATTTCTTCTCTTCATGTTTTTTCCAGTCTCTCTTACTTTTCTTGTAGAGCAACATGATTCTTGTTTCACCCCAAAAAGGGAGGTGAAGACCAGAGCACTCAGCTGTGGACCTAACAACTCTGATTATGAGGTTGGTAGATAAATACATTTAGCTTGTATCTACCCAGGGAAACAGTTGCATGGCTATATCCCGTGTTACAGTGATGAGACTCACGCTGTGCATAGGGAATTGAATGAGGAAATTTTTATTGTTTGGACAGCCTTGCAAACTTTCTCATGGTGAAATTCAATCAGATGGCAATTTCATACCCTATCTCCCTCTCCTGTCACAAATAAGCTTGAAAACAAAAATTTTAAAATGAGTCCAACTTTTGCTGATCCACTGCAGTCATGTTCTTAGGCAGTAATTAAAAAGAACTCTGAGCTGGTGTTTATAACTTGATGAGAATTCAGTAAAACAAATATTGAAGGGAAGAGCTTTGGAGAGAGGTATAAAGAAATTTGTGTGTTTTTCTCTGTCAGGTAGCTATTAACTGTACATGAGACCAAAGCAGAATCTTCCTGCATGTTGAAAACACCACTTAGTCCAATTTCAGTGACCATATTTTCATATTACCTTATTTATGCTGCATGACAATTTTGTTTTCATGTTGATGGTGACTGACAGGAAATGGTGGAACTGAGAAATAATAATATCCCTTATGCTGTTGCTGCTTTTCCTGGGGTAGGCATACATGGACTGGGAGAGAGACCAGTTCTGATATGTCACGAGCATGAGTCATACTATTTAATTTGAAATAAATCATTCAGTATCCCATTCTGTTTTGCAGCTTGAAGAAAACTGCTGAAGAAAAGATCTCTTTTTGCTGAAATCATAGTCCTTTTAGATGGATGTAACCTCCCAGCTGCCCACAGGCACTTCGGTGCACCAACATCTCCCCTTTCCCTACACAAACTCTTGTGTGCTTTCTAATGGCCGCATAGCGGGCTATTTCAGTAACCTTGGGCAGGAATATCTTTGTTAGGAGCACCAAATCCTCGAGAATGAACAAATGCCAGCTAATTCCATGTGGCTGAGCTTGATATGGTTGTGAAAAAAAATGCTCATTTAAAGAAAACAATCAAACAGTTCTCATTTATTCAAGAGTGACTCTTCTAAGTACCAATCTCAACTAGTATCAGGCAGAAAGAAGTCTGTCCCAGAATATTCAGAAACATCAGCTGTCTTTAAGGATTAACAGCTCTAATTTGTGCTTGGTCTTTGGGGCTTTTTTTTTTTTCTTTCTGTTACTGAGATGCTAAGCAGTCTAGTAACAAAATAATGAAATATCTTTATTGAATAGCTGCACTGTGGTTGGTCTCAGCACAACTTAGCAACTAATGAAGGGCTTTAAAGTTCAGTACAGCCCTCAGTCTGTTACTACAGGAAGAAATTTAAGACACTAGAAAGTGTATTTGCCTGGAAGCAGGACAGTATTGTACGAGCAACTGCTCTCTCTCTCTCACATACATTTTATTCTTTCATTCTTTCTTTCTGTGTTTACTTATTCCCTGAGCCCAATATACTGGCCCGAAGGCAGTTGCCTGTCTAATAACTTATTCATCAGCCTTCTAAAAAAGAAGCTACCCATGAGTCATTTCACACTCCCCAGGCCCTTTATACAGATAGCATGAAAGTTCAATCATGTATGCAAACTGTTTCCTTTCCATTAAGGTAATTGCTATATCCCTTTTGAGGATATGTCACAGGACTTGACTGTATATTGCCAGGCAGCACTTACTCTGAAGAGTGGTACACCCCTCCACAGCAGAAGCCACACAGACCTACTGCGATAACATTGACTTATCATCGGATCACGCTTGGAAGTGCACAGCTTTGCGATAAACGAGTTATGTTTGCCTTGCCAGTGCCCACTGCTTTTAGATAATTTCAGGCCTGTCGGTGATCCTTTTACCAGCCTATCTCACAAGTATCCTTTTTTTGCTTTATCCAGTTATCAACAAAGCAAGGAAATGTCTTTTTCTTCTCCCTGTTTCTAAACCTTCTAATTCATCGTTGGTAAAGCTTCTCAGAAAATGAAGCAGAGTTGCTGTGTGCAGATAAAAAAGAAGAGTCTCTGAGTCCTTGCTTCCTGATTTCATGAAAAAGCTGAACAAATAATAGTTTTCAGGATACTGCAAACATAATAATTCACATATTGCTGCAAGGTGTATTTTCAGTAACTTGAGTAGCACTTGTCTTCTTGATCTTGTTTTTGCTTTGATTTCCACAAACAGGTCCAGGCTTCCTGGAACACAAGTCCCTGCTGTTGCAGGCAACCATATCATGTAATCCCTTTCATACAGTGATATAACTCTTCTCAAAGCCAGGTGGGTTGCTTTCTCCCACGGCGGTTCCGACCAACATAATTTTGCCTGGTGCTTCTTACAGCTTCGTTTACTTCATTATGGCCAGGGGACAGTGCTAGTATTTGGGTAGCCAGTGATTGCTCAGTACACCAAAGCCATAGATTCTACTGCTAAATTTCTTTTCATTTGTACTACTTCATTTCTCAAAGTCACCCAGAATTTCTTACATAATATCAAAATTCTTCCTGTGTTTCCAACACCTCTGAGATTCATGTTATCAGGGAAATTTTCTAGCTCATCACTAGTTTCCCTGAAACCAACCAATGAAAAAATGTATATGAAGTAGAATTATTAAAATAAAATGTATATATCTCTCCTTCTTGGGAATTTTTGGTTTTTAACCCAAGTGTTGTCTTTATTTAGCACATACCTGAGTAGACTTGTATTCCCATATCTTTAACTGAAACATAATAAAAAGATGGTCAGAGACCAAACTGTTTCTTCACACTTGGAAATGACTGACATTAAAGGGTATATTAGATCAAAGTGGTATTTTTCTCCCTTAGGCTCATCTGTTTTTGGTGATCTGTTTTCTACTCTGTAATATTTCCATTTTTTCTACTCACTTTGACATTTGCTTACTGCAGTAGCAGGTCCCTGATAATTGCTTTCTCCCACTGGGCTTGTTTAACATTGCAGAAAGGAAAGGTGGTTTTTGTAGGGTGGAATTGCTCTCTTCAGTTGTTGACTTCTATGAACAGCACTGAAGAGGATTTAAAAATCTAGAAAGGGTGGGGGGAGGAAAAGGAAAAAGGAAGCTGCAAGGGTTTATTAGAAAATTTCCAAAAGACGCCTGAAGTTGGAGACTTGCAGAGAGATCTGGGCCATGCAACTGTCCTCAGTAATCTTCTGCAACTGGCGCTGAACCCTATGGCTCTCCAACTTGAATAGCATTTTCCTGAGAATTAGCTCAGCTGTAGAGTCCTAAGTAAATGTCAGGTTCTCCTTTTCTGTCTTCTCAGGGATTTCCCCTCCTGTTTCAAGTCTGAACTAAGACTTTTTTTTTTTTAATATGCCCAAAAGACATGTTTGAGTAATGAAGATTTTCAAAGCTGGGATTTTCCCTTTCCCACTCTCAATAAAATCGTAGCATTTCCAATTTTAACTGATATATTAGATATGTCCCATTCAGGGAACTAATACATCCCAACACTACCAAAAACCAAGCTACATGCCTCTGAAATGAAGACTAGTGCCTTCCTGTCTTTGCAGCACCCACTCGTCTTCTTCAGTAAAGGATCTCTTCAGGGGACTCTCCTGCCAGTGCGAGTCCAGTTATAACCTAAAGGGCTTCACTGAATTGTCATAAGTCATTGCTTGGTTTAGATTCATTGGAAGAAAGAACCTGAAACTTGTGTTCTTTCCCTGATTTTATTTAACCTCATTAATCTGCAGGAAGAAAAAGTGAAACATTGTGTCACAGCAGGACCAAAAGTTATCATTGAATGTCCATTCTGAAGTAAGATCTTTGAAAAAAAAAAAAATCTTAAAAATCCATCACAAATCTCAAAGCAAATTAGAACAGTTACAAAATAGGATGGTCTAATCCAGAGGAGGAATGCATACATGGCCAAATTAAGCATCCCAAAGATGTTACAGAGAAAGTGGAATCATAGCTGTATTCATTCCTCTAACAGGGTTTTGGAAAGGGCATAATGCACCAGACTGAAGAATCTTTGTCATAGAGAAGCGGAGCAGGTTTCCACCCTTCCCCGTCCCTGTGCCTGGAGGGGGACAACTCTATTGTCTCATGAGGCCAGGACACGGTGGGTGGCGTGCCAGATACTCGACAGCGTGGCTGTTCCTCAGTGTCGCTGTTTGCTAGTGCCCAGCAGGGTCTTACTGGGAAAGTGGCTACAGGAGAAAGACATGAGAGACACACTAGAGAGACACTAATGGATAATCCCCTTAGATGTAGTGGGACAGACCTTGGCTGGGTTTGTAGTCTTATGTACCTCAGATGCCCTCCTGACATGTTCTCACACAATTTGCCTTCACCCACATGCTAGAAAAAGCTACCTCCAGTAGAATGCAAACCAATCTTATTGGTGCCCTGTGCTGTCCCAAATATCCCAGCGGAACAGGAAAGGGCAAACAGGGAAAGCTGGAGTCGATCATCTCCGTCAGCCCTGCTTGTGCGAGAGCACTGGGGCTGTGTTCCCAACACACAGTGATTCACATGGTTTTCCTGCCCTCTCTCCAGAAGGGGCTTTGGGGAGTGCAGTACGGAGACCAGAGGCACCTGTTCCCATCGGATCCTTGCATTAGGTGAAAACAGAGAAAGACGTTTGTTTCTGTAACTGTGGCTGTAACTGAGACAGGATGTCGTACTTTTATCCATATTTGTGGTGTATATCTAAAGCAGCAAATTAATCATAAGGCAGGCATGTGGTCGAGAAAACTAACCTATATCAACGTCTAATACAGAGTATTTTGTCATTTCTCTGTGTACTGTTTATGGAGATTCTTATACTGCCTGCTGTGGTAAAAGCCGCGGATCTACATATCGATGGTATAGGCAACATACCTAAGTATCACAGACTCCTTTAAAGACCCCATCACGCTTACTGGTGAGTTTCATTGCCTAAGGGGGTGCTACATGCATTAATAAAATGCGTTTGGGCGCTTCTTTTAACTAACCTGCAGAGACAGCTTGGCTTGTATTTCACCAGGTGCCCAGTACGATGGCTGAAGGGAAAGAGAGGAGAGGTGAAGAGTACTAAGTCTAGCCTTATACAGAAGGTAGCAGCTAGATTTTACCAATGGCTTTGGAAGAATCCCCCATCTGACCTGAAATGAAAGTGATACTCTATTTGCAGCCACCACGAGCTTTGCTGTGATCAAAGGCTCTCGACATTGCCATTATCAACCGACTCAAAGAAGCAATGTTTGCAGCAGCGCTGGCACATGGTCCTTCTATCTTAACTAAGATCAACTTTAAATTACTCAGTGAAACAGAAGGTACAAACTGTCACGGGCACGACTTTACGGAGTAATTTCACAGAGCTTGCTAAGGGGTTCTGACAGCGTTTTAACAGAGGGTTTTAACAGGATGCAGGATGTGGCCTTTTTCTTTGACAGGCGTATCTAGAGAAAAATAACCTTTCCTTACCCATAGTTTGTGCACATGTGCATATTTATACACAAACAAGCACCCGTGGAGGAAACCGCACAGTGTTCTCAGTTTTGCAGATCAGCTGTTTGACTTCATTGTGTGCCTATCTGCCCAGTAACCTGAGAGCACATAGCAACATAAGTGTTGCTGGGCCAAAAATAGTCCTGCCTTCAGCAAACTTTTCTCGTCCTAGCCCTGAGCAAAAGCATGTGTAGGAAATGGCGTCTGTCAGATAACAGCTGCTAATTATCAGAAAACGGGTGAATGCCTGATTGGCTTTCATTAGTGTTATATGCAGTTAAGAAGTCAATTGCTTATATGCATATAGTCTTTTTACAGTGTATGGTCTCCATTATAGGTTATTTAAAAATTTCAGTAGTGCTTTAGGTGGTTAACAGAGCTATTTATGACAGGAACTATCTTACAGTGGAAACCAATCTAAGTTTTATTTTCCATTATCACTTTCTTTGCTGGGTTTTCCGCCTGTAGAATTTCAAGAAAATGAAGCAGCAAGGAAAATTCTGTTCCTGAAGCTATGTTGAGAGCAGCATGCTTCTGGCCTGTGACCTGTATGAAGCTGTTTTGAATAAAATGCACAATGCAGTCTGGAGTGTTTCTCTGTGTACATATAATACATATACACACATATATATGCATATGTGTGCCACTTTGGGGAGGGCAACGAGGCAAACTGCAAAACTTCCACAGAATTCAATGGAGCGTGAAGTACGGACTACCAGGACTACTACAGCTTCCCTTGCTACTATATCCAAGTGTAAAGTATAGAGCAAGTGCCTACTGTGTACGTATAATGGAGTGATTTTAAAATTTGTCTTAAAGATAATGTAAACTAGCATATACAAGAAGAGGAATCACTTGTAACTTCCTATAAACTTACACAGTTCGGTATAAGCGATCCGCAAGACATCAAGCTTAAACACTCTTCTCTTAGTTCCCTGAAATTCTTTTACTCTTAAGAAATACCCAGAGATATTTTTTACAGGACTTCAGTGAAATTCACCATGCAAACAAGGAAATCCCCTAGCAGAAGAAAGCTTTTGAAGGGGACAGGACAAGATTACAGAGTCCTTCAAAATGTGGAAATGAGAATGGAAATACTGGGGAAAGGCTTGAGAGCTCAGCACACATGGCATTCAAAATCCCACCAGTAGTACTCTCTAGGGCTACTGCAAACAAGGCAGAAGCAGCTTTATCTTTGTTAAAGTTTCTTCTCATTCTACCTGTAACTCATGGGAATACATCTACAAATATGTATGAAAGTGAACAATTTGAATTTCAGTTCAAGCAAATTTTCCCATCTTAAGTGGTTGACGCAACCGGGACACAGCCTGGGATTAGCAAATAGAGGTGGAACCGCATGGTGGAACCGCATGCAGATTCAGTTATCCACTTCTTAGAGACAAACTATGCTAACAAACAACTGAGGTGGACGTTTTCTTTAACTTTTTAAAATTTATTTACTTTTCTTAGTTTGAATACAGACTTTAAACCGGAAAAAAACTGGCATTATATTCAGATATATTTACAGTGGCTTTGAAATCTCATTGGGAAGGTTTCATTTTGCAATGCACCACTTTGGTGAACATTTCTGGAAGGGCAGAAGCACCTCAGTGGAAGAAGGAATGGGTCATTGAAGTAAACAGAGCCTTTCAAGGGAACAATTATATGCTGCCAGAGATGGGGAGCAGGTGCAGAATGTAGTCAGACTGAACAAGATGTTCAGAAAGCAAAAAAAGAGGTATCTTCCAGGAAATAAAGTGCTGTATGAATCAGAAACAGTGGCAGTCAATAAGAGAGGGAGTGCCACAATAATAGATGGCAAGGGGAAGCCTTTGCGTACAATGGCAAATATCAAATGATAGGTTTTTGAAAGAGCACTGCATGTTCCCAGCTGCTATAGCTCTACTAAATTTCTCAGCTGCTCTGGTATGTATCTTACTAATTATTTCAGTTGTTTCAGTAAACATACATCATGGCAGTCTGAGTATTTAATCTAGGAGCAGCAGAATAAACTTGTGGTTTACAGTATTCTGCAGGAAGTTAGTAAAATGTGTCTTACGGGCCCTGTACCTCAGTCTGGTCTTTTCTATGTGTCTGTCTGTATGTCAGCCATTGGTAAACACCTAGAGAGTTTTCAAATTTAGCACCCTTATTTATGTATTGTCCATCAGTCCTTGTTCTCTTCCTTCTGAAGACTTACCTACCAGCAGGGGTTTTTTTTTGTGTTTGGTTTTTTTTGTGTTTGGTTTTTTTTTTTTTTTCCTTGAGTTCAGAGATCTTTTGCAATTAGGGAGAAAACTATTAGTCTCAGAGGGCCCGAATTGTTTCCCATATGTGGCTTAGCACACAGATTATTATTTTTTTATGCATTGTACAACAATAATTTGAGAATGAAATTTTTGAATTCTGGCTCAATGCTATGTTTATTAAACATTCCACTTTCAATTTATTGCACTTCCAAAGACATATTTACCTAGTTGGCGTGTTTAACGGACAAGTTTCCATCTTGACATTTACTGGCTTCTGGCTTTCTGTTGTATAACAACTACATGCTTTGAATTGCACTTTAACTGGTATTCCAGGTTATAGACTTCAGTTTTGCATTGGTATTGCAACTTCTTGAAAACCCCTTTGCCTCACAGGACATTAAATGAGCACATCTATCATACTCGTATATTCACAAATATTTTAAAGCAAAATAACATTTCTGATACTACTCTAATTAGGTCATCATATTTGCTACAGCTGGCAGTTCTCAAAAGTGAGAGATATAGATTATTTTTCTCTTAGTGGTTAATTGTGTAGAAAAATGGTGATTTTGGGTCTCTTTTGAAGCTGTGCATCCTACTTAAAATTTCTTTCTATTCTTGCTATGATAAAGTAAAACTTCAGAAAAGAACATCTGCTAAGGCCGCAGGAAGAGATTCTGTCTGAGCAACTAAAGCCACTGCTGAAGAGGGAGTCTGAATGGACATGTGGAAGACCTGCGCTTCTGAGGGACTGACTGATTCAGGGAACTGGAAAAGGGTTATGAAAATATTAATTTGTAGATCATAAGGAGTATAACGGCTGAATATCTGCATCAGGTGAAGTATGTCTGCAATAACGTATTGCCGCACAGTATTTTGACCTGCTTTTGGTCGACATTAGAGAAGCTGTATTGCAAAAAGGAAAACGTGTGTCAATGATGAAATTGCTTTTTACCTGGAGATGTTTTAAATATATTACGGGACGAAGATCATCACTGCACCCCAGCAACTTTTCTGCACAAAGCTGATGTGAAGACAGTCTTGAGGTACGTAAAAATAATGTCACGGAGCAAATCCTAGGAAAGAGAAGTACTTCTCTCATGGGTCATTTGTTAGAAAGGGGAGGAAAGGAGGCTGTAAAGTCCCAGAGAAAGGGGGCTGGTGAGTTGCTTATTTAAGAAGAGAAAATTGAATGTGAAATATTGAAGAACTGACAGATCTCCCCTTCTATTTCTGTAAACAGGGAGAAGGAGAAGCCAACAGCTTAAATTTGATGCCTGCAACCATTTAATCAAATACAAGGCACTTTTCTTTTGATGTAGAACTTGGCAAAAATTATCTCAAGTGTCTTACATTTCTTCATGAATAAGCTTGCTCTCTCACACTCTCTTCTTAAAATGCTTTCTCGTTGATTTTCATTGTGGAATTTGAAGTGCGGTGATTTTCTCAGGCATGTCTCCCAAATGTGGGTCAGCCATTTAGTGAACAGAAGTCAATACCATGTGGCTAAAGAACAATCATATGACTCCATTTAGCAGTAAGTGGTGACTCTTTTTGGACAAAGAATTTGATTTACTATTACAAATAGGGAACATCTTGATGAGTCTAGTGAGACTTACTAGCTATGTGTACGGTCATTCATCCAGCATTAGTATTCACAGCTGCATGAACTGTACTTGATGGGTTCCTCTTTACACAAAATGCTGGTCTCTTGACACTCAGAATCACAATTTTTGGGGAAAAAAATTGCTATCTGATGGAATACAAACTAGAAAAGTTCATTTTTCTTCCAAAAGCATTCTCAGCTCTAGAAGCCTAACCTTCTTCATGATCACTTTATATTCAGCAACACTGTTCATACCTTGGCATCCTACCAGATACATTTTGGGATTACTATAATGGTATGAGAAATATTTTCCAAAATACTTTTCCAGTTTCCAAAAAAAATACATATTTCTCTCCTAGTATTTGAATTCATTCATTAAAACTCAGCCAATGAAAACAAATATTTAACATAAACATGTAGGACTTAACATTTGTCTGCAGTGCTCAGAATACTAATAAAGTCTTTAAATGTATAGGTATCACAAGTCTTGGATACTGATACTAAAGAGACATTCAACCATTTTTAACTTTATGAATGTGACTAGTCCCACAGAAGGAAGGAAACTGCTCATAAACATACGCGCATATCTTGTAAGAAGAGATCTTTTTCTTTAACAGAATAATATGGAAGTTATTGTATTCACAGGTTGAGCCAGACGCGAAGTTCTTTTGTTAAATTATTGTCCCCCTTTAGACTTTCAGAAACCTAGAAAGGTGTTTTTAATGCCCTATACTGATATATCTAAAGGAATTGCCCATACCAATTACTTTTTGTCCTACAATGACTGAGGGCTCCTCTGTGCTAGATGCTATACAGAACAGACAGTCCATGCCCTGAAGATCTTACCAGCTGAGAAAGAGCTTGTTGAAACTGGTGAAACTCCCAGCACAGCTACAGTAGGTTGATTGTGCTGCTGTAGTTATAGTGGCTGAGCCAGGCACATGACAGTCCTCCCCCAGAGGTACATTCCTCTGCAGACGTGCCCCCCCATGCTCACAGAGTTGGCAGACGGAGCAAGAAGGGGTATAATAACACCAGAATGGCTATGAATGGAGGATGGGATCTCTGTGTTGCAATGGAACTGGAGAGGTTTTTTAGGTTCGCTTTCTTTTTTTTTTCCTGCATCAGAGAGGCTGAGGTTTGGTTAGGAAGGGTGATAAATTAGGAGAAGGAAATCATGAGGGCACTGAGGACAAGAGGCTGCAGCAGGTGGGGAGAAAGCAGTGAGAAGGACAGGGGAGGATGGAGCTGAGGTGAGGAGACCGCAGCCATGAGTGAAATGTGGTTACGGCAAACAGGTGATTGGTAAACACGAGGGTGTTGCAGTTTCGAGGCAGTAGGAACTCTATGATCAGCTTTGGAAATTAATGAGCCTATTTTCTTAAGTATTATGATGAGCTGTTTAAACAAGAAACTGCTTTTTCCAACTGTCTTCTCCCAAATAAGTCCAGTAGAAGCTGGACTTCGCAGGACTTTGCAGAACTTGCAGATGAGTGGCAGACTAAGTAGAAAATCAGTGCCAAGATGTTCCAGTTAGTGATCATGGCTGTGTAGACTCATAGATAGGAACCAGTACCGCGTTAACTGAGTTGCACTTGCTTTGGCCGTTAGGTTATTTGCCAGCTCTGGGAAGATGCTTCTTCATTGGCTGCACTCCTGGTCTGCTGGGGTACACGTGCTTGACCATCAGTAGGGCTACTCATCAGGAGCACTTTCTTATTATGGTAGGCAGTCTAATCTGCTAGCAATAGAAAACAAATAAAAGCAGACCCTGTTAGCTTACAACTGATCATTAGGTTTGTCTCTGGTGGGTACGCAGAAAGACGAGAAAAGGGATTAGCTGGCTACTTCATAGGACCCTTTGGTTTTTCAGCCAGTCTCAGGCCACCAATTCTTTTGCCTTGGACTGGAGATGACTGAATGTGATCTAAAAGTATAGAGCAAGCGAAAAAAGATGGTTTATAACTGGAGGCAATGGAAGCCCGATCCCACCTTCATTTTATAAAAATAGTTAGGTTAGAAGTACATTAGAGTAAGAGGAGAGAGAACACGAGATAAGATCTAATTTCAGACAACATATAGAACCCCATCCATTGCCTCACGAGCTTCTCATTGTTCGAGACTAGATGAGGAGATAAGGAGGGTATATTTTAGCTTGGAGGAACATGGTACATTACCAAGCATCATACACCAATACAGACAGTGTGATATTCCACACTTACTTATAACTCCGTTTTGCTCGTTTGAGTGCAGAAAGCAAAACTGGCCCTCATCAAAATCCTCATCTCATGTTTTCTAATATATCGAGTACGCTTCCTTATAAACTACAGCAATTTTAATACACCATCAAATAATCTGCACTTGACTGCCTGTGTAGAGTTGCAGTATTAGTAAATGTGCTACGCTATCTGGCATAGGGTAAGGCAAAAGCATCTATATATGCATTGATTTCCACAGCCTTATCTTTAAACACCTTGTGTTCAACATATGTGAAATGATTCAGAAGTATTCTGCGGTGCCCTCCTGTCTGCCACATTTTGTCACACTCAGATGGAGATAAAACAAAAACAAAACAAACCAGAAAACCTCAGGGCATTTTAAAAGAGCCACATGAGTGATATCCTGGACCTTTTATCCATTTCATGAAAGACATTAGTGACTGATAATGATAGCCTGTCAGATAATACCGGAGCCAAAAATTAATCTCCACTTGTTAGCTATAAACCATTTACTGCAAGGGTTCTGAAAGTTTGAATGCTTGAAAAAATTCAACAGAGAAAAGGCCATTATTCTGTCACCTTGTTAAAATACAACTATGGTGGTGCTGTTCAAAAGTGTTTACAATGTCACAATGGAAATACAGGCAGTGCAAAGTCACAGTACTGCAGAGAGCTAGCTTGCTTTTAATAATGTCCATTGGGGATATTTCTGTGAGGAGTTGTACTCTTTCAAATTAATTGTCAAGGTTTTCAACCGAAAGAAAATAAATAGAATGTAAAATACAGGGCTATTTTAAAGCTGAAATTTGAACTTGAGTTAAAATCTGTGGTAATGTTGTTAGAGATGCTTCATTGTTAGATTGTGTTAGATTATTTCCATAGGTAACAGAATGGGGACAATTTGAAAAATGGAAACCAAAACTCATGCCATCGTGTTATTAATTTAGTATTGCCTTCTGCTGCCTATTATATTCCTGAGTTTTGTCCTGTGTTTCCCTTTTCATCTGTTTCTGTTGGCCTTTTCTTCAACCCTCAAGCCATCATGCAGTGAAGTGCGAATCATTTCCCTCACACCTTTAATCACACTCTCCACACAACCTTCTATTGGAAAAAAAAATCCTTTCAACTGGGGGGGAAATAAATGCCAACAAAGAGAGGCATATATAAGCCCTTGCTTCCTCATCCCCTCCATACAAGTTATAACTGGTGGGGAGGTTCCTGTTTTGGATATGTTGCCAGTATAGTTACCTTCAGAAACCCACCACCATGGCAGAAAAATCTGAGCAGGAGTAGTCTACATTACATGTAACCAAACAGAGAGGATGGGAAAGATCCTGAAGTCATAATGCAAAGGGGAGAATGGATGCCAATTTGGTTTAAACAGGATTTATTTAAGATTTAAGCAGATTTTTTTCCCTTAGGGAATTAAGATGCCATTTTAATGTCTATTTCCGGATATTTTACACATTGCTGCAATCACTTTCAGATGACTTAAACATATGCACAGTTATTATTGTTTATTCCTTCTGTCATCTCATACATTTTCATTCAGCTGCTCTTTATTTTGAACCCTCTTTGATGTATCTTGATTTAGGTCTTGCCAAATTGAGAACTCTTAATCAAGGGAACAAATACTTCAAAAGGACTTTCTGGCATTAAGTCTTCCCCCCCCCCCTCTTCTCTGCCTCTTTTTTCTTTTTGCTTTTAACAGAAGAGTGGAAAGAGGGGGAAGAGGATTAAAACCTGGACCTTGCTCATCACAATATGTGATCATACAAAATATAGTACTGCTTCCCAAATTTCTTTGAAGCATGCCTCTCTAAACCTTTTTTGCTCTTGACGAAGCTCATCACATAATTCATGGCATTTGGGTTAGAAACTGTCGTGTTGGTAACTACCACCGCCTTCTGCAGGGCTCTGAAACTTCCATTATGATGTACCATTGTACCAAACTATGACATACCATTTGTTAGGCACACAGACTATTAGTTGTATTAATTTTGGTAAATATAGCAGTAGCTGCAGAAGCAGCAACTGGAGGAGCTCCCTGACAGTTATGTTACTTTGGACAGGGTCAGGTTCAGCCCTGCAAATCTCCTAGTCTGACCTGTGAGGACCGGCAAGCCGAGGGAAGGCATTCAGGGGAGTGAAATAACTGCTTTGGGATGACACACAGGTCAATGAAAACTGAAAATTGCATTGGAAATGTTATGGTACTTAAGACGGACCCTGGGCAGATTCTGGCTTAGGGAGGCCCCTCATCACCCACCTGGCTTGGGCTGTGTACCCTCACCCGTCAGCCCTGCACTGCTTGGGCCAGGGTTTCTGTCCTAGCAGTTTTGCCTCCTTTTTTCAACTCAAACAGTTTCTGATCTCCGTTTCTTTGTGAAAAACAGTGATCATATCTGAAGAACAAAATTTTCATACTTGGTATCAACTTGATAAGCAATCCTTAACACATAGACTTACAAACAGCCTTTCCAGCTCTCAGTTAGTCAATAAATTCAGTTAAGTTGTACTCCCCTTCCAATTTTTTGGTACTTGGGATGAAGTTTGATTGCTCCTCAGGTTACTTCACATTTAATTTTCTTGTAATGGAGTGGTGTTTGTTAGAAAATTCACTGAAATTACATAGTGCTGGTGCTGTTCTGAGGTCTAAGCTACTTCCTTTCAAAATGAGAGACACCTGCAGCACGGCAAGCTCCACCTGAGGTAGTCACCCACAGCTCTGTTTGTAGTTAATGGAGCATCGTTGACACATGTAGGGTATGTTTTGTCTCTTCTAGAGATATCTGAAGTAGGTGAAATGAATGATTTTTTTAGAATTGCTTATTTTTCTCCCTGGTGAAAAATGAATCTATGTTACCAGCTGTAGAGACAGGCATCTGCTTTTTAGGCATCCTAATGCAGATGGATGAATTTCACCCTATGAAGCCACACATCCAAAATTCACACTGTAGTAAAAGTGTCATAAACAAGATTTCAGTTACTCATGATGTGATCACAGAATGAATAATGGACTGTTTAAAATTAGCATAGTACACCCAACTAAGAGCTTCTCTGGTGCAACCACCACTTCTGACATTATTCTGGACATCCACATAGTGAAGGAAAGACTGAAACTGGAATACTCTTGCCTTTTTCTGGAGACAGAGCTAAGAAGAAATTTAGCCTCAGACTTCTGCACTGGGATGAAGTTTCCCTCAGCTTTGTGAGTGGTGTATGTCAGCAGACCTCCCTGGCTCTGTGTCATACGTCTAGAGAGGACTTTGACTCAGGACAGAGCATTAAACCTTGGTGATTTGGGGATAATGTGCGACTTCTTTGGGTTTTCTATTATTGTCCTCCTCTCAGGTCATCTTTGTGGCATGTCACCTGTTCCTACCCTGAATGTTATCTCTTCCACGTCTCTCTGTGAGACTTCTGATTTGTCTTATTGGTTTCATGGATCTGTTGACAGTTTCTTTTTCAAGTCATTGGTACTTTTCAGCTCCCATGAATTTTCTAAATTTCTGTCTGTTTTTTTCAGTTAATACTCCAGTACCTACAGTTTACTGTTTCCAACATATGCTGGAAAAAAGGTCACACATGCAATTTTATTATTTATTCTGACCTTCTTGCTTGTGGCTTTGGTTTTCTCTGGATTTCACTGTACCTTCCCTGTTTTTTTCTTATATTAAAGTTACTGATTTGTGCTTTCCACATTACTTGCAAATTTAAACATTCTCTTTTCTTGTTTTAATTTTTGGCTGTAAACATCCTGATATCCATTTGACATTGCAATGACATTCCAGGTGGATGCTCAGTGTCACCATGCACCATACTCTCACATTTTAGTTTCATGAGGTAGCAGGGCATCAAAAAACCCAGGCTCTTCACTTAAAGTCACTGGTATATCTCAGGGATAAGTGCTACTTACATGACATAAAAAAAAATCCTGTTTTGTGGGATTACTAGTAACAGTCAGTCATGAAGGGACTAGCTGTTCCTTCATGCTTTAAGGTTTGAATTAGAGGGAATCAGGTGTTTGGGATTAAACATACATGAGCGTTCTGAGACAAGAATTTGCCCTCCATTTCCATTGATATTAATCTAGTCCAGCTGAAACTTTACAAAGCATGTGCTACCCAGACAAAGAGATCTAGAAGAGGACTTGTATCTTTGAGTAAAAGAACTAGTAAGGTATGTTGAAACTGGTTTATTTTTGACAGTGTAGATTTCCATAATCTTTTACTACTTGATATCCTTTTACTGTTTCACAGTTCCGTCTTAAAAATCTGCCCTTAGGGAAATCCAGGAAACCCAGTATTCCTAGAGCAGCTTTTCTTCTAATCATACCATTTCAAATGAATGCTCTTAGGGTAAGGTAATTCAGAAGGTGATTGCAACCCAGCAGTGGAAGCCCCATTCTACATAAGGATCTCTTTGAAGGAGTCTAGTCAGGCTTGTACTCTGCATGCAGCACTGGGGCAGGCCCTCTGTAGAGATGCAGTGATCAAAGTTGGACTGAACTGACTAGATTTTTTCCCATGACTGGCAGTATTTAATGTTAGGATAATATCACATCGTTCTGGCAATCATTTCCCTTTTTTCAGCCTTAATGGTTCCACTTCAAAATTTGCAGTCTCTGCCATTCATCTGGAGGGATGCAGGTTAGATAAGTAGTTACTTTTTGGTGGATCTCCACCACCCTCTTTCAAAATACCATATCTGAAAAAAAAAAAGAGAGAAATTATATTAGGCTTTCAGTATAATGCTGATATACAAATTTCACAAGCCCTGACCTTATAAAGGTTTAATGCAAAAATACAGTAAAGATTCTTAGTCAAGCCAGGATGACAATCTACATACACAGCAACTGGCCACTACATGTCTGTGGTTAACTTGTGGATTCTGTCCCACGCTGTTCAGAGTTGTTATGCTTTGAACAACTAACAACAGCAGATAAAGAAACACCCTTAAACATTTTGCTTAAGAGTTATTTGCTAAATTCTGAATCGCATCACACGGTACAAAGTTTTAGGATTAAATTACACAATGGAAAGTGTGGTCAACACTAGCTACCTGAAAAATATTATTCAAGGATTCATGATTTTTCATCCCATATATCTGAAAAGAATGCACAGTACACACCCGTCAGGATTAATGACTCTAGCACCTAGAGGGAGTGAATGCATTTCTTTAATAGTTCACACCCAAGTTATTGGCAAACTGTTCAAATTATGCAAACAAATCACCTAGGTTATTTGTAGTTCTAGGCACTGAATCACACACTTGAGCAACAGACAATTTAAGCAAAATTTCTACGTCAGGAAAACAACAAACATGCTCTATTCCTGTTAATCTTGAAATGTTAAGTACATAAAGAAGGAGAATGGCTTATGCATTAAAAAGAGCTAGTTGAAAATTTTCCAGTAGAGTATGCCTCTGGAGGGGCATGCTATTACACTGAAAGAAAAACCTTGGACTGAGGCACGTCCATACTTAAATAAGATAGATTAAAAATATGGAGTAATTTAGATTTTTGTTTTGAAATTAAAACAAAACACAACATTATAAATCACAACATTGCAGCAAGGAAAAAAAAAGATACTATATCAGAACAAAAGTTTTTGGCTTTAGCAAACCAGAATGTTACAATTCCATTTGACAAGTTTTTCAGAACATTCGTTTTAAGGAAAATTCAGAATTTTCATCTTTTAAAATTTAGAACTGAAGCCGATTGCTAAAATAATAGAAATCCCAGTGGAATTATATTGCTCAGTTTTGGCCATTTACAATATCTTGCCTTTCACGGCTGGTGCTGTATTCACCAACGTTCAGCTGCAACCATCAGCCTTACCACTTACAGATAGGTTGTGGCTTGTTAAACTCTGATTTTCTTAGTTGAATTTCCACACTTTACGTAAAGTGCTAGACTCACCAGATTGCCCAAGGTCTACTCAGAGAGGGAAGCTGGTCTTCGTTCTTGACCCTAAAAGTGAAACCTCCATTTTATGCTGAAGGAAAAGCACCAGGATTTCATCAGACGGAATAAACTGACACTGGTTGCCTTTGCTTTGGAGATAAACAGAGCACATCCAGGAAAGCCCACTCCAACAGCTTTCTGGAATATTGAAGCACAAATCCACGAATGGCTTAAAAACAAGAGATACACTACTTTTGCATTTCAAAATATAAACATTGGCTGTAACTGAAAAACAGAGGAAAAGTTTCATGTGAAATGAATTCTCATGAGATTGCCATGAGATTTACTTCTGAAAGAAATGGTTATACTTTCACCTTTTTGGAGGAGGAAACTTTGTTATATAGCACCTGCTACACAGGGGCCTCCCATAGCTCCTGGAATAGTATAATAATAGGAACAACAATTCTCACTGCTGCTCTTGCTAAAAGTAGTAGATGAGGATACTGCTAGCACAACTGGAAGAAATTAGTACAGGAAACATGCAAGCTAGTGTGAGAAAATTTCCTGACAAGTGAGAAATTGCAAGTTATGGAATATTTGTCTAAGGGAAGCGGGAGCAACTTCATTGCTTGAGATGTGTGCAATGAAACAAGGCAAGTTACTAAATAATAAACTGTAGGAAAAAAAATTAGACAAAGGGACTGAATAACCTTTAAAACATTTTCATTGCTAACCTTTTCATAAAAATGATTTAGAAAAGGATTAGATTGTCTTCTTGGAAATTTCATGAACCCATATCATTATTTTCAATGCATTCTTTCGACTAAATCACATTTCCCTCCACGCCTCACTGAAGTCACCTGCTGTGGCCCATACATCTCATAATGAGTATGGTCATAACCCACTAACTGCTTTACTGCTTTTTCTATGTCACCATCACTCACAGTGTGGCAACTTGGGAAATATATGTTGAGTCATCTCTGTAATTAATAGCATGATAATTAAATCGATTCAGCTAAAAAAAAAAAAAAAAGTTTAAATTTAAATAGTCGCATTCACAAGTATCTGTGCATTCCTTTCCACAGAATTCATGTGACTGTTGGGATAGAAAATATCCAGATTGCATTTATGGACCATATCACCCGGGTCAGTCTAGCCAAGGCTATCTTAAAGCTTCTCGGCAGCATAGAATGAGTTTTTCTCTCCTTGTTATACTGGGGGTGACCAGCTCAGGCTTAGAGGGAGTTTGGTGAAGCAAGGGCAGGGAAAGTCTGCGGAGTTCAAGGGAGCTGATCTAGGAAAGTGAGGAGACACGGAAGTTACATGAAAGTAAGAGATGTGAAAATGTCTAGGAGTGGTCTACAAGTTTTCCAGGAGTCTGGATTTGGGATGTGTGCAGGGAGGAAAAGGAAACCAGCGGTCTAGTGTAAGTGGTTACTGCTTCTGCCTGTCCCTCAGGAGCAGCAAGTTGGAGGGTGCAGATGTGAGTCAGAAACTGGCTGCTCCAGCTTGTGTTTCCAGAGCAGTCAATCTTCTGGCTGGAGAGGCAAAAGTAGGAAGGTTGCTGCCCTAAGCTACCTCCTGTTTTGCTTTGGCCTAGAGCTAGTCCCACCTTTTGCTGCTGTGACTGGCAAAGCAAAACTATAAACCTAGCATAGCCCTAAACCTAGCATAGCCATCTAATCCAGTGGTGAGGTGCCATCATTTCGTGTGTAGTTTATGGAGCAACAAAAAACCGGCAGCATATCCCAGAGTTTCAGTACTGAATACAGTATGGGCATGGCAGAAGAGCAGCCTACATGGAGTCAAGATCCATTGTGACTACTGAGGAGTAGAATTTTGTCCCTAGAATTAAATTATCTGACACAATGCAGTTATAATGCAAATATTTAGCTCTTAGAGAAGGATCTGATAAGAATACACATTTGAATTTTATTGTATTCTAATAGCTTTCTCAGTCGATTTGCGGAAAATAATTGTACTCCACCCTGCCAGTACCACATACAAGGAAACAGTAGCTTAATGAACAATGAGGAATGTCCTTTGTGACCTTGTTTTGTAGAGTCTTGTTTAAAAATATATAAGATTTTTGAATTCTAACAGATTAATCTCCGCAGATCTCTCAACCTTCTACTTCCAAATTCTACAAGCTTAGTGCAAATTGTAGCCTTGATTTCAGTTTATTCATGCAAGAAGGCCATCAGCTAGGATCCTCCTATAGCAATTCAGTATTTATTATGAGTCTTTTATTGCATTTGACCTCAGTCAAACACAGATGGGTGAGGTTTAGCCCTGAGTTATTAGACAGAACATACAGAATGAATAAGTAAGGTCCATTGTTCTCATTTTTTTCAGGGTAACCATTTTTCATAACTTAATGCCTTTAAGGACTGAACTTCAAAGGCCATTACTGCTGTAAATATTCAACTCCTAAGTAATTTTCATACAAAGATGGGCAGTAAAGCATAATGAATCAGAAAAATGCTTTCTAGCTCGCACCCAGGCTCCAAAGGTTAATAGTCTCAACTTTTTTTTAGATAAAGGTTTGGTGTCCAAGATAAAGGAGTATTGTTACTTCGATTGCCTGTTTGTTACTGCATAGGACCGTCACCTGAAGGAAAAAAGATCCGGAAGTGAAATCAGCAAGCTTGCTCTAGTAGGAAATTGCCCTGGCCAAAAGAGCCAGTCTGGAGGAGCTGGCCAGTGAGCGCCTCTTCCTGTCTGACCATTTCACCAAGCCAAGGTAGTAGATCCAAACCAGTGACAACCCTTTTTTTCCTGTGTCCTTGGCAGCTGTATTGAACTTTCCTCATCCGCCTATGTTTACCACTCTGGTTTTCACTTTAATTTCTGAAAGTATTGGATAGAATATATGACTGGAGGATTAGAAGGCTTGAAAATGTCTTTGAAAGTCATGAATATCTGTGTTCTCATATATCTCTTCCAGCCTTACATACTCTTTTTCTTATAAATGCTTTTATGGAGGCAGTGCCCCTTCTCATGTACTGTCATCTGCTTCTGACCTATTTGACACACTTCACTAAAGGATTTGATCTCAGTAAAGTACTGAGATATTGCTGCTGGAGGCGACAGATATTTTATGAGTTCTAAATTCAGGAATATTATCACTTCGCATTGTACTAAACCAGAAAGCAGCTATTAAGCTTTCTATCTCTTAATGCAGTGTTTGAAGTCATACGCTGATATCCCTGGAATGGTGTCAGATTGAATCTCCTGGACCTTGAGCCACTGGTCTATTTTATTGGACAGCTTCTCTGCAGCTGTTAGTGGGTTTCATGTACAGTGGTTGGTGTTCTGCATCCCACTGCCTACCTCAGGCTATTGACTCTCAGCATTTTTGTGTTTGTGACCTAATGGTTTATTTTTAGTTCTGCTTGCACCACCATAGTGATCTCTGGCTTTTCTTGGAGTCTGTTTAGCTCTTAAAAGATAACTGACCAACTAATAACTGATTGCTGTCCTGCTAAACTTTTGTTGAATTCACTTACTTGATAAAGTTTAGAAATATGAAGCTTTACCGGGGATACTGATAACCTGTGTGTGTATGTGGTAATATATACACACATATTGCCTTGTACTTTCAATTATAAAGCATTCACTCACCTTTTCATTAAAAAAAAATATCTTAATGCTTTTATTGTTTATGACAGGCTTTGAAGTTCAGAAGGGAGAGGGCCTCGGGCTAGAGATGTGTCTTTTCTTGCTCCCAAGCAATTCCAGGGAAGTTTAGCAGAGATGTAAGCTGCTAGAAATCACCATTTCTTGCCTCATACTTGTGTTCTTCAGAGAAATGTTAAAAGCCTGCACAAAATAAGTGCACATAAGCATTTTAAATAGCTGGGTTAAAAAAATACCACCAAAGGAAAAGCAGCAGCAGCAGCAGCCGCCTGGAAACCATAGACTGACAACCTCAGGAAGATAACTAGAAACAGACTGGCTTGCTTACAAAAATGTTTTTTCTGCCCCTCAGAAACCCAGCTGAAAAGATTCAACATTGGTTATAGCAGTCTGTTCCCATACTTTGAGACAATAACTTTCCTTTGTGCCAAAAGCATAGGACAAATGAGATACCTGCAATATTTTATGGATTACATAGGTGTGATCCTGTCTGCCTGAATCTTGTATTCATGGTGACCTGCTGCTCCGACGAGCTCTAGGCAGTAATCCAGCCTGCCTGCTTCAATGGACTGCTTACCCCTGTAGGCACCTAAATTTGTCAGGTGCCTGCCTCTTGCCCTTGGCACTTCGTTGTGCCTGTCCCCGTGTGCTGTGAAGTGCACGTTGCCAAGATGGAAGTCAGTCTTCCTGCTTATGCCCTGCTGTGATCCAGGCGTAAATGTAGATGGGCACACAAAGTCTTCCTAAGATCCCAGAGGACGCGTGAAGGAGACAAGGTGTGGTCAGCAGTATAACAAACCACACCGTAGGAGGTGGTGGCAGTCCTTTTTTTTTTGTATAATGGTCTTAACTATGGTTTTAACATTTAGAAAGGAAATCTGAGGTTAAAGGATTTATCTGCTTTTCTGTCAAGGTGCAATGTCATCCATACAGCCTGAAGAGCATCCTAGTTACTAGCATAAAAGTAAGATCACTTTCGTGTGTTTTCCAGCTGGCTGCAGGACTTCTATGTGTCTGGCTTCATTGTGCCTTAGCTTGTAAAGAAGAGATGAAAATCTCTTTACACAGGAGTGTAAAAAAATGGCCTTTACATGCAACAGATGATCACTAAAGCACTACCGTCAGGCACAGGAGATGATGTGCAAGCAGAGCAGAAGCTAGCGCAGGGGCCACCTGCCTCCTGAGTGACTGCCCTCACACTCCCCTGTCTGGTAAGGGGTAAGTGGCATCTCCTTCTCTGTACCTTTCTCTGCCCTGCTTCAGAAGTGGCCTAGGCAGCTAGAGTGAGGTGCTTGCCATTTTCCTACTAGTTTCTGTATGATTTGGTGAACTACATTGCCCTTTAGGTGTGCCTGAATAAGAGGGACTGGGTACCCTTCAGCAGGCCTCCAAAGGCATCTTGCTGTCTTTGCTTAAGAACTTAAACAGTTTGGTTAGGTGAGTTGGACTGCATGCCTCACTTCACTTCTGGGATGTAACTCTGCCTGCCAAGATGGACTTCAATCAAAAGGAACTGCAAGTACTGTCAAGGAGGAAGTGAAACAATGACAAAGAGATAAGGCATCTTTGGGTATAACGTCAAAAAGTTAAACAATGGCCAAGAAATTGACTGGGGAAATGTTAACTCTAGGTGCCAAGCAGAGTTGCATAGGCTACTTGCTAAGGCTCAAAACTGAGCATTTATCAGTTAAAACTTTCACTTTAGAAAGTCTGGAGAAAAGTGAGGGAGAGGGAGAGCTTGGGAGGCAGCAGCTTCATATAGTAGAGGTGACCAAACCACGAGTCTTACATAGTGGGTCGACAGGTAGACTGCCCCAGGGGGCGTGAGGAATAGCAAACTGAACATGACTACCAAGTTTGCACAGCTTTTTTGTTCCTGCTTGCCATGTGCCTGCAGCAGAATTACTCATGAGTTTCTCCGTAAGAAGTTGAGTTGTTTAAATCAGCAGCTTGCAGTCACATCTATAGACAGGGTTTTCCGAACTGGCCAAGGGGTTCGTGGTGTGGGGAGATGCAGTAGATTCCCAGGTTACTGGTGGAAGGGGGCATTTGGGTAGTTGGTGGGATCTCAGTTCCCTTCTGGAGAGAGTGGGGCAGTCCCAACTGCCTGGTGAGCAGGATGGGGGCCTGTGTAGGTCCCAGCAGGTCACTGATGCATATGGAGACCTGGGAGCAGGACTTGAGAGTCTGGGGAGCTTTTGGTGCAGCAGAGTAGTTGCTCTAATTCCCAGCTTTTCTCCATGTGCTAGGCTGCTGTTGGTCTGGGACAGAAAAAGGAACATTTCTTCTGTGTGGCAAACACAGCTGGCCCTGCCACATCAGTCAGCCGGAAAAAAAGGAAGGTTTCATCAGAGAT
Source organism: Larus michahellis (assembly GCF_964199755.1). Classification (NCBI taxonomy): domain Eukaryota; kingdom Metazoa; phylum Chordata; class Aves; order Charadriiformes; family Laridae; genus Larus; species Larus michahellis. The sequence continues at coordinate 49,466,304 of NC_133896.1, read as the reverse complement.
TGTGATGTATTAATCCAGAGATCCAGTCTAAAGCGCTGGTTGCCATAGTTAAAGATGTAAAGGAAACTCAGCCTGTTGTCTCTTAAGGGTGTGCACAAAAGGAAGGGAAAGGCACAGTTCACCCTTAGGCCAGGCTACCCAGTGACATACATAGTCCTATAGATGAAGTGGTGGACTGAAAAACAGGATTGCATCTTTGGTGGCAATATACATTGAGAAGGGAAGAAGAGATCACTGCATGCAGTACCATTTGTTCAACCTTCTAACAGAACAGAAACAGCAAATTTAGGAAATTGTATTAAAAACCCCTCTGTTAGCAGAGATGTTATTCAAGATTACAAACAGAGGAAGTGAGAAGCTAGGAAATGTCAAAACAATAGCTTCCCCTAAAGCTGTAATCAACTCCTTGCATGTATGTGTTATGATACAGTTTTTAGTTACATAGCAGTGTCGTCTTTGTCCACAGGATTCAGTGCACAGGATAATCACTACAATGCATAAGCAACTGTTAACAAACAAAAAATAACTTCCATAAAGAGATATAAGTTTAAAAATGCATTCCAGCAGAGCTAGCAGTCACTACCTAAAAAATTACTATTAGCCTCCAAATAAAAAATCTTCATCCATCAAGAAACCCTTGGGATTAAAAAAAACCACCTAGTTAAACAGAAAAATAAAATGTAAATGTGTTCACAGAGCCTTGTTGCTGAAATATGTATTGCTTTGCTAAATAAAACTGACACTCTGTGATATTGCAGAAGTGATTAAGGGCCTGCAGTGTATTCTTCCAGTGGAAAAAGCTATATATAAAGGAAAGGAAAACAGAAGGACTTTTAGTTCATTTGGCACTATTCATAGTTTATGTGATAAATGACTACAAGCCCAGATGTTCCAGAGAACTGCGAGCTATTTAAGTCACCTTTAATGTTTTTGTTATTAGATAAGGTTGCTTCCAAAATGCCATAAACCAGAGTTTTTTTAACAGTTGTCCAATGGGTTATTTATTGTGGGTTCATTGGTCACATGTTGTAGCCCCTTATTGCCAGCTGCTGAGATACTTTATAAGAAGTATAAAAATACTCACTGATCTGTGCAAACAACTTCAAATGAAGGGGTCAAGGCTGTTGTCATCAGGTGGTGAGAGCTGTGGAGAGAGGCAGAGTGTGGTTCAGGAGGCAGCCAGTCCATTAACGTGGGAGCTTCGCCATCAAAGTTGTTAATACATTTTGCCTTGTTCTGCATTACTGGATCTGAGGGCAGTTTCTAGCCCTGTGGTCCCAGCACAACTCTGTTCCAGGTTAAAACTTTGGCAAGCTTGCTTTCTTATTCCTCCTTTTCCTCATTCTCCTTTTCTCCCCTTTTTCCTCTATGGAATTCGCTCCCTACAGCAAGGGAACTGCGGCCAGGTGAGGGTGCAGAGCAGCAGCAGCATGGCCAGAGACCGCGCAGTCCTGCTGTGTCTGGGGTGGCCACCTCTAAGGTGGGAGATGCCCAGCCCCTGCGGCAGTGGTCCTTCAGTGGAAACTGTCCTCTGCACCTAGGCGAAAGTGGGAGCTTTCCCAAAAGGAAAGAGCAAATCCTATTTTCCACCAGGAAAATGGAGATGACAGATAGATAGATCCCTATACCTATATATATATCCCTATATCCCTGCATCTATATACAGGGGAAGGGGACAGTGAACCTGGAAATACGTCTCTCAGCAAGGTGAAGGGCTCCGATTCCCAAACAGATGTTTTTTTCAGAATTCTTTCCCCGTCACATAATTTTGGTTTTGCCTTGTGTGTCTTGCCCATATGATCCTTTTTCCTCAAACACGACATTTTCAAGAGATAGAAATCACATTTTTCAGTCATCTTCTTTCCAGCCCTAGCTATAACTCCTTCTGGCTGAGGCTCCAGCATCTTTTATCAGGTGGAGGCTTACGAAGTCGCTGTGCAGCCCAAGAAGGGCTCATCTCTGCTAGAGGACTCCAAAACAACCCAGGAATTGCCAATATCTCCAGCTGACAGACAGGAGAAGTGGCATGGGTAGTAGGCAGACTGCCATGGGAGCCTGGCCTCACATAGCACTGTTCTGAGCTGACCAAAACCAGCCATTTTCCTGAGTCCTGGGCCTCACCGTGCTGCCCTCTTCCACGGGTCACGCTGGTTTTACTGTGGTCTTCCACTACGCTGCCTCACTCTCTAAACAGAAAGAGAGTTGTAGAAAACAACTCTCCCCTTTTTCTGGGTTAGGAGGCTGCGATGGCTCAGAAGTGACAGAGGCATAGGAAAGGGACTTCTGGAGCCAGAGGGAGGGCAAGGCTGTTCTTGGAATGGCACAGGCCACCCCTAACATGCAGTCAGATGAGGTGGCTGAAATTCCTGCTCCTCCACGCTGCCCTTCTCTGTGTTCTTCTCCCTCTCTCCTCCGTTCTGTCACAGCTGTGACACCAAATCTCCCTCCTGCCCCTCAGCTTCGTCTCTTGTTTTGCCCCATGTAAGCCAGTTCAACTCACTAATCCAGCAGAAAGTTCTACACTTTTATTTGCTCAGCTGCATTTCTGTTGGGTCCTTGAGTTGGTCCAGGGGAGCACTGGAGAGTCAGCAGAAGGATTACTGGAGAATGGTAGGTAGGTGGGTGCTGCCAGGAGATGTGGAGAGAGAAGGGGTAGGGCCATCTCCATGTAGTGGCAGCAAGCTCTGTTGAGCATGGAGGTCTGTCTCATTTGGTGGCATCCTGAGTGTAAAAATGCTGACTTTCAGCCCCCGCGGAGCAAAATTACTTGAGGCTGAAGTTCTCCCTAAGCTTGTTTCCTCAGTGAGTGCTGCCTGTAAGAGGGAGCCTCAAATGGACCCTTGCAAGGATGGTCCTGCTCCTCCCTAAGTCGGTGAAACTACCCTGAAGTGCACTACCAGCTCTAGCTATAATACAGATATCTTAGTAATAGCTTTTGTTTTATAACCACAGGAAAATTGACGCAAGGTTTCTATTTCTCGTGAAGAAGATGGATAATTAATTTGATGCATTGTGTTAAGATCTGCTGAGTCTTTATGTCCCTTTTTAATTTTTCTTTTTGATTTTCACCCTTTTAAACATATGATATAAAAGCTAAACCTCGCTGTTGGCTGAGATTTAGCACAATACCCGAAGCAATGGCCCAGGTGGGAAAAGCTCTCAGGGGAGAAGTCTTTCTGGTGCTTAGCTCTCCCTTGGCAACCTCTTTGTGACACCACCACCACAACAGGACCTGAGTCTTTATCTTTCCCCCTTAATCCTAACCGTAGCCAAGGGCTGAGCTTTACATAAGGACAGCCCCTCTGTAGGCCCATGCTCCAACTGGACACCTAGACTTTGTCTCACATCTTGCATTATCTGCAACCTTAAAAGTGTTTGAAGCCTTTACAGCAGACCACCCTTCCCATTGACAAAATGAAAAGGGGAAAATTCTTTTTGTTGCCCACACTTTCCCTTGGAAGCCTCTTTGAAATGCTATCACAACTATATCACAAGGTTTTGTCTCTTTCCTAACTCTCTTCCCTAGAAGTAGTCACAGACCTAACCCCAGAAAAAGATAGCTGTGGCCAAAACAAACAAAAAAAGTCATGAGAGAATTCTTTTGTTGCTGAAATTTCCCCTAGGCAGCCCCATTGCAGCCTAGGCTTTGTCCCTCTTCTTACCTGAACCCTAGGCATGGGCTAAGCATTAGTCTGAGACTCCAGGTGACATCCCGGAAGAAAAATTCTCAGAAGAGACTTATTTTTGTTGTCCAAGCCTCTCTGCAATGCCAGCACAACTGAAGCCCAGGCTTTATCTCTCTCCTAACCTCAGGCCTACCAGAGGTGTGTACTGTGTATTAGAAAATAAACCCCAAGAGTAGCCCAGGCGAAGACCATCTCAGGGAAGAACTTTCAGCTTAGCCCTTGCCTAGGTTATGGTTGTGACTGAAGTTAGGAGAGAGAAAATATCTAAATCTGCTGCAGAACTACAATAGCAATTAGGCTGCTAAAACAATTCATGTTTTTTTGTGGCTTGGGATCTTGGTCTAAGGCTTAGCGAATGTCTAGGTTTAGGATTAGGGTATGATGGTTAGGAGGAAGATAGACTCTAGGGATCCAATTGGAGAGGGGCTGCCAAGGGGCTACCCATGGAAGGTTTGAGCAGCAGAAATTAATTTCCCCTGATAATTTTTTGTTTCGGACGGGCAACGGTTGTCTGCGTTTAAAGCTCTGGCCGCCTTTAGGGTTAGGAGAATGACAAAGCCTATGAATCCAGTTAAGAAGTGCTGCAAAGGGGCTGCCAAGAAAAGGTTTGGGCAACCAAAGGTATTCTCCTCTGAGAAGTATGATTGCTCTTTGGGGTACGTTTACAGATAGGGTTAGCAGAGATGCAAAGCCAAGGGATCCAGCTGGGGTGGGCTTGTAAAGGGGCTGTAGAGGGAAGCTTTGGGCAATGAAAAGAATTGTCTACTGACCAGTTGTTCAGCTTGGCCAGAGCTGAAGGTCCTTTGGTAAGTCCCAGTCCACACCTAGGGTTAGGGTTGAGGCATTAGAGAGACAAAGCCCAGAGGTCCAGCGGAGGGAAGTGCCCAGAGGCTGCTAAGGGGCATGGCAGACTGCAGAAAGAACTCGCTCCTGAGGAGTTTTTCATCCAGGACACAGCTGTCCTTTGTTGTCTCATTTCCCTAGGACTTTCGCTTGTAGGATATCATGTTTATTTCCATTAAAACACTTGCTGAGAAGTATGAAGTGCAGATGTGTCATGATGTCTTGATATGTGTAAACTGAAAACAAAATTACAAACTATCCCATTGAAAATGCTCTCCAGCTGGAAAATAAAAGTTGAAAAGAAATGTCATGTAATGTTATGGAATACAAACTGTGTATTAAAGGGTCCCTGTAGAATGTGAAATGAAGTATGTAAGTGGTAAGGAAACGTAAGACTCAAAACACAGAAGCTAGTGTATGGGGGTGAGTGAAAGACCTTCCTAATGACCTGTAAGACAGGAATGGCAGGAGTATGAGGCTCCGATTACAATCTTGAACACAGTATGTAATTTAAAAAAAAGCAGTGACTTTACAGGAGTCAACTATGAATAGACACAGCATACTGGAGGTAATTCAGGAAAATCCCCCAGTTTTAATATGAAACTGATGGATGCAAGCGCAGTCCAAAAGCACCCATCCTAGCTCAGAGGGAACTGTACATGTAAAAAACAGGACTGTCAGTTTCTCGCCACTGCTGTGAAATCCCCACTTCTAAGAACTGAAAAGGGACTTGCCCAGAATTCAGAATTTCCTGGGGTTTTAGAGCTTCAAATTTCAAATTCCCTGAGATCCAGATTTTGTGTTCTGGCCCCAGTGAGGCCGGTTGGTTTTGTCTTCAGCTTTGTGGTGCCTGATGCATAAACTGAAAAATAACTTGCCTCATTTAATGTATTTTTATGGGGAGGATAGCCCTAGCAAATACCTCTGGAGATCAGTTAGTCCTTCCTTTGTGCTGAGAAGATTAGCTCACACCTCACAGGGGCCTCACAAGCACGACAGTATTTCCATAGCATAGCCGAGGCAGGAACCGTGTGGATCACACTGCTGTACCAGCGCTATTCACATTCTTTTAATGTATCCCAAACTGAATCGCTCCCTATTGTTGTACTGTAGCAATGATGAGACGATGGTTATTTCTATGATTTCTATTTGCTATTAGGATCTCTATTGTGTGCAGCTGCTGCAAGTTGCATCCTCCGTTTCAGCTCTGAGTATCATTTGCCTTCTCTGCTTTGCATGTTAAGAGAGGACAGAAATTCAAAGCGGGGGGATGATCACCAACTCACGTGGCAGCCCACGTGTGCAAAGAGATGGCAACCTGAATGACAAACCAGCACCCAAACCAGCATGCCCAGCAATGATGGGCCGTGGACAAAAGCCTTTGGTCGTGTGACGATGCTGTGTAGGGTGTCACACAGTAAAAAAGATGGGAAGTTTTGAGGGGGATGCCATGTATTTAGTAGTCTATTGGGATGAACAGAAGGAAATATATTTCATTGAATAGTATTTGGAAAAGGAACATGTCTTTGTGTATGTATTCATCTGTGTGTTCTAGAGCAGAAACCAGGGGCGGAGGGGCAAGGGCAGAGAAAGGCTCCAGGACTCCTTTGAGAAGTGGGCAAGCTGGGACAGGGACACCAGTACAGGAGTATCCAAGGGTTGATTAAAAATGACTGGTTTGGCTAAACAGTAGTCCTGATCTTCAAGTGGTGAATTCATTTAGCTTTATACTTCTCAAATGTTTCCATGTCTTTCCAAAGTTACCTGCGGGGCTGTACAAATTTGGTGCCCACTCAGTTTTGTAACTGGACTGCAACAGACAGACCAAGATCATAAAAATAATTTTTTTCTTGCTTACTTCTTAAGCAATACAGTAATGTGTTTCCTTCAGAAAAGCTGAGGCATCTCACCATTACTCTCATTCGCTGTGGGTGCCGTGGTACATTTGGGTCTCCAGCCTTGGGTTGTCGCAAACCAAAGGCTGCGGCTTCTTCGTTTCTGCCTGCAGATCTGGTTTATTGTCCTTATGCAGCTGACAGCAAGCACAAAGCGCTGCTCTCCAGGACTCGTGTGTACCTACATGAAAGGAGGCCTGTCTCTCCAGCACTTACTTAGCACTTTGCTTTCAGCAATCCCAAATAAACCTCTAGTGTAATAAATAATTTCAAAATCTCTTCTTTGTCTTTGCCTCAGAGGAAAAATCATGAACAATACTTAGATATGCTCCTTACGCTTGCTCGATAATTTTCCTGTCCAATGAACAACTTCTTTTCAGGGCCAAATGGATTAAATACTTTGGTCTTTTTCTCCTGTGGGTCTAACTGACATAGTTTCTTCCTTTACATATAGCAACTGATTGACGTATATCTAGGTTTAACAGGAATGGGTTAGCTTTAATTCTAAAAATAAACAATAGAAACAATAAACTTGTTTATCAGCACTAAAGACTGAAAGCTATTCACTGTTCTTCATGGTATTTAGCCTTTACCACGTCAAGCACTACTGATTTTGAATAGGGCAAACAATTTTCACTTGCACAGTAGGCACTCTGAGCTCCTCTATCTGGTCTCCACTGCAATTAACATTGAAATAATGATGTGTAACACGTTCGTCACAGAGGGAAGACATGCAGTAGATTTTCAGAAAGACATATCTGGTGTGGAGATGAATTATTTACGTAGCTTAACTGTAGACCTGGGTAATAATTCTGTCATCAAATGCTACCTCACCCACTCCTTCTGTCCTCTGCCAAAATGATAAAACCCCTGAAATTAAATTGCTGTTTTTAAATTCTACAGCATTATTTTATTTGTACTTACACGTGTCTTTTAATATAGTGAATTAAAAAAAATGAATTTGTCTGCACAAATTTGTCTAAACTTGTATTTAACACGCAGTCTGTCTGGCTAATTGCAGGTACTGAGCTTTAACATTAAGAGGTATACAGGAATTCTACCCACAAAAATTCTCGAGTGATGTATCTTCAAACTTGTAGCCTACATGCACACGTTCGATACGTTGTTATTAAATCACAGCATCTGCCCTTTGTCACAAGTAATCCCAGTTATGAATTCCTGTTTTCTGGTTTGACATTCCAATTCTTAAATTTCTTATAACCCTGTGCAAAGCACAACTTTTCCTACCATATCTTGTCAGTCAGTATCCATACCTTGCGATTCTGGCTACACCTCTTATACCTCTGGTAGTGCATTATTTTTCACCTTAATTGCAATACAACAGAAACTTTTAACTTAGAAATTTTGGTTAATGCATGGGCAACTAGATTTTGTACAGACTACCCTATTAGTGCTAGCAGTGGCATACATTACTTTTCTTGTTAAAGAAGTATCACTATAAATTGAAATATAGATTGAGTAGAAGATCAATAAAATATGATAACTATGGGGAAAATACGATCTGGGGTATCTAGAAATGTCTCTAACCACACACACAAAAAAGAAGAATGATCTTATGGGGCTGGAATATCAAATGATAAATTGTGAAACCCTAAGTGTAATTTCTTTGCAGCTTTGTTTTTTTATTTGTGGTAATCCAGACTCGTGCTTCATTTTCACACTCATACGTTTGTGCTATACCCAGCATGCACAGCTGCTCGTGCGTGTTCTCATGTATGTGCTCTCATTATTTTGCAAGTGAGCAGAATGCTTTTACGTGTGCATTTGCACTGCGTGACTCTGTGTGTGTGTGCGTGTGTGCGCGCGCATGTGAGTGCACGCATGTCGGTGCTGAGCTTGCCTGTGCTCAGTGCAGAGACCATGCATGCAAGCACGTCATTTAACATGACGAATATCTACTTTCAGCTTCATTGTTTTGCAGACGAGGGGTTTGGGCATGTTGTGTTTACAATGGGCTCGCCTGGCATTAATTTTCTGCAGCTAATTCCCTTCAGTGTCTTATTTAAATTCATGGCAATTGCCGTGCATTTGAAGCTGAAGGCCTCTCTTACATAATAATGTGCAGCACAGCCCCACGACATGCCACCACGGTGCTGGTCCTCCCTCGCTGTGGCTGAAATACACCGTGAAACGACTGCCCAGAGCCAGCTTTCCCCAGACCCGCAGGGAGCAGCGGGCTGCACCCCCTGCGTCACATCCCCACTCGCTTTTATGGACTGAGAATAGGAGGTCAAGGGGACGAGGGAGGTGCTAATGATAAAATTAAGACACACGACACAATGGGAGAACGTCGGGCAGCGCTGAGCATCTTCTGCTTTGCAAATCTCCTGGCTCGGTTCCCCATTCACAGGACACCCCCCGCCCCCGCACCTTTCCCACGTGGGGGCAGCTGACAAGTCTGCAGCACTCCAGACCTGATTTTAAAGAAAGGCTTAAATTCTGCTTGCATTCTGTTTCAGTGTAAGTTGTGTTCACGGTAAATGAAACTATAAATCCAAGAACAATGGATACAATAGTTTTCATATTTCTACCTTTAAGTTGTCCTTCTGATGGTTAAACCAGTAAAACCAATATTTAAACAGTTTTCCTGTTGGTTTCCCAACTTGATCTCAAAGTGTATCTTTTTTCCACAGCACACCAAGAAAGGCTAAGTGCATTTTTTGTTTTACTTTTAGATCTATTCTGCTGTAAGAGAAAAGCGTTTCTATTTTCAAAGCGATGGATTTAGCAAAATGGGTGGATTTTCTGCCAGTATTATTTGAACTTTACACAATTACCTGTCTCACATTTTAGCAGCTGTTTCCCTGCCTGAAATATATTTAATGATATATTCCTTTCACATTGCTTGTGTCATAGCAATTGGGGATGTGTTCGATAGTACATTTTTAAATGCAATCTGCCAGACAACAGTTGTTTTCTATTAATCATCTTAGCTGAAATAATAGAAATGCTTTAAATTGTGAATGCCAACTGTTCCTATAAAAGCCAAAAGCTAAATATCTTCTGTGCCTGTCTGTTCATTTTAGTGAAATAAAATGAAAGTATTGTGATGATTAGATACTTTGGGGCACCTTACAGAAATGCTACTGTATTGCAGAACATAATGAGGCATTTTATTTTCCAGGAATTGCACAAATTAAAAGGAAACATAAGTCACCCAGGTGTGCTACATGACTCTGGCAATGGAACATAATGCTTGATGGTAGCTGAGGCAGAACTGCTCATTTACAGTAAAACTTTTTTTTTTATTCCTTTTATTTTTAGCCGTGCTCCTCCTATTGATTTAAGAAAGGGGGAAAAAGTGGACTTTTAGGTTCTAAAATTTTAAATCCTTATCATGGCTCATCATGTTAATGACAACTGTGGGATTACATGTGCTTTGGGGCAAAGCCACTTGAACCCAAAGAATTTAAGTCTGTGGATGGCAGTAGTATTGTGGGGTCCTTCAGAAAGATGAAAGGCCAAGAGTGAGATCTTGCTGGTTCAAAGAATAGAGAACTTTTTGCCTTGGATTTGGAAATGGGAAGCTACTAACCCTGAGGAAAATAATTAAAATTAATTTCATACTAATATTTTTTTCCGGGATAAATCGTATAGGAGTAAAATATCCAGTGCCTTTTGGAGTCTCTGAATTTCTGATGGTAGCGCTTTATATGCCCCAGCAGCTGGTTGCCTTTTTTAGAGTTGTCATGGATGCTAGAGATTTGGCTTAATCCCAGTTTGAAGTTTTCTACCTAATCAAAGGTTGAATAGGTATTGTGCTTCCTACCTTACTAAATGCTTGCTGAGATTATCCTCTGTCACTTGCTATGCTTATTATCACTGTATCCCCAAAGAACCATCCTCTCTGATGTGGTGCTTTCAGAAGTGTTATTTCATCATTGAAAAGATGGATTCCAAATGAAAAGGCACTTGTTACAGAAATGACATTTCATCTCAGGAAGATAAAAGGAGCTGCCTGTGGCTAGGTCTGGATTGTGCTACTTTTCTTGCACTTCCCTATCGATTTTTGAGCTTCAGGCCTTCCCTTGGCCTAAAATGGGGGATAATGTGAATTCTGAGAGATTGCAACTATAGAAAGAACAGAGACACTGTGAGATGGAGATAAAAATCTGTTCTTGGGGTACAAGAAGATGTCTAGAGAGAATCAGGGGCCAGGGAGAAAGAAGAAAGCAGGATGAAGGGTCAAACAGAAGGAAGGAATGTGAGGTCAAGCCTTGAAGGACTTGCTCGTGTTGCGGTCATACGTGATAAATCTGCACCCTATCCCACTGAAGCAATGCCATGAGTAATCTGTCTTCTTGGCAATTTATGATAACAACAAAGTTTGGACTCAGTGGGTCTAGGATTCCAACAAAACTGGTTTGGCCTCTGTCCGGGCTGAGAAGAAATAACCTCCTTCTGTCGCTCTTATCAGGCACTCGCTGTCCGTTGGCCTAAAGGGTGCTTTGACCTTGTAACAGCTCTGAGTCAACATGTAAAGTGGGGGAACTTCTATCAAGGAAAGAAGGACATAGAAACTCACAAGCTTGGCACCAGGATATAATACGAATAGTTACAAATACTGAGCTGTTGTGCGCCGGCTCATTCAGCTCTACACTGAGTTATGAACATCCCAAACTTCTGCAATGAGCCCACCTCACAGATCAGAGTCCACCTCTGACCTTGTAGGAGGTGCCAGCTTCACTCCTGGAGGGGACCACTCTGGCCTGGGCTGCCAAATAGAACAGGGTAGGTCATCCCATGTTCTATCATAGTCCTTTTAGCCCCCGTGAAAAAATTATCTGCTACTGAGAAGGGATTTCTCCACTATCACATAAGTAGTAAAGAGCATTTGGGACCTAGAGGAGGTACCTTGCTTTCTTAGAGACACAGGATTTCTGCCAGCTTTCCGCTCCCGCTTCCTTTAAGAAGTTGAGCACCATCATCTGAATGATGTTCACTCATCATCACTGAATGATCTGCCAGAGTCAGGGTGACTTAGTAGTATCACTGTTGGGGTTTCTGAGAATTAGATTCTGTTGAAAATATGCTGAAAGGTATTTTCTACTGAAAAAATGTTGACGATAAAGAAGCCAGTGCTTTCTGCCAGCTACGCCTGCCGAGCTGCCTGGCTGCTCCTGCTCCAGGGCTCCCTGGTATGCCCAGCTTCTGAGGCTAACACATTCCTAATCTCTCTGAATTGATGGCTCCCCAGCTACTCGGCTTACAAGGCTTTTGTCTCCCCGGCAGCTGGCAGCCTAGATCATTAAGATTGTGTAGAGATTTACTTCCATTTTCCCAAAAACATTTTTTGAAAATTCCTTTCAGTAAAAAGTTGGCATTTTTTCATGACAGAAGGATTTTCCATTATGCCATCCACATGCAAGATTCTTCTTTCAGAATGGGGCATTTCTGACTGAGTGAAGAATGGACTTCCATCGTGGTACGCCAGGCATTGGGGATCTGTGTGCTTGGTCCCTCTGGCCTCCTAGTTGGTATGTGAAATTGTGGAGCAGGAGCAAGGATGCTCAGTGTCTAAGGTTTGATAGGTCTACAGTTGCAATCAAAATATGGCTTTCACAAAGAAATTACACCCCTTCATTCAGCATAGAGACCTATCCAACCAACCAACCAACCAGACCTATCAGCTTACTCTTTGCAGGTTAGCACAAAGGAGGTGTAACACAGTCATAAACTAGTCCGTTGTACCAGGGTCTGTGCCAGCTCCAAGACGAATATGTTCTGAGAAAAAGTGGAGGCAGTATAAAGGCTTGAGGTCTGTTAGCTTGACACTCAGAAGCTGGTGTTTCTGGACCTCTCCTTTTGCCTCAAGGAATTGTTTCTAAAATGGTACAAATTAGAGACATCTTACAGATATCTTAATCACTATTCAGACCTAGATCCCCTGAACTAGGGAACTACAAGATTTTTCCTACTTGATGACTTAAATCAGCATTAAAAATATTTAATTCAGACTTTCTGGACTGAGAGACAAAGCTGTCTGTAAATGAAAGAACTGAATAATTTAAAACAATACACCTGTCTTAAAAACACACACAGTTATTTAAAAACATTCTTATCATTCTTTACAATCTTTATTATTTATTGCGAAGCAGTTCTAGCCTGGGTTGGGTCCTGACTGGATTTCATGATATAAAATATGAGATGAAGTGTGCCCTTACACAAAGAGTTTGGAATAGAAGTTTAAAATGCCACAACAGATAAAGAAGGCAGGCAGGAGGATTAATGGGGGATCTTACTGATTTTGATCAGTAACTCACTGAGATCTTATCTCACATACCTACTCAACAGCTCAGAAAAGAAAGGAAGGAGGGAAGATTTGAAGGGCTAATTTGGAAGGGTAGCACATGAAAGCTGTGTTTACTAAATGAGGAGGACAGCATTTGCGTCACAACCATTTATTCAGTATCTTACTTTTTCTCATTGTTCCACGTGCAGCCGTAAGCCCGATGCTCTGGTGATCACTCAAACCCTGTTCCAAATTGTTAGAACAGTTCCTAACATGGTTTTGGCTCTTGCCAAATCCTCCTTGACAATTTCTGAGCACTGAAGTTGAGCCAGGCCAGGAACTAGTCCCAGCAGACGCTATGGAGAAGCCCACACTGTTTCGGAAGCCAAGCTAAACAATATGGACCTAGGCATTCTATGCAGTTGGTCCTGGGAGCAGCGAGTGGTCCTGGGAACATTAAATGACTGTAGCCTGTATATTCACAACGTAGTTCACGCTGGCTCCTGTTACACTTGGAAGTGGACCAGTGTTCTCTGTGTTAGATCTCAGGGTCTCAAGCAAAGAGAGGGTCAAGGGACCCTCGTTATGGCCCACTGCCTGTGAAATGTTGGTTTGAGAGATTGGCCTTGTATCATATTGACAGTCTGTGTCTGAAAAAAGGACAGAATTCAATTTTCCAGTCTCTTCAGTGTAAGTTATCACCTTCTTTTCCTTATTATTTCTTTCCCTAATTATTTCTTTCCCTTACTATTGACTGGGGAGCGGATACAAAAATGTTCCCAACTAGAAGAGAAGATCTAGGTATTTTTCTGTTCTCCCTGGATCATTCAGTTGATGATTCTCACATGTAAAAGACGTGAATATGCTGGGGAGCAGAGATCTTCTGATTTTCCCCTTTTCTAGTTGTCACCAGTTCTTTTTCATTTACTTCAATGCCTTAATCAATTGACTATAGAGTCAGACCCTACTTGCTTGTTCTTTTGGCCATACAATTATTACTTTTTTTCCTGTACGTTGGCTTGTTCCAACTGAGGCTTCAGTAAATGAATTACAGAGCAACTCTCTCTTGAACCTTGGTGAGTTGCTCAGGTATTAGAATATTTCCTGCAGGGTAAGAGTTGTGAATTCAAAGTGCCTTTGAAGTGCTACAACCACTTCATAGGTGTTTCTTTTTCAAAAGCATGGACATTCCCATGATCACCAGATATTAGCAGTGGGCAGAGTTTATCTACTGGATTCCTCACCAGAGTGGGAGAGAGGCTGAGTTCTTGTATGATATGGACTTTAGGCTCTTTAGGCACATGGTATTTTGAACCATAGAACCACAGAAAAAATTTAGGTGAGAAGGGAATCACGTAGCCCATCTCCCCACCCAGGACAGGGCCAATTTCCTAAGTTAGGTCAGGTTGCTCAGGGTGTTGTACAGGTGGGTTCTTTGGATCTCAATGAAGGAGATCCCACTACTTCTCAGGTACCCTCTTCCAGTGCTTCACTACTTTTGTTGAAATGTCCCTTTCCGAAGTGTATGATGACTCACTGCATTTTGTCCTTTTACTGTCCACCTCTGAGAACTGCTTTCTATGATCCCCTTTAGGCAGTGGAGGACCATCCCCTTTAGACCTCTTTTCTCCAGCTAAATAAATCCTGTTCCTTTAGCCTCTTCTTTTCTATAGTTTAGACCCGTTATCCTCTCATTGGCCCTCCAGAGGACTGTCTCCAATTTGCCTTGTATGGAAGCGTCCCAAATTGTACAGAATATTCCAGATAGGAACTCGCGGGTGAAATAAACTCTGCCTTTGATTTGCTGGTTATCTTCTTCCTATGTATGGTTAGCCTTCATTGCTGCAATAATAATCTGCTCATTCATGTTCAACTTGTCCACCATGACCCTCCAGAATATCTTCTGCAGAGCTGCTGTCGAACCAGACAGTTCCCAGCCTCTGTTGTTGCGTGAGGTTATTCCATCCCAGGTACAGGACTTTGTGTTTGCCTTTATGCAGCTTTGCGCTTTTCATCTGGCTCTTTTCTCCAGACTTTGGGTCCCTTGGAATGACAGCCCTGCCCTCCAGTGTGTCAGCTGCTTCCTCCAGTTTGGTGTTATCCGTGAAATTGCTAAGGGTGCCTTTCCTCACATCGCTCAGGTTGCTGATAAAGACGTTAGACATATTACCCCAGTATTGACTCAAGGAACACACCCATAACTGGCCACCAGCGGTACTTCAGACCATTGAGTAAAACCCTTCAAGCTCTACATTCCAGCAGTTTTTCCCACCAACTTTGTGTCCCTCTGTCTAGTTCACACCTCCTCGATGATGAAGACACTGTAGAAGAGCATGTCAAAAGCCTTACTGAAATCAAGGTAAATGATCTTTTCTGCTCTCCCCTTATCCACAGTCTTTCAACGCAGATGGCAATCAGATTGGACAAACACAATTTTCCTTTGGTAATTCTGTACAAATTGTTTCCAATCATTCATTACCCTCCATGCACCAGGGAATGACTTTTACAAACTGTTACTTATCATGTCCTATACTGCGTCCACCTTCTGCAAAAAATGAAGCCTTGGAAACAACAGCTTCCTTCCAGCCTCTGAGGCAGTGGTTTTAATGTGAAAAAATTGTTAACATGTAATTAAATATCCAGATGTGCAGTGAGGAGAATAACAATATTGGGTGCTTTTTGCAACCTTGACGATATTCTAGCAATGTGTGTGTGTGATGTGCAGTATAAAAGGGTTAACAGGCAGGCTTTGTGCTGTTTCCCATTACGGTGAGTTCAGCATTTGGCTTTCAAGCTTAAAGGATATCTCATATCACATGCACACTGCCACATATGTAATTTGTTGGGTAGGACTGGTTGCATTGTGGAGATGGCATAGAAATTCCTAACAATCTTTCCTGCCCATAATAGTTTTACAGGAGACAGAACATACTGCCGCCTATGCACGTTAAATCTTTGGATGAGCTAATATGAAATACTTCTGCTGTTCTAATTTCCTCTTGTGTGTATTTTTTCCTGGCTCAGAGTCAGTGACCTAATTCTTTTCTTCATTCCGTCCGAAGTTTTTGATTTTTTCCGAGCTATTCACGTTGGACTCTTCCTTATTGTGGAAGTTGTGCCTTTTATTTCCGCTTTGTATTAGCAGTCTGGGATAGTTGCATTGACTGCCCTGTTGCTCCTCTGACTCAAGGCCTGAGGGTGGATACTGATACTACAGAAAGGAGAACGTACAGAAGATGACTTCTGTAGCTTTTCATCTCCCACAAATGGTAACCAAAATCTTCTACTGGACCCACTTAAGGGAGTTCTTGCAAGCCCACATGAAGGTCTTCTTGTAGAGTTTACACTGGAAAGAACCCAATTAAAAAGTAATGCCTAGAAGAAAGTAATTTTGCTTTCCTAGTGTGCTGGCTGGAGAGATAAACCAGTCAGTATCTCTCTGTCTGTTTACTTGCCTTTTAAAAGTACATAAAGACTTGCTCAAACTCCTTTTTGACAAGATGTGCATGGTGCTACGTGTAACTAAACAAAATATACAAACAGAAAGCTCCTTAGTTTTTGTAATTGTGAAATCCTCAAACTAGTGCATGCACGTTTCCCAGCCTAGACTGAGGCATGCTTAGGCCAGTTCAAAGGCATGTAGAGAGCAGACCCAGCAGTTTCTCTGTCTTTGATTTTGATTCAAATTCACTTTTTTCATTCCAGCATGTATAGGAGGCTGACGAAAGGCTACTCTTGCTTTTTTTGTTTCATTCAGTTGCACTTCTAGACCTCTATTTCTTTTTTGTTCTGTGTTTCCCAGCAGTTACTACACTGTGGTGCCTTGGGGCTACCTTAATAAATATCTGCTTTCAGACTCAGACTTTTTCTTGTAAGGAGATTTTGTGCATTTGCAAAATAATCTCCATGGCACCACTCATGGGCTTACTGTACTAACCATCACGTAGACTGCTTTAAACAATCTTCCTGTCCTCACAAGAATTGGTATGAGCAGTGTAATCACTGTTTATCTGGGGGAGATAAAGGATCATTCCATTCAAGAAATAAAAACACCCAAAGCTATGAAGATCCATTTGGAGTTTTAGCCTAGGAATAAATTGCATCTTTTCCATAGCATAGGTGAAGACCTAAAACTAACTGTAAATTGTACAGAAATTAAGTTCTGTAACTTCAGTTGCAAGTTATACATATGGAAAAGTGTTTGATCTGTGGCTTGTCTCTATGTAGCCAATACAATTTCTGGAGCTGCAGAAGGCTGTATACTTGGACCCTGTGACAGGCTGACTTCTCCAGTAAAAGACCAGCTTTTCCACATTCCAACAGACATAAAAGAGCAAATAAGCTGCCTGCCACAAGTGCTTTACTACCCTTAGTTCTCAAGCCTTCCTGTCAGTCTAACTGATATTGCATGATTCTGCATCTTTGGCCAGTCTTCCCCGCACTTCCTTGTCACTGTGATCTTATGCTTAGGGTTTCCTTATGTGCTGCTGTGTATTTGTACACATTTTAAAGAGGAGCAGAGACCCCCTGGTTTGTCACCAAGACAGCACTGAGGAACTCCTGCATCACTCTATTTTGGGAACTTTTTAAGAAGAAAGTGACAGAGAAGTTCCTGTCTCCTAGGTATTCTCTTCAGAGCACAGTACTATTCCTTTTACTGCTGGCATTACAAAAAGCTGGAGAAAAGGTATTTTTCATTAAAGATAAAATCCAGGAACACATGCAACTTTCTGGTTTTGCTTTGCTTCTGAATGATGAAATGACTCAAAGTATTTATAAAAAGGCCTCTCATATTACATACAGAACAAAAAGCAACTAAGTTGCTGGCTTGTAAAAAGGAACAAGAAAGTCTTGAGATGAAAGAGAGTTATATTTTACCTCACTCATAAAAACCTGTTTGGTTTTTTGTTGGGTGTTTTTTTTTTTTCTTTCAATTGAACTCTTGAAAAAATGCAATTTCACTTCAAGACATTTTGGTTCATATCACAATGCTAATTTTATTAAGCAATAAGACCAGACAGGGCTTGAATTATTGTGCAATAATTTATGCTTAGGTGCATTCTCAGGCATGAGCCTGAAGGCTGAGTGTTATCAAGTCACAGAGTGTTTCACATAAATTATGTAGTGGTTTAAAAAAAAAAAAATTAAAAAAAACCAAAACTAAACCAAAAAAACCCAACCCCCAAAATACAGGAAAGGAAAAAAAAAGTATATAGGCTACAAGGGTCTGTGCTCTACAGAGACCACCAGCTTGCTCAGGCAGCCTCCTCCCTTGGGACATGTTGGGTTAGCAGTGGCTGTTGGAGTCATCAGAGGAGGTTCAGCAGCAGTTCCTGTGTGTTTTTTTGGGGAAAGCTCCCACTGTCCCTGCTCTGGGGTTCGGTCGGCTTGCTGCTGCTCCCCAATGCCAAGCCTTTCCCTTGCCCAGGACACTTCTCCAGGAGCTATGGTTCCCAAGATGCAGGGATGAGGTCGGAAAAGGCTGAATCATGGACTGCAGGGTAAATTCTGGGATATCTGCGCTCAGTATAGCTGTGGTTCAAAAAGCACAGGGTCAAACAGATGGTAACAAACATGTTTGGCTGAGTAAATTATTTTGCTGAATAAATTCCCATAGAAATTACCTGAATTTCTAACCAAAGTTTGTGACTAAATTGCATCTCACTGTTAGACTAAGTCCCATCTCTAGTGAAGGCCACAAAAACTTTCCTCTAAGAAAAAACTTTTCATGACAAGAATGTCTCTCACAACATTGATTACTTTGTTTACCCACTCTGAAAAAAATGTTCTGAAAACCACCTGCAGCAAACAACTCAACCAGAGAAACACAGAAAATATAAAAGCAACAATGAGCAAACAAATATTCCTCAGAAAACAAAGTTAAAGCATCACTTGGGCAGAATTTTAATTGAAAAAGGCAGAACCTTTCTAAAGGTCAAGAGAAGTTTTAACAGCTCTTCTGATTTTACATAGAAGGGACCAAGATATTATTACTCTGGGGAACAGTAAGAAATATAATAATAAAAATATAGCCCTTGGAGGTAAAACAGCAAGAGAGAGAAGACAGAAAGGTTTGGGAGTTGAAGGCTGTGATTTTTTTCTGACGAAGGCCGTCGGAAGATGTTTGCCCTCACCTTGAGGAGTGAGTAAGCAACGAGAACATTTGTTCTGTGCACAGAACGTGCACAAAAGTGTTCCCTTAGTGGCCAGGAAAATCAGACAGCAACAATAGCCACATGGTAGCACTGAAATGAATGGAGAATAAGGTGCCATTCAGCAGCACCGAGTGTATCAGAATACCATCTTAATCAAAGAGACTTCCCAAATAACATTTAAAATTCTCACCAAAGTATCTGTTTCTTTCTAATGCTGAAGCAAAAGAATCTAGAAACAAAGCAAGCACTTCCCAAACTGCCCACATATGCCAATATATTTAGGTCATACAAAGTTAATGTGAATAATGTATAGCTTTTAACAAAATCTAGAACCTACAGAGCTTTTCCTGACACCACCAACTTAAAACAAAGCTAGTCCGTAAGATGAGACTTTCAAGCACATTTTTGCAGCTTCAAAATTCACTCTGGATCAGATTAAGAGTGTTTCTCAATGGGTACACTTTTTGAAATGTCTCATTTCTTCCTCGGTCATATGGGTTTCAAAGGGGTGCTTTTCAGTCAGGACAAGATCCCTTCAGGTTTAAGACACCACAAGGCCAAGCTGGAAGGGGAGGAAAAACCACAGATGCCAGAGGGAGAAAGAAGGTGTGAGTCAGAGAGACAGAGAAAATCAACAAATCTGACATTAAAATTGGAGACTGTTAGCTCCAGTTACAAATTGGGCATATGAGCAGGAGCCAGTACTAGCATACGAGCAGTTCTTCAGTTGGTAGATAGTAAGACAAATTTCCAGGATTATACATCTCTGGAATAATGAAGTGCAAAGCCCTATGAAATGTCAGGAAGGAGAACATCAGCAGAAGGTGCTGTGGGAGGGGTTGGAGGGGACTTCGGCCACCAACGCAACCCTCATCAGTGTGCCCCAGCCAGAGCATGCATTGAGTTCTTGTCACATCCCAGCCAGAGTGCCACCCCGTTTGTCCCTGCCAATGAGCACAGCTTGAAGAAGGTAAACCAACACTGTGTCTGCTCCCTGTCCTCATTGCTCGAGGCTGGGAGCCCAGTGTCCCTCTGACATCCCGTTCCCAGAGGGACTCCCATCACGGGCAGAGCGGTCAGAGGAGGGGAAATGGGAGGTTTATCTGTATAAATGTTCTGTGAGGAAAGCTCTGTTGCAAACACTGGCTGACTGACAGTACGTTCCCCAGGAAAATGAGCCCCATGCTGTGAGTATTAGTAAAAGCTCCTAGGTTTTTAACCCTCCATCTGTCGGGAGTTTGCACTGCAGCTCTGGGAAAGTTGCTTTTGTCACCTGCTTTGATTTCCTCCTCCACAAAATGGGGCTTGGAATTCTCATCCCATTTTTTGCACATTTGTTTTTTCCTTCTATTCGTCACAGGAATGAAATCAATTTTTTTGTACAATTATTTTTTTATTTGATATCTTGGGATTTGTTTGTTTATTTTTTTGGTGGAGAAGGATAAGGGAAGGAGAACACATCATCAAGGATTAGTCTGTACTCCATAACTTAAGTTGAAGACTCTATTTTTGGAGCAGGGATAATACGCTTGAGCTAACATCTCCAGGATCACAACTGAGTGCTCTACGCAGAATATTGTGGCTGTTGAACTCTCGAAACTCGAACTTTTAAAAACTTGAACTCCAAAATGTTTTTCCTGATGAAAATTTCATCCAAACCAAGAAGTTTCCATAAAACAGTTCAGTTTTGAAGAACTAGATTTCTAATAAAATTCAAAATAATTCTTAATGCACTTTTACCCTAGCTCAAAAGGAAAACAAATACAATAAGCAGTATTGACATTTTTCTGGAAGAGCCTATGGCTATTGCGTTACCAGACCAGCAAAGACTTGCTGACATGGGGCGTGCTGAGGAGAAATATCTCCCCCTTCACTCACTGGGCCCTCCCCTCATCAGAACTGCATCCAGTTCTTACTCTGCTTCCTTAAACGTCACAAGATGTTTGAATCCAACATCTACTAGATGATTACACTTCAGAGCAAATAAAGCCCTCACTGCAAAGTTGTATCCATGACATGTACGTGCTACTGACTCTGCGTCAGCAATGATGAAAAGCATGAGGTTTCTTTTTTTTTTTTCCATCTCAGATTGAAGCTTTTCAGTCAGTCTCTCTCTGTATCTGTCTGTGTATTTTTGAAAGTATCTTCCCTGAAGTTCTTATTTGTCCATTTCATATCTTCTTCACTTTACTCCTTTGTATGAATGTAATCCATTTTGTTTGCTGAGCTGCTTGAACAGTGCACTGTCTGCTGTTGCCTTAACTGTATGGCAACTTCACTATATCTTCAGTAACATGGCTAAGAGTTTGGTCACTGCAGGACATAATTCGGAGCTGACATCAGTCACTCGTGGCCATAAACTCCTTGATCTATTTGCCATTGCCGTGAATTGCAGTATACAAATCACTGCTTCTTATGTGAGAAAATACAGCAACAGTGAACAAAGGAGATGCAGACGGTGCTCTATAGTGTTCCCCATTTTTTTTTGTTACCTTCCCACAAGCCCCAAAGCATGTCTTTACCCATGCATTTTCAGTAATGATTTTGGTTCCTAGCGAGAAGCACTCAACATGGCAAACACTGGATTCCACTCCTGGCTCCACAGTGACCTCTGGATCAAACACGGCATTCCTAAAAAAGCTCCTTCCCACTTCTGGGAAGTGCTTTGAGATCTGCAGTTGAAAAGTGCCACTGAAGAACTAGGTGTTACCAGATGTTTTTTACAGGTGGACCTTTTTAAAGTGTTATTTAAATTTCACCTGCTCTCCCTCCAGAATATACTCAGAGCGGGTAGAAAGAGAGCGACAACAACAGAGAGAGAAACAAAGCTGCTCTAGCACAAAGGTTGATCTGGAAATGAGCAAAAATCTCTGCCTCTCAATGAGCATCCTCGGTTAGTTGTGCCAAATCCTTTCCTCATGCAAACCCGTTGCCTAGGGATGTTGTTAGGTGCTGTGGCCACGGTACCTTTGCCAATCCTGAAGACTTTATTATTTTCTTAATTTGTTGCAAGAGGCTGGAGAGGAATCAAAAAAAGGAAATAGTTTCTAGTGATCCATTTGCAACAATTCTAAGCTGCAGAAGATGTGGGGCCCAAAAACCTTAATAGTGCCTCCTTTAAATGTGTATTATTTCACAGTGGACCCTAATCTCTATTTCCTTGATTGATAGGGCTATAATGCCTAGGAAAGAGTGGAATGGATGGGCCAATCAGAAATAAAGATCCAAGAAAAGGTCAAAATTGTGGAGCACTTCACTATATTTCTTGAAAGATGTTGGGTATTAAATGTCAGATGCAATCTTTGTCATGAAAATGAAGTAACAAGCCACTAGTGTGACCCTCTTCTCTGAATGATAGTCTTGTCACTTTTCCTAATGCTCGTTCACTGGGATTTAAATTGAGGGAGAACGCTGCCTATCTTGTAAAATATTTAAATAATAGAATACATTCAGGAAACAGAAGGAAAGTGAGAAAAGGAGGGAAACAAAAAATCCCCTGTTAGATACCTGCTTTTCAAACGCTTCCTAAAATGTATTTGGTGGTATGATAAACCAGATACTAAGAGTTCAATACATACTGGTTGCATTATTGTTTTATTAAGATGCTTTCCACTTTGGGTTTTGACTAACCCCAGTCCACCTAACAGTAGCAACAGGCTTGATGGTGCTTGTCTCAGTTTGGGCAGACATTTCTGTTTAGTAAGTGAGACAGAGGAAACACATACTGAAAGGAAAGAAATTTGACAGATTTTACTAGAAAGATTACTTCCCAGTTGAGATATATAGCCTTTTACAATGCTCAGTATTTCCATATCATCGTAGTATTGCCTTAGAGTTTCTTAATCAATAAATCTTAAACTTTCTATAGAAGACTCAGCTAGGTCATCAGTTCAATGCCCAGTCCTTTAGACTGGCATATCCCTTCTGATCTTTGTCAGCTGCATGCTTTTCTTTTAAAATTTCCCAGCATAAAATTTTTTCTGGTAATTGAAGGGCATGTTTAGAGAAGTATATTGGGAGACTGCTACTCTGCTGTCACCCTTTCCTAATAAACATTCTGTTATCTTTTCGGTGGGTGCACTTTACTGGCAGGGGTGACAGGGAAAATAATGTGAAAAGCTTCTGCTGGGAAAGGCAAAGCTCCAATGAAACTTGCTCTATTTATGCATATAGTTAAACCAGGAAGCACAGGCTGGATGCAGGTGGAGGCACATGCCCTACATAAATGACCCAACTTGGGTTATATACTGAGGCATCATGTTCCTACCTCTTACTTCACACGAACAATTCACTTCTATTTGGGAGGGAATCAGCAAACAAATAAAATAGTTTGCAAGTTTGCCCGATGATATTATTGCTAGTTTTGCATCCTTACAGTGTGGTTAATGCTGGGCATGGTTTAACTTATATAGAAATGAAAAAACTCTTTCAGCTGAGGCAGAATCACAGCAAACTGCCACCAGGAAAAAAGCAATTTGTCTCTGACTGTACTGGCAGATAAACCATGGTGGGACTGGCTTCGTGCCATCAGAGAGACAAGGCCACAATGGCTATGCCCAGCCTGCAGAGCAGGCGCACGCAAGGACAGCCCCTGCAGTCCTGTCCCTGATGGTTTAGACTGGGAATCGGTTGTACACCTTGCAGCTCCCCTTCTTGCCTCATGCTTCCCTTTTCTTCCTCTGAAAGTGCAGGCATGGAAGGATGGTGTTTCACACCTTGGCACACAACTCACTATGGAGTAAGGAAGTGAACAGAATACACATCAGAATTGAGAGCTGTGACCTGGGAAATTCTCCTAGCTCCTCCTGTAGGGATGTGTTATAGACATTCCTCAACTGAGACTGGCGTGGCAAATACTCTGTGCTGAGATTATGGATCATCGGTTCCCTTTTTCTCTGGACCGTTGATTTCTCCTCTGCTTAGCAAAATAGCAGAGGTCTAGCTTGGCCTCTTACATGCAAAGTATAAGAGTCAGACAAAAGAGCAGAAAGACAAGGTCAGCTCTATCAAGAGCAAACTATAGGTGCCACTGTGTAGGAAAGAGAATGAGAAATTAAAGGCCGAAATTATGAATAATGAAAAAGTAACTTGTTCTACACACTGCATTTTTATAGATTTTCAGCAGAAGACTGGAAGTGACTGAGTGGAAAAGAGTGAACTTCACATAATGTGTTTTACCTCCTATTCATTTCACTCCATTGAGCTTTCCTTTTTTGACCCCTCTCCTGAGAGAAGAACCCATGAGTCTTTACCTCCCTCCCTGTACTTCCTGAAGTTCCTAAATAATATGTGGCCTTACCATCCACACCTGCGAGCCCACCCGGTACCTACCTGCACTGCATCTCATTTTCTTTCTTTCTTTCTTTCTTTCTTTTTCTTTCTTTCTTTCTTTCTTTCTTTCTTTCTTTCTTTCTTTCTTTCTTTCTTTCTTTCTTTCTTTCTTTCTTTCTTTCTTTCTTTCTTTCTTTCTTTCTTTCTTTCTTTCTTTCTTTCTTTCTTTCTTTCTTTCTTTCTTTCTTTCTTTCTTTCTTTCTTTCGTGCCATGTTTAACGGGAAGACTGATTAGCAGTCCAGGAGTGTATCTTTTGTCAGTTGCTGTGTAGATAAAAGCATTTTCTCAAATAGCTCAGCACTGGTACAAATTTGCTGGATGCGCAGGTGTCAGACAAGACATGTGCTGGGCTTGTGTTTCCACTGCAATGAGCTTGTAGCTACAATTCAACAGGATAGAAATACATCACATTTTCTCCCTTTACTGGTCTTTTCTCACCTTGGCTGTTTGTCTTATGCACATTTTAAAGAGTTGCAGTAACAACACCTCAGTTAGTTCTTCCCCTCCAACGAGGACAACCAATAACATCTTTCATGTCATCTGGAAGTTTGCCAAACAGGGTTTTTCACATATAAAAATTCCCTGCAAGTTATGGGAAAGGGAATAAGGGATGCTATCAAAATGAAATATGCTACATTTAAAATGCTTTCATTGTTGTTTTTTTTTCCTTCTGAATCTTTACTTTAAAAGAAATTACATTATTTCTTTCAGTGATTGCTGCTTGAAGCTGATCAGGCTGAAATCTCTCTTCACACATCTAGAGCATATTTAACAGTTTCGTCTTGTACATGACTGTGTCAACTTCTTTGGCCTACTGAGCTCATTTATTGTCTTTATTCTTTCAAACTCATGTTGCCAGACTGGGCTTGAAAAAAGTCTTATCGGAGAGGATCTTTTCCCCTTGTACATCGCAGATGAAACCAGCTCTGCTTTCCGTGCATCTTCTCCATTCTTTCCTTCATCTCCACCAGCAGTCATGGAGACCTGCCAACTGCAGATTGTAAGGGCATCTTTTCCCATCCAACCACACAATGGTTCATCAGAGATGACCATAACTATCAGCCAGTTGACCATTCTTAAGGAGACCATTGTGGAACGCTTGCCAGAGCCTCAATTTTCAGGATGTAAGGGAGCAAAGAAAGGACCTTCCCAGAAGCTTCCTGACTTGGCTCAGATCGATGCCATCCATTCGCTTCCCCTTCAGGCTACTGCGGAGTGAAGGCACTGAACTGTAAGCAGCAGTCGTTTCGCTGGAGTCCAGCAGCCTCAAATTCCATCCATGACTTTCTTATTGCAAAGCATTCTTTACCACAGCAAAAGTATTTGTTTAATGGGAACCAGATTTGGGTCATAAACCTTAAGCCTATCAAGCTTCATGTTAGCTAATGTTTAGCTTATTGTATTTTTTTTTTCTTACTCCCTCTCTCTCTGGTAAAAAAGACATTGCTGTAAAGGGAATGCAGGGAAGCAAATAAAGCAAAGGAAATCAGGAAATACTATGAACTGCATGTGACTCGCAGCTGCAGGGTTCCTCACAATAAAGAACCCTGCCTCAACAAAGTGGCTTATGTGCTTTAACAAATATCAGCTGTTTGTTTGGGGTGTAATGAACAAACTAGAGCCAGAGTGACAACTGCTTCAAGTAATTATGAAGACAGCTTGCAAACTATGGCTCCACTTGTTTCAGTTTCTAAATGACGACAGTCGGGCTGCTGTTGCTGCCAGCTTTATTTCTTAGCACTTTTATTTCCATATTTCAAAGGTCAGTGTGTGGTGGCGATGGCAGCCAAAGAAAGCCTGTGTGAACGGTGTGTGTGCGCCTGTGTCTTTGTGAGAGAGAGAGGAAAAAAAAAAAAGAAAGAAAAGCATTTTTCAGCATTACCAGTAACGGCTGTATTAATCATAAAGTCTTAGTGAAGTGTTTATAATATGTTAAAACCTAGGAGCCCAGATGAGTTTGGGATTTCTTTGCTGGAGGCGTTGTTTGTATCTGTAGCGAGAGGGACTCTGCCCTGAGGAGTTTACAGTGCTAATGGTAGAGATGGCAGAACAGTGACCCCAGGGAAAATCGATGTTGCTGTTCTACAGTGCGCCATGGAAACATGAAATAACTTATCCAGGCTCATAGAGGGTTCTACATCCAGGTAAAACCTGAATTGATTGGAAACCCCCTGAATCTCGGACCGTTACTTAGGCTGTATCTTTTCCTTCCTCTAAGACCTATAATTTATGTTTTATAATGCTGCTGATTTATGTTTATACAGAGGCTGAGGATTTTGTGGTATATAATAATCCTCTAAAAGAACCAACCCTTGTGCTGAAGAGACTATTGTAGGTGTGGAACAAAGCCTGGTGGAACTTCTACAGGGTTTTTTGAGAAATTTTGCCTAAGAACTAGTCTGATTTTTCCACATAGTGATCTAATTTTTATTCTGCATGCTTTATTTTCTTTAATGAATTTATCTACTAAATATCACATGAAATAAATATGAAATAGCACAGGAATGGAGGTGAAGGAGTAAGGAGAGAGCTGAAAGGAATGGTTTTCTTGGTGAGATACAGATAGCGGAAGCTGCCTTTGTCGCAGAACTGGGGTCTCATTTCAAGCACACCTTGGTCACGCCAGGATTTGTGGGAGAAAGGTCTGAAGGGTGTATGAAAGGAATGCAAGTTAAGGGTCTCAACACAGGAATGGCAGGAGTTAATATAAATTCTGTGGAGGTTTAAAAACAAGAGATTTGATGTGATCCAACAGGAATGAAGCCACTGTGCTGATTTCCAAGGAAAAGATTGTGGATTTGCATGAGCCACCTGGGCAGAGTGAAAAAAGAAACCAAGCAGGGAAAAAGAAACCAAGCAGGGTCAAGGCAGCATCTTGGCTGGCAGGTCAGGAGGTATGAAATTGCTAATGAAGTTGGAGGAAGGTTATGAAAACATGGAGAATAGTGTGACAAAAGCAGAGAGGCATTTGTGAGATGATATGGAGGTAAAAGTGACAGCAGCTACCCTGGATGTTGTGAGAGAGCGTGGCCGGCAGCCCAATGGTTGGAAGGCTTGGATACAGGGAAGCCTATGAATTATTTCCTCAGACGTTTATGTATGTGACCTGAGATCACAGTGATAGGGAGGAAGAAAGAAAATAAATAATGCATTCTGTCCTTCCCATCAAGCTTATGATACTTTGCAAGATGGGCTTTTTCCCAAATTACAGGAAATTAGAAATTTCTTCAACCAAATCCAAAAATAAATGCAAAACAATTGATGACGGACAATAGACTGCAGCCAAAGGTAGACAAATGCTCCTTCAGTGAACTCTGAAGTGTTTAGTAATCAGATGTAAATAACCTTGCTTCTGATACAGTCCAAGTTTGGCAGCTGCCTAATTTTGTTTTTTCCTTGGTTTAGAAAAGACAGTAATTTCACTTAGTCTTGAGTCTGCTCCCAAGCACCTGTTTGATTTAGAAACACTCTTAAGCATATATCTCATTGTAAACATCTACGTTTCTGCAATATCCACTATCAATGAGGCTCCATATATAGTTTTTTTCACTCATTTAAAATCTGGTTCATCACCTGTTTAAACTATGCTTTTGTGTGTTCATGGGAAGAGAATGATAAATTTTTGAGAGATTTCCTTGTCTTGGTGCTCCAGTTCCTTTGTGGAGAATTGTCTCTTCCATAGCAGATTTGACCGGTTCACGTGTGATCCATCCTTGCGGGAAAAGCCCACATTAGGCTACATGTGCCTGAGGAGCAGAGCATCAAGAGAAAAATAGCTGATGAAAGAAATAAAAGTGATGAATTATCTGACATTATGCATTCTTAATGTATAAACTCTTTAGTCTGAAAAGCTGGGGAAAAAACCCTACTGCGTGTGATTATTCCCTATGTAGGATAATTTGCAATATCTACTAGCAACATGCGAGTTGTAAACTAACTATAAGTAAAATTTGATTCCCTTTATGATAGCCCTTTTCTTAGTTTCTTTCATAATAATAGTTTAGTCTTCTTCAGGCCTCACTTGGCAGATTTCCCAGACTGTCTTTTTGTAGGCGGCTCCATTAAATTCCGCAGAGAGCAGCACGTGCCGCTCTGAAGTAGCCATTTCACGAGCGGTCTCTGAATTTCTTTCAGTGCTGAGTGCATTCAGTTTCTGCTTTTCTCTTGATAATCTTAGTCTTACAGCACATGCTCGCACGGGTTGCTCCAGTGCTGCTGAAATGAGGGAGGCAGGGAGTTATTGCTCTAGCTGTCTCTTACGGGTGTCATTTATAGTTCTTTTCCCAGTTGAAGTCCCTGGAAATTTTTGCTCCTTAGCAAACAAGCTGATGCAAGTGTCCTAGCTTCCCTCTTCTACTGCACAGTTGTTTGCGTGTAGAAATTGGAGTGCTAAGCTTAAATGCAGACATCCTTTTAAGACTCAGTAAATCCCAAAATAGCATAAATAGAACCTTGAAAATTAAACTGCCTTTTTCTGTTACTACTAATAAGCAATTAGGTTTGTTCTCAGTAATATTTTTGCAGGTTATAATTGCTAATGGTAATAAAGATGCAATATTACTACGCAAGTACGTGGTAGATGGTGAAGATAAGTGCTGTTTACTGTGTATCAGAACAGACTGAGAAGGAGGCTTAGCAACACCTCAGTAGAGCATGGTAGCATTTAATATGTGGCTTACTTTTTTCTTGTTTACTTTGATGTTTGGTTGTTTGTTATTTCCTTCAAGGATGGACACCATAAGAAAAGGAGATAATCAGTTGCCAAGGCCACTCAATAGGTAAAGGATGGTGATGAGACTAAAATACAAGTTTTGACTTCCACAGTTACTGAGCTGAGCAATGTTAAGTTGGGCTCTTACACCGTATCTGTGACTCCAGAGCTGACGCTTTCAGAAAGACTTTGACATTTGAAACTGGACTTGATCAGCCATTTTGTTTAATATGTTTGATTCAGTGGTGAATAACCACAAAAAGTTTAAATACAGACAACTGATGTGTCTCAGGTCCAACTAAACAATTGAATGTAAGAGATTATGGATTTCAGGGATGTCTTATAAAGTAGAGTAGTGATAATAATGTAACTGTGAGGTTTTTTTCTCTGAAAAGTGGAGAAAAATATCCTTTCCCATGGATTTTCCTCATCTGGGATTCAGTAGGCCAGGAAAAGGGAAATGGTACACTTTGCCTCCACCATGCCAGATTTCTGCACGATTGATGTCTCCCAGGCAATTTGTGAGTGAAGTGATGTGCCAGTACAGAGTGGCTTGTAGGGAGGGTCTTATTTTAGAAGCAGACTAAGTATGCTGGGAAATTGCCATTTTTCTCCTCAGGTAGCCTCTATCTTTATTCTTCTTTGACAAGAAACTTAGGCTTTGATGCCAAGAAGCACAATGAAAAAGAATGGTTTTCTCTTGCCCATTATCTTCCTCTTTGTTGAACCTGAGAATGCACCTATTTATTTCTATGAGAGGTTAACTCAAGAGCGGCAAGCTACTTTTTCATTTTCATTTATTTTCTCATTTCCAGTTTCTGCTTTAAGATGAAACATGTGGAATTTTCCAGTGCTTTTTAAGACCAGGTTAAAAAAAAAAGGTGAATAGGCAATTATAGCATGGCAATTACATTAAAAAACCCTTGCTATAGCTGCCATTCTTGCAGCATTTCTAGTTTTGTCTTTATTATAGTACCAGCATCCATTCTCCTTATTATCAGCTATATTTCTCTTCATTACTGGCAACACAAAAAGAAAAAAAAAAAAAGAATTACAAAGGACTGTAGATCAAGCAGAAAATACTGACATACTAAGTCAATAAGGGATTCCCCCAAAGATTGTCTTCTGAGATCCCAGTCTTGAAGTGTTTAGGACCTTTACTCATCAGCACAGGCAGACATTTCTGCAGTTCAAGGTCCTTAATGCGTTCTGAACCCCACTGGCCTTACACTTGCAAAAAGAGGAGGGAGAGGAATCTTCATTAAGCAAAATCTTTCTCATTTTCACATCTGCTCTACACGGTGATGCCACTCTGCAAATAGACTTTCAAAATGTAGATTTTTCTGAGAAGATTTATGCTTTGTTCCTGAAAATTAAACCTAATGTGCTGGTGGAACAGTACAGTGTCACATTTTACTATGTCAAATGGTCTGTGAAGAACTAGAGGGGCTAGGAGATCCTTCCTTAGAAAATTATTTGGAAAAACCCTGACACCTGGTGCAATCTGGCACATTTTAAAAGCAAAATATTTACCCAGAAACCGTTTCAAATCTTTGTATTAAATTTCATGTCACTTATTTGCTTACTGACATTGTATTTTAAAGTGGCCTAGGGACAAGCAATTCTTTTCCACTGCCGCTACAGTAGCAGTATTCAGAGGGAAGCAATACCATGAAAAGGGAAGTCACACCCTTCATTGTGGTGTTTAATATTTTAATAATATTGCTCAAAATATCAACCAAAAGTTCAGATCAAAAATGAGGATCTCATGGGACAAATGAGGAGGTCATAGGATAAAATATGGTCTTTGTTTGGGGTCCGAAGTGGAGGAAATGATGGCATGATATAGGCTTAGCTGCCAAGAGAATGGGGAAGGCATTTTGCTAAAACCAATGTCTTCGCATCAGGAAAATGGCAGGTTGAACATGATTATGCAGGTTTTGGATGAAAAATATCTGGCCAAAACTGAAGCAAATGCTGGTCAATGAACTGAAATAAAAAGTTGGTTGAATATCACCTCAGCCTCCCCATTGAAAGCATATACCTGTTTTTCAACATTTGACAAAGTCTTGGGAAGATGAGGGAGTTGTGTTTATTTGCTGATGAAATTGGGATGAACAGCTCACGTTGTTTTCTAAAGAGCAAGGTAAGAGTGAACAGAAGTCTAGGAAACATCCACTTAAGGCATCATTGTATCCATCCATTAATATAACCTTCCCCAAAGGAATCATCAAAGCCGAGTGAAAAACGGTAGGCAGAAGGTTGACGCCGTATATCTGATGGTTTGGCCCAATGTGAACGTAACACGTCTTTAGAAAAGTCTTCCAGCTACTCAGGTCAGCTGTTGATGCCAGTTTACAGCTCTTGTCCTAACTTAAAAAGCAATTAATGGCTCGAGTCTCAGCTACATAAAAGACCAAATTTCTGTGACAGCTGAGGAGGTTACAAATCCCAAATATAAAGAATTATTTGTTTGGGAAAAGAAGGGGGTTGAGAAAGAAAGATTCGCTATGAAATGGTCTGATCATGCAAATCCAAATGCTGACCACATTTTAGGGTGCATTGAAATCACTTACATCCTATGTGTGAGCCATAATTCCAGATTTATTCCTAAATTTATTTTTTCCAAAAATCCCTAGACCAAGATGAATTTTATCCTCAAAGATGGCAAAATGGCAGTGACCCTGAAATTCCCTAGGGATTTTACTGTTGATTTGATTCGAATGTGGAAAATCCTTGTATCTTAACATTGACGCTTATCACTGTCTTAGGAAAAGTAAGAGGTAATAAGGTGGAATTCCACATGAAAGTAGAGGTGAATCTGTGGGTAGAATGGAGAAATATAGGTGGCAGAATGATCTTTGTACCATGATAGATGCATTGATTTCAGGTGCTGTTTTGGAGTTTTCAAAACTGTGGGTGGAGAGCTGTTAATGGATGTTATCTCATGGGGAGATGACCACACAGTGATTTAATTTATACCTTGTTTAATTACAAAAACAATGTGGCTCATCACTAGCATCTACCTTAGAGAAAATATTCCTATATAACAGACCAGCTGTTCTACCTAAACAAAGCATGGCACATGGGATCCAAGCTATATACTACCTGTGAGATTTTGAGGACTAAAATGCATTAAGTCCTAAAACAGATCTAAAATTAAGTTTCATTGAGTAGGTGGATCAGAAATCCCGCCACTTTATCTGAACTAATACAAAGGCTAACAAAGGATGGCCTTGGTGCAAAAGTCTGTTAAGCCCATGGATATTTATAAGATGGCTATAGCAAACTTCCCCACCCTATTCGTTAATTAATTAATTTTATTTATTTATTAAAATGAATGCTATTTATTTTACCTGTTTTCTAGGAAATACTGCTTCTTAATGCTTGGCCCCAGTATTTAGCTGAGTTTAGTTGCCTGTCCTTCCTGTGCTCTGTCCTACTTGTCCTTGCAATTTTTGTGGAGACCACACCACAGAAGGAGAGGCCTGGAGAGACCCCTGCAACGGAGGCCTTGAGGCTTGTAGTTTGTAGGGAGCTTTGAATATCAGTGGTCATCCATGGCATGAGCCAAGGGGCTCAGGTCAGTGCTGGCTTGGAGATCTCTGCACCACGCTGTCTTCCCTGGTCTTGATTGCCATGGTTGTTCAGCCCTTGTCTTCTCTGACCTGTGACTGTAAAAAGGACATTTGACCCCTGTCAAATCCTTTCGACCTACTGAGGTCAGAAAAATCTAGCAGGATCAGTTCACTAATCCTCTGCATTTGCCAATATTGTTACTTAGATTAATGTGTCTTTTCAAATGCTGTGTTATGAATGAAATAATTGGTGGAGGTGAAATTGGAGAATTAGGGGGGCTTTTTATTGCATTTAGTTTCATGTGGTCTGAAGGCAAATTTGGAGGCTGGTGCTCTACAGACATGCAATGAAGTTAATTATCTCTTTAATCTCTTATATTAAAATCTAGCAATAAACTAAGGAAAGATGAAATTGATCTGCAAGTACTTGATGGGGACAAAGCAAGGACTAGAGAAACCCAGAAATATTATGCATAATTAAGAAAATTGCTGATGATCACTTTAATCAATGAAATTAGAGATGGAAAGGCTGCTAGGTCATGTATTCTGTCCAAGGCCTCTGACAGCTTATTTTCTTATCACCAAGAGAACAGTTTTCAATTTCATGCCTGATTTTGGCTCATCCTTCCCTTCCAGCTAACCAACAAAATCTGTCTGAATTTCACAGATCTGATACTATTTTTTTCCAGAAAGCTTAAGGCAAAACGAAGAAGGCATTTGCAAGAATGAAGGGTTAAAAATATGAGGGATTTCCATTATAAACCAGTTTTCCATAGCTCACCCTAATCTGTTGTGGCTTTGCCTGGAACAGCTTTGCATTTATTCTCTGCCCTGGTCCTTAGCAGCAGCTTGCACTTTTGGCAGACTAGAAGAATTTGGGAGGTAGGACTGTGGGCAACTGAGGTTCTGATTGAGATAGGGCTGTACTGTGCCATGACTTGGGCACATTCCACCTGGTAGCTACAAGCTCCCCGGAACATTTCCATGAGCCTTAAGAATGACGAATAACATCACTGCGGTTTGGGCACAGGCCCCAGCAAGCCCCAAGTGGAGCATCTGCCCTGTGTGATGTTTTTCAGGGCACTGGTATGTCCAGCTGACATACCGCGTCATGTGTCTCCAGACTTGGTAACAAGACAGAAGAAGCAGGGGAAGCGCTTGGCTGGTTCGGCCTCTGGTGATAAAGGACCTTGGCAGTGATGGGTTTTGGGTGGCACTTAAGGCTAGCACTCCAGCATACATTTCTGCATCCAGGTAAACTGAGGTTCGTCATATCAAATGTAAGTAGGTCCACTGCCTTATTAAGGCAACAGGCTCCCATTTCTCCTTAGCTCAGTTTCTGGAGTAATTTTTTCATCAAGACAGACTGCATGGGGAGGGAGAGGATTATGTAAAGTAGTACAGAGGGAGTGCCTGCCCATGCGTCACAAAAATTGGATATAGATCTGTGTAACCTGAAAGATGCAACAAATACTTGAGTCCTCCTCTTTGTTCCCACATTGGTCTTAAACAATAGGGTTGGTAGTGTAGGGCAGGTATAAGAAAACTAGGTAATGAGTTAACTGTCTCATGCTGTGGGTGTAAACAGATTAAACACAATTTTAAGTACATACTCCAAGAACTGCACTTACATGGCAAGATGCTCTTTGAATTTTGAAAGACAAGAATGTTTGCCCATGGAGACGAGACATATCACCCGCAGAAACCTGATTTATACCAAGGCTGGATGAGACAGTGGACCAGGAAACTGAAGTATGTACAGAGAATAGAAGCAGGGAAAGAGGGAAAATTTCAGGGGTAAAGTGGTGAATAAGCATTTTATTCAGGGGGGGAAGAAACGTTTTACACATAAACACCGAAAAAAGATACTGAATAGTAGTATTGTTTGGGTGCTTTTCCTGTTTAAAATTACTAATCTCCCTAGAGCCATAGGTCAAAATCTAGGCAGGATTGGCTTTGCCCTTCATCCTCAGTTTTCATCTCCATGGGAATAGATTAGTGTTTAGCAGCGCACACTACAGCAGGAAACGGTCTCATTGTGTGCCATTCCTCTGATCAAGAGCATTTCCTCGCTCAGTACACTCCGGTGATCGACTTAGGGTTTCCTTTTTCATGTTCAGCAAAACCTTCTGCATTACTATAAAAAAACTCAGTGAAATTGCAAAATTGTGTCACTTAATGTAATTTAATTTGTGCTTTTTTACATCCCCCAGTAGGAGAATATATATATATAAATATATATATAAAATCAGGCTTTTTCAGCTTTTTATGTATTGATTGTCCATATGCTCCTTTTCTTCTACTCTGGATAGAGTCTGTAAGTCTGTAAGAACTATCGAATTAGATCAGTGTTTAAATTAAGACAGGTTCTTTCTAGTGTTCACAGAATACTAATCAGACCTGCTTCATCTGACATAGTTGCTAAGGTCATTTTTCACTTGAATTACCATAAAATTAGATGAGTAAATCAGTGGTACATATGTTGTTTAGATTAGTTACCACTTAAGTCTCTCAGCTAGCCAGACATATGGATAAGCTAGGCACAGATTAAGCAGGTCTGAGTTGACATTAAAATCCTATTTTTGTGATAAATATTGTAATACAAACAAGTATATGGTAAATGTAATCAAGACTGCATTCATTTTCAGGGCAATATTGACGCAACCCCATGACTATTCCATATGTGACATGAATTGGTTAACAGATGACAATAGAAAACAAAATAATCAAGTTAGCTTTCTTTTAATTGTCTCCCTAGGTAGGTGTGGAAGAATTTTATAACTTTGGATATTCAAAACAGTAATTACCCAAATAACCAGAAATTACTTGTAGCGGTAGGTGGGGTTTGGGTGGCAAATTGAAGAACTTGAGATTTTGAAAAAACAATGTAGTTCAGCCATAGAAAGTCAGCTCTTAATAACGCATTGAAGTCATCACCAAGCATTGCAATAGGTCTTTTTTTTCTTCTTAATTGCAGGCTGGAGTAGGAGCCTAATAGATTTAGGTGCTCTAAAAGCTCTAAAATTCAGAAACAGGTGGCAAAGTTACTGAGGCGCCTTTTAAAATACAACTTTAGGGCCTTATTGTTTAGTCAGTGTGATGGGCATCTGTACAGAATATCAACATCTCTGCTCTTCTGTGGCTCAGGGCAATCTGCTGGCAGGAGCGTACACTGGCCCAGGGGAACGGCTGCAAGCTGCGAGCTGCTCTGCACATACTTCGTTCTTCATAATGTTGTCATTGGTTCTTCCTTGGCTTCTACGACCGTCAGTCGTGAGCTGTGCCTTGTGGTATTCATATATTAACCCTTCTGCTGGGGTAGATGGGTTCAGCTCTGCTGACTTCTCTTTGTGTCAGCGCGTCACTTGATCTGGTATTGGAGCCATCTTATTCTGCACCTTTGAACTGCTGTTTGCATTTTCATTTATTTGTAATGGTGTGTTTTATAGTTAGGACCCTGCTATTTTAAAAATATTATTACACTTGTTTAATCATGTCATAGTGGTGGGGTAGACAGTTGCAGTAGTTGTTTGTATTTTCTGAGCTCGTTTTTTTTCCTATAGCCAAGAAATGCTTTGCCATTATTCACTTAGGTTTCCTCTCTAGGTGCCTGTACCCAAATCCTAGTTTAGACAACAACAGACAATGAGTTTGGTGTCATCTTTGCCCCTCTGATGAGCATCAGAAACTCTTGTCGCATCTGGCAGTCTCTGCCCTGGCCTGCAGTAATAGGGGTGAAACAGACCCTGACTGAGGCGAGGAAAGCTCACAACTTGCTTGCTGATGCTTTGCCTGGCTTTCGCTAATGGCATTAGTTTCACACTTACATGAACTCTAACCTGCAAATATACGGATCCACTATCCCACACAGCCCTGTGTTATTTCAAGGTGACATTGAGCTACTGATCTGCGTTTTTAAGCTGAAGGGTGGTCAATGACCCTATTTTATCCTGTAGCTTTTGCACAACTCTGAAGCTGCGGCACCGCAAGAGAAATGTATCAGCAAAAATGCTGACCACATTCATAGCCTAACTCCGTAACAACCCCGCATCAGTAAAATTGTTTGTGTTTGCAGGGATGTAAATGGACACTTGATTTAAAGAATTTGCTTTTGTGATGAAAACTCCATCAAATCTACCCTTGTTTTCTAAAATCTACTGGTTTATTTTGCTCTGCTCCTGCTTTATACTTACATATATTTATGTGCAGCACCAGGAGAAAATACTTTTTACTCTCTCCTGCCGTCAACAAGGAAAAAGGGCTTTCAACACTATGTTGCAAGCATTTCAGCTTCTTTCCCCTGAGACTGAAGTATCATAGCAATTGAAGTTGTCAATTACTTTTAAAGCAAGCTGTTTATAGACCATTATTCCCAAGGCTTTCTTTGCTTGCTTTCTTTGCAAGTAAGATGACGGAGACAGTTCAACCCACCATCCCTCCTACTAAGTGCTTACCATCAAAACACCCTCTTTTTGTCTTCTGCCTCTGTCCTGTTATCATGTGTTTTTCTATGGACTGGAAGGCTTGTGAATAACTATCTCATCCATCACTTACGGACATGAGTATCACACAGGGAATATACAGTGAACCAAGCATCTAAAAATTAGAATCAAACATTTTTCTTTGATTTTTTTTCTTGGATTTCTTGTTTTGTATTTTGAAGGGCTCCACAATGTGACCATCACACTAACTAAAGAAATGCCTTCTCTTTTGTATTCCTTGCTTTAGGTTAAATAAGGACTTCTGACGACTGATAAACATTGGGTTGCACAAAAGTTATTGGACTTGGTACAGATATTTTGGTGAAATATACTGCCCTGTAAAAGAAAAAGATGAATATTAGATAATTTAGAAGTCTCTTTTAGTCCTAATATCCATGAAAAGATGAAATGCTGTAACATTCTTTTTCTGTATAGTTTAGCATAGTGTTTTCAAACACACAAGAATTGATACGCAGGCTGGGAGAAGGATAGCTTGGTAATGTTTTCCACAGTGTATCAGGGGAGCAATTCCCAGTGACGTCAAAGAAGCATTATTCCCATCAAACAAGGTCCAGGTAAAAACCACATCTGGAGTTTGTTGCTGCTTGCTGAGAATGAAATTATGTGGGAACAACTGAAGAAAGACTACAGGATTTTAGTCTACAGGACGACAAATGAAAGGAGAGTACATCTTAGAAATATAGATGAGCAAACCAAACTGTTTAGATTCATGGAACAAAGACTGGGTAGGGAAAATATTGTTCTGTATGAGTATGTCAGGGTATTTTAGACACCAAAGAGGGAGAGGAGTGGCTTAAGCTAAAGGACAGTGTTTGCTCTGGAAAAAAATAGCTATGAACTGGCAACAAATAAACTTGAATAAAAATGGGAGGACAGTTTGGAGACGTCACAGGAATAAAGCTCTGGGACAGCTTATTGACAGGAGTCGTAATTGCAAAAGTCATAGCCGTTTTAAGGAGCCTGATATTTTCATGATTGGGTTTAAGCAGTGTGGTTGCCTGAAATAGCTGAGGATTGTTCTCCTTAACCCAGAAGGTCCCTTCTGCTGCTGAGTACCAGAAATAGCATTTGAGTCAGTAATTAAAAAGTCTTTTAAGTTTGTGTGTGAGGGGGTGAAAAAGCCGACATACAATCGTAATTGATTTTCTGTTGTTGTTTTTCAGTTTTGGCTTTAATTTTTGAGCACGTAATGGTTTGATCTTAATGTTATCTTCAAATAATTCCTGTGGAGCATATATATTATTCAAAGATATATGTGCTAATCCATGCCACGCATAATGCAATGCTGCTGCTCAGTAGAGAAAAATATTCTAAATAGAAGAATACAGTGTTTATATTTCCCCTGAGTTCAACACCTTTAAATAGGCCCCCAGATTGCTCTGTTCACGGACAAAGCACCAGCGCGTTGGTGTCCGTTGGGAAGCTGTGCCCTGAGTCATCCGTCTGCTTACAGTCTTTTCCTTTTTTTTTTTTGTTACCATAGTAACATTCAATAATTTCTTTCTTTCCTGCCCCCCCCCCACCAATTGTTCAAATTCAGAGGAATTTTAGAGAACTCCCAGGGATGAAAACAAAACAATAGCTGGGGAAAACACAGCTGAAGCACTATAGGGGAAACTCCAGACAACAGATGCTAATTTGTGAGCGTGCAGAGCTCAGGTTTTGTTGTCAACAGGAAGTGGTGGTTCTGTAGCTGCTCTTCGGTTTCGATTCCAGTAAAACTGTACCATTTTAACAGAAAGCAATATGTGGTTCAAATATTTATAAGATAAATGTATAATTAATTCACGAGAGTCTCTTTTTTTTTTTTTTTAAACAGAAATCATTGTGGTAATGGAAAAATAATGGCAAGAAAGTATTTGAGGAACGCTGTTATTGAAGACTTACCTGCAGTTTCATTTTTAATTCTTTTTTTTTTTCGGATAGTATTTGAGAAACATTGTTATTGAAGACTTACCTGCAGTTTCATTTTTAATTCTTTTTTTTTTTTTTCTCTGATGAGGATAATTCTACATTTTTTTTCCTTCTGAATTTTATGTAGGGTACAGAAAAAAATTAGGTATATTAATTTGTACTGCATGTTCTCTCTGGTTCATTTTGCTACTGAGCGCTAGAGCTGAGCTGGGTAATACATTTATTATTACCCTGGCAGAGGCTGGGAACAGGAAATGAATGTCTGCTGTCAGGGGAGGAATGGTTCAAAGCCCTGCGAGGTCAACAGACGATTTTCCATTTACTGCAGCGGGTTTGGTTCAGTCTGTTTATCTCTGGTAATTCATTATGGTTTCAAGTGAGGGAAAGGGGCTGCAGAATCAAACCCGTGTATGTGTGACTATGGAAAGGCAGTTCTGCAGTGTTTAATATACTACGTGCAAGAAGTAACTGGGTGCTTTTCTTATCAAAACGTGTGACTGAAGGTTGATGGTAGACATTAGAGAATGAAGCATCACCAAGGAGGAGGGAGTTTAATACGGTAATAAAGCCAG
This sequence comes from Larus michahellis, assembly GCF_964199755.1. NCBI lineage: Eukaryota > Metazoa > Chordata > Aves > Charadriiformes > Laridae > Larus > Larus michahellis. Next base: position 49,426,863 of record NC_133896.1, on the reverse strand, counting down.
GCAAATAAGCTGTATAATCAAATCAGAACTATAAATTGTTAAAGGAAAATGGGATTGGGTTTCTTATATTCTTGCAGTATATTCCGGTTTTGATTTATAATGTCAGCTGCTGCACTTGCAAAATACTGAGTTATATTACTATATCTGTTGGGGAAAATTACTTCACATTGTGTGATTCTCTACCTATTGAAACTATAAGCCTGATTAAAATAACATCTGGGAGGGGAGAATAAAATCCTGTGTACCTTATTCTTCAAATCTGCAGTATTTGATAGCACTCGTAAATATACTATAAGCAATTCTGCTTTTATTTATTTCACTCACTTTTTCACACTTTTTAAAAATGCTGACTTTGTTTATGAGCTAGAATCCCCCTTCTTTTTCTCTGTAAAGAAGTTTTATTTGCTTAAAACAGACCTTCTGTGATAAAAATCATTTTTTTTGGTAATCAAAATGATTTCTACTTCTTAAAGCAAATCTACTGTTAACCAACTCGTCCTGGAGAAAAATGGCTTTAATCTCAGAGACTGCATTAAATTTAGGAAGAAGCTGAATCAATAAAGGTGAAGGTCATGGAAACAGATGATTAGAGCAAACAACAGGCTGCCTACTGTACAATAGGGTTGTAAAATAAACCGAAACAAAAGCCTATCAGAATACATCAAGAATGAACTTTATGAATAGGTTCCTCTTCAGAATGCTGAATGGTCGGATTTATCTCACGCAGGTGATTCCCCCTCCCTCCCCCTTTTCTGCCCTCCTTCCCCCCAGCTCCTTTCTCCAGGCTCTTTTCCTCTGGTTTCCCGCTATGTTATAAACTAAATTACCCTGTGGAATGATCAGTGAGCCCTGATTAACTAATGTGTCGGGTTTTCAATGCCCACAAATACCTTGTGCTGACACGTGAAATGAATATTGTTCTGAAATTGGTGAGAAATGGACCACTTCGTTATCTGTGTAGCTGGCTTCTGTCTCTCTATACACATGTAATCCAAATCGCCACATACAATTTTTAGCTGATTTTTTTGAGTGGGAATCAGGGGAGAGGTTGGGGGATGGGTCTGTGAATAGGAGGGGTGAATAGCAGCCACAATGATTGAGGACTTGGTTTAGATCCTAGAGCTTAATAACATTTAGGGTTAATGGCTTGAGGTGATTAACTGGTTCCAACCAGTCATTAATCTGCGGGAGGTGTCTTTAGTCTTGTTCATTATTGGTAAGAAATGACACCCTAGCATTTTGCTTGAACTTTGTTCTTTTGTTGTTGACAAATGAGTCTGAAAACAAATGTGGTGGAATCAAAACCTACAGCGTGATGTCACTTTTCTGGTTCTCATATCAAGGGCTGCCCCAGAGCTGGGGTGGAACTCCGACCTCACCATGCTGGCAAAAATTTGGCTCCTAATTCTGCACCTCAATGTCTATTTTTCTTCCTTTTTTTTCCCTCAGTGTACTGCACACCTAGTAATTCTTATCACTATCGAAAATCGGGACACTGAACTAAATGTGGATTTGAGTCTTATCCTTGTATTTTAAAAGCAGGGATATTATTTTTCACCCAGAGCTAAATTCAGAGTAGTAATGTTACCTTTGCCCACTCCCATCATATTTAAGCCGTAGGCTGGCAACACTGAAGGGAATTTGCAGGAGCTGACTGCAAGGGTTTTAATCTTGGTCCCCTGCACTCGCCTAAGCCAAGTGAAAATCTTGACAATCCACTTCAGCAGGGATGACAAGAGCAGTCCTGGAAATTTCACTGCAGTGGCCCCAAAGGTGATGATAAGAACGCACAAAATTATTAAGCTAAAGCTGGCGAAGGCATCAATGATTTTGAAAGGAGACTGTTTGATTCTTTCCTCAAAGTCCAATCTGACCTGACACGAGCCTGACAACATCCTTTTATTCTATACAGGCCCGTCACTGTCTCATTCTGCTACATTGCTAATAGGGCCAGTGACCAAAAGAAAAAAAAAGAAAAAAGAAGAACAGCAATGTTAGTGTGTGTGAGGGGCACGAAGCAAGGGGAAAATAGAAAAGGTTAAAGGTTTAAAGGGACAGAAAGAAAATATCCTTTAAATACTAATTTAAACTTGCTCTACCATTGCAGGCCTTTTTGTCACCTCCAAAGAGGCACGTGAACAGTGACTGGCACATGCAATTACACTTTGAGATAGAATACATAAGAAAAGCCTAGCATTATCTTTTATTTGAAATATTAAATGTGCCCTTCCTCTCTCTTTTATAAAGGGAAGGGAAGGGAAGGGAAGGGAAGGGAAGGGAAGGGAAGGGAAGGGAAGGGAAGGGAAGGGAAGGGAAGGGAAGGGAAGGGAAGGGAAGGGAAGGGAAGGGAAGGGAAGGGAAGGGAAGGGAAGGGAAGGGAAGGGAAGGGAAGGGAGGACTGCTCCTATATAGGACCAAAAGAGGAGAAATTCCAAGGAAACCTTGATGCAGAGAAAGCTTTGACAGTAACAATGGATGTTGTGGATGAAGAACAGCATCTTACAAAAGATTACCCTGACTCTAGAATTAAATTAGACTTGGTGCAAAATACACCTGTCTTTGCTGTCAAACTTCAGGCTGGCATGCAATGGAAAATGAGGATAGAGGCTCTGCTGCGTTCTGGGCTGCCACTGTGACTTGAGTGGCCCATTTATTTAAATGACTGAACTTTGTGCACACACAGTAGACTGCTTCCTGTGAGTTGAGAGCTTTTTAAAATTACATTACAAAATCAACACTGACTGTGACACACGTTCAATTTGGCGAGTCAAACAGGATAGCACAATGTCCTTTTTCAGGCGTGCAGTTCACAAAATGGGTGAGTTTTTACAGCAGACTCGAAAGCTGTAAGCCCTGGAACCCATTTAAATGACTGCTTTAGACCTGATTGGCCTGCTGTTATGATTAAAGATTATAGTGTAAATAACAGTTTAGTCCTAATGCTGAAGATGTCGCGGAGGCCAGTGGATAAAGGACTGTTTGAACTAGTTCACATCCAGGCACAAGTGGCTCAGAGTCACTGGTCTGATCTGGGTCAAGTGCCGCTGTGGATAGGGAGCCTCATCACTCCTCTTTCTCTAAGGGTGCAGAGCCGTTGTGCCCAGGGGGTGTTTCTCCGTAGCTTCTCTAGCAGAGTTTTCAGGAGGACCTCTGTACTGACTGTCCTCTATGACCACACAAGCATGTAACAGCCAGGTGGAGAGGAACTTCTGGGCAACATAATGATGTCTGTTCCTGGACTAGTGGTCTGTGTCTCTCAGCATGTTGTGGCAGGCAAAGTTAAACCTCCTTGTACCAGATTTATCCTCGTCCCACTGCATTCCCATAGCAATGGTTTTAGCACCTGTGTGCAAGTCCATGTGCCATTTCTGGGCTGTGGCTCATGTCCAGAGGCTTTGGTGTCCTCACTGTGTATCTGTCCTGAAGGCAGAGGATGAATTGCATGTGCATAAGCTGCTACATGCCAGAAGTTCATTGCTAAATAAAAAGACATCAGCAGCATGGGAAATGGGGTGACCAGAGCTCTGGGATGCCTATGGCAAAAATGCACATGGCAGCCTGGACAGACACATTCCTGGTTGCCTGTTGCCTTGCCTGGCTGTGTGTTTTTTTGAAGGAAGGGCTACTGCACACTGAAATTCGGCCATCAAATCAGTCAAAGGTAGCCTGAAGCTCTCCAGAGTGGTGGACACAACAGAGGTGACTACTATGGCTCTCCATGCATGTGAGGATGGGGGAGGTTAGACTGAGATTTGAGGATAAAGGTACTTTTTAATCTAGTGCCCCTTTCACCATCTCTTATATCAGCTGCCCTTTTTTCCACCCCATTAACTGTATAAGCATACCCTTTTATCAGCTTAAAGGCCTTAAAATACAGTATTTCGTATGTGGATTAAGGGCAATGTGCAGCTCTAAGTAACTCATGCTGATGAATTCGTCTTTGGGGTGAAGTTGTAGAGGAGTGCTGCAAGGTTGCATGGCTTTTCTGTGTCACTTACTTACAGAAATATCAGATAAACAGATGTAATTTGTCAAAACCCCAGGTGGAGTAATACATTTGTGCCTGATTTCCCCTAGAGTTTAAGTAAGTTTACTTACACTCAATGTAAGAAACCAGAATGTATTTACTCTCAGTTTTATAACTAAATCCATGACAATTTATTTTGTATGAAAAGTTAAATGACTTAATAATGTCTTTCTCAGAATGTTTTCGTATTTTCTGGATGTTGGAAAAGAAGTGCAATTTTTTTTCTCCTAGATAGCAAAAAAATACATCATTATGTTCTTGCTTTAGCTATGTAAATGACCTTACTGATAAATGAAAATTGATATTTCAAAGCTGTAGTTTATTATAGCCTGATGGCGTGTTAGCCCTTATCATTCAAGGCAGTATTTAACTCTGAATAATATATTATGTTAACTCTCTGAAATTGTTATTATGAGATTTTAATGCACCATAAAACAGGTCTTATGATCTGCAGCATGCTAAAATGTCAGTCTAACATATTAATCTAACATATATCTTGGAAAGCAGTAGTTTGACAAAATCTGTCTTCATATATAGAGTTTCTTGTACTATATGCATGGTTTTATGTGTAAGTATGGGATTGGCAACATCTGAATAAAATAATTATCTTTTTTTTTCTGCACATATAAAATCTAGCACAACGAGATCTCAGCCATAACTGGGAATCCTAGATTCTGTCAACATTTCTTTATTAAATAAACGGTGGTGTTGGCAAAGCAGCCATGATACTGAAGTGATGTATGTGAATATATTCTTGTTTTTTCACTTGAACTTTTCCTGTTGTCCCTTTCTGATTTGAAAGTATTGGTCTTAGTTTAGATGTTCCTATTTTATTTTGTCAATTCTTAGGGAAATGTATCAGCTAATCTTGAACTGGACGATGATGGGGAAGAACAAGGACAGGGAACTGCAACATGGAATTTATGCAGAGGACAGCAAAAAGAGGTTTGTGATCTGCTGTTTCCACTCAGGTGGGTCAAATCTGTGCGTATTCACATTTGTGTCTGCTCAGTTTCAGAGATACTCTGGGCCTCATGAGGACCACTGCTGAAGGTGGACATACAGTCAATCTGCTTCAAAATTAGAGCTAAGAGATAGGTGGTGTATCTGCTGACCCAAAGATGTTAGCTAACCATTAGAGTCTGCTGGGGCAAGATGACATCTCCATTATACCACTTTTTTTTGGTGATGGTCAGGGTGGAAAAAAGAAACTGTCAGAGAGATGTTGTATCATCCAAATATTCCTGCAGCTCGTCAATACCAAGTAGAGGAGTGCTCTGCAGGGCTTACAGCTGGACTAACTGCAGAGCAGTCAATTTAGCATTGCATCCATGGAACACAGCTGGAGTAATCAATCCAGGGCTCTGTCTGCTCAGACCTGAGTTTAGCAAATGGAAGTCCCAAATTAAAATGTTTTCTCTTATTTGTGCCTGTATTAATCAAAATCTTGTAATTCTGGACTTTTGATTTGACAGAATTTGATAGGTCCCATAAGAAGGATGGTTTAGAGGTGATCCTTATTTTTTCTAACTATTCTTTTTTTTTTTTTGGATGAGAATGGATAGTTCACAAAGCAGATTAGACATATTTCAAATTAAACCAAAAAGTCAATGTATATGCTGTTACATACATTCTGCATGTTCTTCCTTAAGAAGAAAATTAGTAACTGTAACGTATATCCTTTCAAAATGTAACATATATCTAAATGAAGAAAACTGCAAAAGGCAAAAATGCTCCTATTTAGTTGTACTAATTAATTAGGCAATGGGATTTAGTCCAGAAAACTCTGTAAAGAAAAGCAATTTTCATCTGAAGCCAAATGTTACCCAGCTACCAGATCACATTCTTTCTCTACCTGTGGACAGCTGTCCTTGAACGTGCATTAAATTTTCTGGTTTTCAATCTAAAGGGCTTGACTACTGCCATGCTTAACGTTATAAGGATATATTCTATTTTCTGTCTTACCGGGTTCTGAACTAGTGTTAAAAACATGAGGCCTGAAGGGTCTATTGAGATCTGCATCGTTTGAAGACACATGCTTAGAAACATCTATCTAAACATGTTGAAAACTATCTAATCCAAGACTTTTACATTTAGGTGCTCTGATTTTCTAAAATTTATCTTTTCAGCTTACAGGAACTGCTTTTGATTACTGATTATTATTATTGATGATTGACTGATTGACGATTATGATTATTTATTATTATTACACATCTGCAATGATCAGAGACACTATTTTCTCATTTTAAAGAGGTAAGAAAGAGAAAAAAGGAGAAAAATAATGACCCAATATAATGCGGAAGGCACAATAACTGAAAGAAAGAGCAGTATTTCTTAGTATATTGCAAACTGAATGGAGGGTGTGCAGTTTAAAGGAGAGCTTACAGGGTCTATTGCACATGAAAATTTCAATTTGGGGCCAGTAGTGGCCACCTGCGGTAGGGAAGATGCTGGTGAAGAAGAGGAAACAAGAAGTATGATGCATGGATAATAGGCCTCGTAAAGAGCGGATTCAATAAAGCAGCAGCTGGAGAAACATCCTAGCACTACAGCAGTCTTTGTTTCGTGTGTGCTGCTGTATGCTGCTCTTCTTCTCATTCCTATTGAAAAAATCAACAAGGGACTAAGTAGTACTTAGGAAAATTATATTACATTTTCCCCTTATTATGGGAAATGTGCTTTTTTGTTCAGTAGAAAATAACAGAAAAAATATATTTGTTGTTAAGGGGGTTTGTGCATGTCTTCTTTCATAAAACAAATCTCCAATGAGTCTCTCTCATACAGATTTCAGGGAAACAGTTGTGTGGCTATATCTAATGGAAATTTCTGGATTGGTACTCATGAAGAACTGTCGGGGCAGACATAGACTTCTCCAGTCCAAAGCAAAGGTTTGTAATGTGCTGGTCTCTCGGAGCTGGATATAAGCAGGCATAAAAATATTTACAGGCAAATAATTTATCCTGAATGTTATTGACACTAGCCAACTGCAGACAAATGGCATTACGTGAAAATCTGTGAAGACCCAGTCATCACCAAAGACCCCAGTGCTAATTAGTTAATCCAAGTGGATGGCTCTTGAAATGAAGCATATAAAGAATTTGAAAATTCAGACCTTCAAAATTTCGCTGAGTGTAAGTAAAGCTCCCCTGAAATGGATGGAGTTGCACACACTTATTTGCAAAAGGATGGATTTCTGAGCTTGAATTCTTGGCATAACTACTGAAAGTGCAGGGATGCATCTGTACCAAGGCCCAAGCCAAGGGCACACACTGGAATCACCCATGACACTCTGAAAGCCCTGGTTGGCCTCAAGTGGAATATTTTAAATCATTGATCTTCATGCTTCTCTGCTTCATAGAACTGATCACATCATCTACTTATAAGTGTATTTCAGTGGCACAGTATCCAAAACCAAACCAGCCAACCAGCCCCTCTAAACAAACAAGGGAGCTTTGTAACTTCAAGTGAAAGAGAGCAAGGAACTTATTCCCTGGGATGACAAGGAAGCAATGAATCACAGAATATTTCCATCAATAAGTTGTTGACAGTTTGAAGAAGGCAAATAATTCAATGACTAAGTGCAAAGTCTGTTATTTTTCTTTGTTGTACATTATTTGGGAAGCGTAATCTTTATTTATATACTTTCTGAGTAATAGTAGACGAGAAAGGATAACTAACATAATAGAAGGGGAAAACGTCTCTCAGACTGTAAAGTGAAAGATGCGATCTCAGATAAAGGTTCTCTAATGAAGGAAATGAGAACACTTAAAGGGCAGGAAGATAAAAAAGAATGCAGATTTGTGTCATTGATGAACAAATGCTTCTATAGGTTTTGTTTCAAGTGTGACCCTAGGGTAATCAATCACAGTAAAGCTGTCACCCATGCAAGCTTGAGTCTAAGATGAGGCAGCTCCTGTATATTTGGAGAAGGCTTGGAGAGAGGGAAAATAACCTCCATACATACCTCGAATAGGAGAAAAGTGTTTCTAAATTGAATCCAAATTAGATCATGTGAAGTTTCGCATGTTCTTTTTCTTTTCTTCCTTTTTTTTTTCTTTAAATAGTATTTATTTTGTTTGTGTACATGCATGGATAATGGACAGGAAACATTATTTTGGCTATGACAGTCCAACAAATTAGATTCCCCGTGGCATAGATCATCATAACTCTGTTGAAATCAATGAAGTTATGGCAAGATATCACCAGTCATAGATTCAATCCATAATGTAGAGTGACAATGTTTTCAACAGGCTGGAGGTGATGTTTGCCATGACCCTCCTATACACAGCTGCACTGACATAAGCCAGCCCACGTGTTGTGCCGTCTTATTTTTTGTTGCAAGCAAGTAAGCAAGGACTGCAAATATTATGGTCCTCACTTGATCCATATGGCTGACAGTAGAACAAGATTTTAGCTTGGACCATAGCTGTTTACAAAATGTTTTGTTCAGCTCTGACTAATACTTGATGGGGGAAGTTCTTCAGGGAAGTTTCTACATGAAACTGACACATCATGTAGATGACTAAGTTATTAAAATATCACTCTTCCTTTTCAGCAAACAGTGTGGTACTGTGGACAAAGTCATTTGGATGACCAAAAAAGGGAAGATGTTAGAAAGACCAAGGCATCTTCATTTAAAGCAGAGGTGTTAGATCTGGTATTCTGGCTAAAGTGAAGTCTGAGGTGCTAAATATCTTTTGAGGTTTAAAATATATGATCAGTGTCTGGCATCTCATCTTTCTTTTCTCTTGTCTCTAGGGCAAACAGTTCTTCTAAGCTGTTTAAGGCAGTGTTGTGTTTCAGGTATATCTCAGGATGCTTAAACCAGAAATTCTTAGTCGTGAGCATGAATCTATTCAATTGCCAGTATTTATTCATAACATACAGACATGCCTGTTTGAAGATATAACTCCTTATTTTCTTCATACACAAATGGAGACCAAATCTTGGCTCTCCTTAGCAACATCCATAGGTAGACAATGTAGTTATATTAACTTTTCACACTTTCATAGAATCATAGAATCATTCAGGTTGGAAAAGACCCTTGGGATCATCGAGTTCACCCATCATCTCCACTCTACAAAGTTCTCCCCTACACCATATCCCTTAACACCATATCTAAATGAGTCTTAAACACATCCAGGGATGGTGACTCCACCACCTCCCTGGGCAGCCTGTTCCAGTGTCTGACCACTCTTTCTGTGAAGAATTTTTTCCTAATGTCCAGCCTAAACCTACCCTGTTGCAGCTTGAACCCATTCCCTCTTGTTCTATCATTTTCAAAACTTTTTGTTTCTGTCATTTGTTTAACTTGTGCTGGAGACCAATTTGGAAAATACCTGTTTTAAAGTGAAAATATATGTTTATTTTTATTATTTAGGAAAATCATTAATAATGGCTGATGATGAACTCTTTCATTTTACCCACATTTTTAAAGCTTTTTTAAAACTGTTATGTTAGATATGCATTGAAGCCTTCTGTATAAGTTAAGCATGACAAGCATAGAAATAATTTTCTGGCTTAATGTAGCATAAAAATTGTTAAGATGTTACTGACCCTTCTAATTTAAAACCTTCTCCGGCAACTCATCCTCCTGCAAATAGTTTCATTACCTTCAATTTCTTTTGGAAATTGGAGACAACTTGTGACTAAGAGACTGCAAAGCTTGGTTCAGTGCTTATTTTGCAACTAAAATATGAAGGTCTCTACAATATTACGGAGTTTAGACACAGTGATTACAGAGAGGGAGAGTTTAACCCTCAAAATGAGTGCTGCATTACAAATCATTCAAAAGGACTTATTTTCAGGGACCAACACTTTCCCAAAATCAGGCTCAATTAAGATATCTCAATCAGGGCTTTCAAAACCCTTGGTTTACTGAAATTCGAGATATGGTTTTCCCAACAGTTTACAGACTTTCTACTCTGCTGTTCTAAATGACCAATTGACCTTGTTTCTCAGTGCCCTGTTTAATCAACTAGTAACATCGCTCCTAAAGCTGTTAGAGCATTTTGGGAACAGTATCTGTGGGTTTTGAGTTTGGGATGGTACTGATCCTTCCAAATCTCAAATAATGACAAGATATATTTTTGACAGATGCTACTTTTTGGACTTCCCTTTGTCTGTCTGTTTTTCTGGAGGCCAGAGGAGGATTTTTGCTATTCACAAAACTAAAAAGTTCCTGGTTTGTTTTCATACATAGTATTTGTTAGCGTAGTATGAAATACAGCAAAACAGAGAGAAAAATCCTCAATGGATTTTTTCCCTGCAATTTCTCCAACAGAACAGTGATTTAGTACTCATAAACATTTAGGTAAATCTTTCTTATTTCTTGCTACCTAAAGGAACGATCTCCAAGCCCTGAAGCTGGCTTCTTCCTGCCCTAAGTGGGTGCAGACATCTTTCAGGGTAAATGTAAAACTCCATGGAATATGTGGGGAAAAGTTTCTCTCTCTCCAGGTTGGTTTTCAGACGTAAGACTTATCCTCCCTTCTGAAACTGCCAAAAGATATCCCTACTTCTGCACAATTCTAAGTGATGGTAACTAGAACAGGGAAAAAGCGTACATGAACATATTGCCTAATATTTTTGCTAAATGTGTCACTTAGGAGGAAAAAAATGAAGAGAAAGCAATCTTTGGTAATTTCTTGTTTAGACATATATTTGCACCAAGGAGACCAACACCACATTCCCTTAGGTATGAAAAGTCTGAGAGCTTCTCTCTCCTACAGTCAAACACAGCTGCATGAGCGGGAAAATTTTATAGGCTATAAAATGGGACATACAAGTAATCACACTTTTCTTCCCCAAAATCCTCTCTGCTCTACAATAAGGGTCAAGCAGAACAGCTCTTTCATCTCCTGGTGTTCACGGCTAAGGACATGCATGGTAATCTCCTCAATACTGAGCAGTATTCTTAAAAACACATTATTCATACTTAAGCACTGAGGCCTTATAGAGCAGCTGCTCCGTAAATTCACCAGAGGAAGGTGATTAAGTCCTTGTATGGCCACTGTATGATATGCAGACCTCTTGGTGCTCTCTTGCTGTGCTATTCTGAATTTGAGGTGTCAGTGATTAAAAGTCGGTGTGAGATGACTATTTGCAGCTCAGCACTGATGTGACGCTGTAGTTAGTCCGACTGCCATCAAAAAGGTGCCAAAAGAACTGGGGGCCCTTCGGCATGTCATGAGCCCTTTACTCTGGTGTAAAATTGTGGGTTTTTTCCTGTGCCTATTTCTACATTCTCTCTGCCTTCTCATCTTCTAATATTTCTCCTCTTTCCTGGTTTTCCTGCCTCTTGATCCTGTTTCATTTCTTGTTTGGATGTCTCAGTCTTGTGTTGGTGATCCTTCTTCCCTTTGTCTGTTTTAGCTCCACTCTCTCTTACCACTGAGGGATGCCTTGCAGTTGATATGACGAGATTAGTAATGCTCCCAAGACAGCACGGAACATGCCACGCTTAGCTAATCCAGTCCTTTCCTGGCTCTCTGTAGATGACTTCAGAACAAACAGAGAAGAGAAGGCCTCCAACGATGGCAATGAGATAGTCCACTACCATATGGGGTGTAAAGTCTGTTTTTTAAAGAGGGCTATTATTTTTCTGTTTTACTGTTTTCAGTGCTCCCTTTCCCATCCTACCCTGCCACAAGGCACACAGATGCAGATGTGCCCTACATTCTGGAGAGGGCATGTTTTTACAGCCTAGATGGACTTTAAAATTACCCCCACGTGCCATTCCATCATCCGTGTAGCACTGCGTGAATGATATATATGTTGTATACCCAGAGGTGGCAGTATTATTTTCATGGCGTGATTTCCTTGGTGTCCTGAAACAGCTGTGTCAGGCAGCAACTGTCTTTGCAGAGGGATGTCTCTTGGAAATGAGATCTTTAGGTCTCCATCGTAAGTAAAATCCCTGGGGGAGAAATGCAAGCAAACCGATCTGCTGATCTCTGGCCAAAGACATGAAAGCTGAAAGGGCTGACTTGGCACAACTTTCTTAGTGAACTCAGGTTAAGCAGAATCTGCACTTAAGCCTAACGATGAAAAAATGTGTGTAGAAGGAAAAAGGGACTGAGGGAAGCTGCAAGCAAAGTAGTGACAGGACAGATTGTCATTTTGGAAGAGAATAACAGCTTTTTCTTTGCGTCTGTGCGTGGTCTCACTCCTACATCCAAGGAGCTCACTACGTCTTCTAGTAAGACTGATGTCATGGTACAGAGGGATGTACAGCTGAACCTCAGATAAATCCATTGTCTCTTCTCCCCTGATCTGTGCTCCCTGAAATACCACGCTGCAACGCAACTGCTGTGCAGCATCTCAATTTTTTAGATTCCCCTCAGAATTAATCACAGAAAAACATGTCCTCTGTTTCTAGGTTTGAAGAAAGTACAAATACAGATACATCTCTAACAGGAAGTCATTTTGTATGAAACAATTTACTTTCCCAATTCACATATCACATTTCAACTATTTAGTTAATGACAACAAATCTACAGCAATGTATTTGGCCTGAGAGGGAAAAAAGCATATGCAATACACGGAGTTACAAGTGGTCTGTGTTTCAATAACCTCTGTAACTTGAGAAATGCCTCAGATACTGGGCTCCAAATTGGGGCACTTCTCCAGAGATCTTGATGTTTCTGAAAATGCAGAGAGCTCACTCTGGAAAGCAATGGCTTAACTGGCACCAAACTTCTTAGTTTTGGGGTTTTTTGGGGAAGCGGTGGTGGTGTTGGGCTGTATGTACCATATAACTGTATTTGTGCTCTCTAAAAATATAGGTAGTTGGCATATGCCTTTACCTGTGCCTACATCACTCTCTCTCTTGCCATTTGAGATAAACTTCAAGTATTTACGATTGGTGCTCCCATTTAAGAGGCAAGCTCTACAAACAAATGTGGTTTTCCTGTATAATATTCCATGCAGGCTAAAGGTTATAAATTACCACAACACACCACAAGACTAAGTGATTTTTTTTTTTACTGTCTTCAGTTCTGTTTTAGCGTTCTCTAACAAAATAGGCTTGGGTGTAGGTCTGTTATGGAAGCGAGAAAAAGCTTACTCCATCGTACAGGAGAACTCCAGGGGGCTCTGATTATCCATCCTATTTATTAAGCCTTGTGATGTCTACGGGTTTTGGGGCACTTTACTTTTATGTATCATTTTTGCAATAGGGCATCTTATCTGTTTCCCAGGAAACATTTTTTATGTTGTCCATCTCATTAAAGGTAAGGTTTATTTTCTCATTAACTCCTAAAGAAGGCAGAACTAATCAGCTGTGGATGTTTATCCCACAGATCAATGTCATCTATAAATTGTTTTGGAAGGCTAATTCCTTGTTTCTGCACTAGGGAACTATAGAAATAATGCAGGTCAAGGACAAAGACATATCCTGTGTAAGCAGACAGACTCCTGCCAGCATAATCTGTAAGGGGAAAGTTAACACTTGGCTCTTTGAAACAAGTTCTGACCTGACAACAGCAATAAGCTTCTCAGAACTGGGTCAGAGAGACTGAAGGGTCGAAAAATTAATTAATGTTCTGCTGAAACGACATGATTTCGGTACTGTTGACCACGCAATCATTCTTCCCTGCTACTGCTCTGAAGAAATACACCCAGAAAAGTTATATGACATATTTCTCTCTATTGATCCTGAATAAAGCATAGGAATATTTTAAAACCATATAAAATCAGTGCTGGAACAGCTTTAAGTCTTTTTATCTTTGTTTCTGCAGGTAAAGATTTTTTTTTTTATCAGAAGCGATAAAATAGGTAGTATCTCTCTGTCTTTTGAAAATCAGACGTATGCCTAAAACATTGGCCCTCTGGCTATAGATCTCCCAGCTGTGGCATTGGTACTACTGACTAAATGACTCCATAACTGACTAAAATCTGTTGGATGATGCCCTTCTACATTTAAGTGGAATGGTCTCGCAGTGAGCTGTGAAGTGTAAAGACAAAAGGCTCACCCTAAAGCAAACACAGGAGCAAGCCCAGTTAGCTCTCCCTTTTTCCTCCTCCTCCCCCTGCCATCACCTACGGCATCTGGAAAGGGCATTCTTTTGATTCGTTTTTTATCCGTGCACCTTGTAGTGTCAGCCTGCTTACTGTCAAGCCTGCAAGTGTGAAGAAATTTGTATTGCTCCTTGTCTGGACGGGTGGTGCCTCCTGGGATGAGAAAACCCATTGGACTGGCTGCTGTGGGGCTGGAAGTGTGATAGCAACAGTGTATTTAAACATGACTCTCCTGCAGGATTGAATCACTTTATCAGCTTATTTAGACATGAGTCACAGAGGCTAGTGAAAGGGTTCCAACGGCTTGCTGCTTTAATAAATTGTCATTTGTAAACTAATTTATGTTCTTGGCTTGTACCCTTTTTTCCATTTCTCAGGAGAAATCTTAGCTAGCAAACACCCTTTGCCAATAAAAGGTTGCAACGTATCTTTTGGGTGTGCCTTTTTTGTCGCAGGGTCTTCAGGGATGGTTGATTTACTGCAGGGGAAAAAGTAAAGCTGGGGACCTTTAGCAACCCTGTGAGAAATCCAAGTTTCTTTTTGCTGTGGAATTGTCCATGAAAGACCAAGTGCCCCACGTTGGAAAGGACATAGAGCAATGCCAATGGAACTGAGAAGAATCCAAGAAAATTGTTTGGGGTGCAGCTGGTGATCGCACGGAGCAAGTGTATGATGCTACCTCTGCACAATGAATTATATGGGGAAACCTGAGTGGAAACATCTCCTTCTTCTCTGATACGGCCCTGAGGGAATTTCTTGAGGCAAGGCCCTGTGTGTGACCCATAACTCTACCCAAGTGGACAGAGGGCTAGGTTGGAGCTGGAGGTCATGGGTGGCTTTGGGACCGGCCTTTCAGTAGGTCTGCTCAGCAGGGAGGATTTGGCGATGGCAGGTAGCCAGGGAGGCTGGATGAAGCTTGGCAGCTGCTCTGCAGTCCTTCCTCTCCCATGGTAAATGCATCTTCCTGTTTGGATACTTTCACTTGAGACCAACTGACGGGGTTTTTATGTATTTGTTGACTTCTATGCCGCTTGCGTGAACACACGTTAGCCCGCGACGTGCCGTGACTAATGCCCAGGGTATGTGATGTTTGTAACCCGGTGTTTGCACAGGGCTGCTGCCCTTGAAGCGGCAGGTGGACGGCTCTGCTGCCTGGAAGTGTGCACAGAAAGGAGCCCTTGTTTGGGTACCTGAGGTACCGGATCCACACCTCACACCCTACACTATCAGGAGCCGGTTTGTGATGATAAACCAAACCAGTGCCAAACGCCGCTGTGTGCACAGGCAGGCAGGCACCTGCCTGCTGTGCACGCGTGTGCGGCTTGTGCTTATGCGGAAATACGTGCTCACAGAAGTGTCTGGGGTGCTTTCAGCCCTTTCTGCCAGCTGATGGGGGAACAATGCTCTGTGGACACCTGCGGGAGCAGAAAGTAAATAAAGAGGGCTCACACGTGCTGCTGGCTGATGCCCATCCCTCGCTGCCCAGCGCAGTAAAGATTTACTCTTCCCCGTGAATTTTGCAGTGTTGTAGCTGGGATGCTCTAATGCAGCTTGCCATCTCTTTAATCAGCTAGCTTTAAACAAGAAATAATTTGTGTTTCAAAAATAGTTTTGCTTGTATTTTTTATTTATTTGTTTGGCAAATACTTTTATTTCCAGGGCTCTATTAATTAATGAACAATCAATTTTACAACTGCTTCCCTCATGTTATTTTAAGAAATACTTTTAAATGTGCTACCCATTTGCAGCCATAAGCCATAAATATCTCCTTTAAAGGCTTGAACTGGAGAAGTATGTACTTTAGGTTTCCTTTCCAAACTGAAGCAAATGCATTAAATGCGCTTGCATTCCTCATTTGCTATCTTACAAATTGCTCTCTATCACTAGATAAAGCTGGCTGGAGTCTTGGGGCAGCTCAGGGGCTCAAACTTTCTATCTAATTCAGGAGATTTTTTTTTATTTTTTTTTTCCCTCTACAGGGTTCACAGCTAAAGTGATAGAGTCACCTGCAACTCCAGCAATAGCTGTGTTTCCCTGCTAGCCAGGGTCAAAGTCTGGCTCCATTTAAGTCAGACAACCTCCACATTTTGTGCCCTGCTACCAAAACAGGACAAACTCCTGAACTGCCCCTACCTCCCATCATGTAAGGCGATAAGAGACTGTAAACTTAATATCTAAAGGAGAGGGATTTATTTTGCGCATGGGTCAGCTGAAACATTATTTGCTTAGATGATGGTTACCCCAATTATGGTTTTGCAAGTAGGCATATTGCAGTTGGCTGCACTTTACCTGGGATAAAACCAGTTGGATCCATAGCTGTGACAGTACCTGAGGATTAAAATGATGTCCTGTGGTTTTAGCATCTGTGCTCTGGAAAGAGATGCAGGAGCATATATTCTAAATGTATAATCAAGGAATGGGAAAAGATTAACAAGCAATATCTGTCCTCTGTAATCAGCTTTGGAAACAACAATAATAAATCTCACTTGCTTGATTATTTGATGGGGTCTAGTAAATATTTGAACCAAATAGTAAGATGCATCTATAAACAACTGAAAATGCAAGACTTTAGGTAATCTTATCTTCAAGAAGCAACAGCAGCTAAACACTTCCTCGTGTGCCTCTTCACCTTTGATTGACCCACTTTCCATCTGTGTACCACCTTTCTGCTGTCTGTCTCCTGACATAAACAATATCTTGCTGATGGGCCAAAATTAGGATTTTGTGGAGCTTTGTCTGACTGACCGGAGTGGGGCTATGCCTATGCTATCTGCTTTGTCAGATGGTAGGTTCCCTAATGCTGTTTCCCTGGTCTAGACGCCTGTCTCCTGAGGACTGGTTTTCCCTTAATATACTGGGAAAACAAATTCTCATCTTATTTATTGTCTCCATAACCATCAACAAGTATTTGAGAGTCTCTCAAACACCAGAGCTCTGATAGCGCAATTGCCACTTGGTTGTTTTTGTAGACGGAGGCAAGGGCTCACTTAGGGGGAGAAACACTTTAAATTGTCAAGGCCATACTTAGGCCAACATAGTTACATCAAAGTTGAGTCTGCAAGGAGAAAAACTGTATGTTTCCTTGACTTACTAGCCTAGACCATTCTGCAATTTTAAGTGGCTTTGAGTAGTTTTCTAATAGTCCTTAGAAGTCCCCTTCAAAGAAGACATAGAACACCAGTCAATTAAGAACAAAATTTAGTTTGTATCTTGCATACACAAGACAACAGGACAACTTCACGCATTTTTCTGAACTCTTTATGTAATCCAAATAATAGCAATATTGTTCCATTCTTGCGTTTTTGTAGATTAATGTGCTAACAAAGAAAAATCCTTTTCCATTTTAAAGAATATCGATGGACAAAAGAAGACAGTGGTGTCCAAATACGAGCTCGTATTTGCATGTTATTCAGGGTTACCTCATCATCCCCTCACCAGATGTGAAACAAAAATGCAGGATTAATGCGGGAATTGCAGCAACATTACCACCAGAACAAAATGGTTGGAAGAAAGATTACTGTGACAAATACAATATTTAATGGCTCTAACTTAGCTGCCAAAATCACTTGCTATCTGTCCTTTACCACAAACAGGAAGGAAGGAAAATCTGGGTCCCGCAAGAAGCAGTATGCTGGGTCTTAGTATTCTGCACTTGGAGGCTGACCCTGGGTCAGTTTTTGGAGTCTTGGTCTCATCATTTTTCAAAATCACTATATTTGTCTTAGACAGTAGAGCCACAGTTTTCCCACCATTTCGTTATGAAACAGCTCACAAGAAGCATAGCTAAAATCCAGTGTGGAATTTCTGAAAGAAGCATATGAACCTTACAGCATGCCCAGTCTGAATGTTGGTCATGGAAGAAATTCCAAACTGGGCATAGTTTTGTTTTCGTTATGAAACCCTTTGAACAGTCTTACAACTCTATTTGGGTAATTTTTACCCATGTTGAATAATTTCAGGGCTATATTCTTCCTGAAGATAATGTTTTTCTTACTGTGTTAAAACACTGACAGAGTAATGGATGTACTTAAAGCATGTTTCATTATTAGTACATTAACAACCTAGTACTTTACTGACAACACAACTAAGTATTTGCCATTAAACATTTGAATCTCCTGTCCAGTACTGCATGGCCATTGACATAAAACATAACAAACGTGCTGGACATAAACTAAAGAAGTTGAAATGAACTCCCCCTGAAACAGCATTTACTACCTCTGGCCATAGTGTATGGGTTTCTGTGCGTGGGTAGGAGGGAGAGAGGGTCAGTCGGTCGGTCTGTCTTCGTTTTGGCTGCATGTATTTTGAGTAAGCTCAATATAAAAATCTTTCTTAAAACAGTAACTTACGTTCTGATTCAAAAGCAAAAATTACATTTTGTGCCTTCACAAATATGCTTGCAGTTAGGTAGGCAAACCTGTACACTTTGCAGAAATAAAACCTGCAACACAACCTTCAAATTATTATTAAAAAAAATAGTCACCCAAAAAATTCACTCTGGTTTGTAACTTGGTTTTGAAATCATTTACAAAGCCATGGTTAAAGTCCTACTAGACAGGCTATAGAGCTCTGCACTATTAAATACACTTATTTCAAACTGGGTTAGTCTGTCCTTCGGGGCAATGCCACAATAGTTAAGGTAGTGCCAAAAAATCACACGCTTGCAGAATATTTACTTGGAAATAAGGAGTGTATTGAAAGCCAATGTCAGCGGTTTCAAGATCCTGTCTCCACCAACCCCGTGATTCTAGGCAGTGGGAAGCACACCTGGACGGGTTTCCAGAGGCATAATGTGAGCGGCATTATGCAGGGGGTGGGAATGGCTTAACCTCATATGGCTGCATGGTTCAAAAAGCGTTTAATACTTGTTTTCTTTTTTTCTTTCTTTTTCTTTTTTAAGGGTTTAACTTTATCTTGTGAACAGGCAATCGGATGCATCACAGGAACAGCTTGTTTCCTTTTAATGGAATGACACGGCACAGCAGTTCCCAAGCTGTAATATGTTGATTAAGGTTGTGTGTAAACTGCAATCAGGTGATAGCTGAACTGGTTTGAAAGTACAAAATCAGAGGAGGAACACATTTAAAATGCATGATTAAGAAAGCTGGTATAACCAGGTGTCTGAGCTTTAAGTGCAGTGTGTGCTGGGAACCATCCGAGAGCTGCTGATAAGTTTAAAGACTGGAGAAAAGGAGCCGAGTTGGTGCTTCCCTCCTCGGTTGTACAGTGCTGAGCACTGCACGTTATAAATAATAGATCTCTCTACAGAGAGTTAACTTATTCCTTAATCACCATGAGGGCTGCGGTTGTGTGCTTGAATCCCAGTTCAAGCATTTGCAGCTGCTCTGACATGTACTTTCTTTGTGCCCTTGGAAGCCAGCCACCCCCTCCCCAAAGAGCAGTCCTTATTTTTTCACTTTCCACGCTTTTCCCTGTGCTTGGGCTCAGAGGGGGAAGTTTCAGTCTAGTTTGAGAAAAATCACTACATTTGATTCAAAATATTAACTCTGCCTTAGAGAACACGTTTTGTAACAAGAGCACTTGAGCACTAGGAAAATCTGATAGTATTTAGAAAATTTACCCCTGTGTATGACAGCACATGTGTGCGCACGTGCATATGTTGTTTCAAGATAAAAACCCATGATCTAGAAAATCGAAGGGTCACTTGAAGCTTGTCTTCGTGTTAGCAGCAGTTGTTTTGTTTTGTTTTGTTTTGCTTTTTGTTTTTAAATGAGCAATACAAATTTTTTTAAGAACATATATACTGGAAAGCAAACATGACTCCATCAGCCTTCTCTCTGTAAAAAAGTGCGAGCTGTTACCACTTCCTTCATGAAACATGTCTGTGCTAGTGGTGCAGCTGGCGGACATTTGTGCTTATCTATGCTGTTGTCATCTTTGATTGTTGGATTAAACTTTGGAAAAGGCGGGGGGAGAGTATTTTTGTATGCCATTTATATAGGTCAGAAATTCTTTTCTTTGTGTACTGAATGTAAGAGAGAGAAAGGAATACGAAATTCATTTTGGCAAATATTGTATGAATGTCTAAATTCCTGTATAATCATTCAGTAACTTAAATACCCTGCAAAATAATAACATGTCATGGAACTAATTCTTTGTTTTTACATTAAGTTCTACAGTGCAAGCAGCTCTTTTACTTCGGTACCACTTAAGTTCAGGTGAAAGAGAAGGAAAAAAAAAAGTCCATGTAAGTAGAAAGAGAACTTGTTCTAAGTTCTTATATTCTGGGCGTAGGCATGCTGATGTTTGCAAATATTTCGGTGATTTGGGCATGTATTTGTTGCATGCGGTATCACTCAGTCACCCCAAGTCGCACGGTGAGACACCTCCACAAAGCCCAGACAGGAAACAAGCAACTCAAACAAATTTCCAAAGACAAACATTCTGACATTCATGAAGTAAGAGCCGGTATTGTTTTGCATGAGAACGTGTGCGTACGCATTTTATCTCAGACCATCAAGTCAGAGCTCTGACAACGCTGAGAGGAAAGTACAGGTGTATTTTTGTTACTGAGTATGAGGCTGAGGAAAGACTTTGATTAAAGCTGGTTTGGCTGGGAGAACACCTGAAGACACACTTCTGAAGATCTCGTTAATGCGACCCAGTTGAGTTGCAATGCGTGTAAGGAGTCTGACATTTAGATGTGCGTGCAAGCATGCACAATCTCAATAGGATACAAAACCGGCAGCCAAATCCACGACGGTTAGCCTAGCTAACACCTACAATTTCCTTTAGGCCTCTGATAGCAACTGTTTTTTTGTAAGAAGAGTGAAAATAGCGTCTTCCTAAAGCTTCAGTGAATATGGTATTGTCTGCTTCCTACTGTGAGCAACTGCATTATGTGAATGAGTTATAAATTGTTAATTTACTTTGTGCAACGTATGCAGTTATACAGGTTTTCCTGTGTTTCATCACAGAGTTGGTTTCTTTATAGAATACCTTCTATCTGGAGCTGAAGCTGTCGTTTGTTGCCCTGATAATGTGCTTTCAGCTGTTCGGAGGCAGGAGTCTTACTGAAATAAGATGTAATTTTATTCACGGTGTATCCCTGGAGCGTCCCCTCAGCAGAGGCGTAAGGCAGTTAGTTATTAAGACTTGGGAATAGCAGGTTTTTTTGCTTGGATCAGCTGGTGCTCATGACACTTATGGACATCAGTTTCTGAGTAAATACATTTCAAGAACACACTAAAGTTTAAAGTCGGGGACTTAAGGCTGATACGTGCCTATCAGTGGGACAAGTAGCTTTATTTGGGTTCTTCTATGACCCAGTCTGTCTCAGGCTGGAACTGCAGATAGGGCGATGGACTGGCTGATTTGCTCTGGAGATCTGGTCAGTGATGTACAGCAATTTTTAAACTTCTTTTCTCTATACAGTATAATGGCAAGAGCTTAGGTTTTGCATTATTTCTGGAATCTGGGACTTCTCCCCAAGAGGATGGTTTCCCTCTTTATCTGAATCAGTAGGAAGGATCAGTTCTCCAGCAAAATTATTTCCATATGACCCTATGGTGTAGGGGACACAGAACACTCCGGTGTGCACATATCTATCCACTTGTGGACTCTTCTCCCAGGTTTTACAGCTATGAGAAGATGAACTCAGTTCCCCCAGGACATACAAGGTATAAACACCACTTTCTGACTTTCAGCACTTTCTCAGTATTTCCTCACCTCCAGAAGCTCCACCTAGAACCGAAGTCAGAATCACATGGGAAGATAAAGTTATGTGTGATACTGTAGATGAAAATGGATCTGGACTGGAAGGAAAATACTTCCACTTCTTTTCACTCGTATTTCCATTGTGTCCCCTTCCCCTTGCGGCCTACCTACGCCCAGGACCGGGATGATCAGTGCTGGTAACTAAATAGGTCCTGAACAGGTCAGGGCTCTCCTTCCCCCAGCAAATATCTGCTCTTTGTGCTGCCTGAGATGCCACGCAGGCAACACGATGGTACGAAACTCCCTCCTCCATCCGGCTCCAGCTCTTCCCTCCCTGTTCAGATGCCCCCTGTGGCTCAGAAACAATAACTGGTTTAACAATAAACTTTCTCTGTTTGTAATTCAAATGATTTCAAAGGCTACTTTGTTGCCATAAAACAATTTGAAGAAGCTTTTGAGCCTTTTAGGATAGCCTTACCCTGCTAGCAGCACTCAGCTGTGTTCTCCCAATTGCCTTGTTCCTTGCCGTTATTGAGGGACAAATGGTCCAGGCAGGGCTGTGAGCTGACAACTGCTCCCTCGTCTACAAGCATGTCTGCTCTGTATCTACAGCAGCTGCTCCTGTAATGACAGCGACAGAGAGGTGACGGCTACTTAGTTCAAGCTCAGGCTGGCTTTTCATTATTTCGAGCGGTGCTGCCCCAGCTTTACTTTGGAGACGAGTGGATGTTTTAATGCTTAAACAAAAGGCAGGCTGCCTGATCTTTAATGTTGCTAGATTTGGAGTGAATTAGTTTCTCTTTCTTGCTGTTACTATCCTGCTAGTTCTTTAGTGTGTGAACTGTATTCACAGTAACCATGGGTACATCTGTTAAAGATAAAGGGTCTCAAATGGGCCACCCAAAGTCACCATCCATTTCTGAATAATGTCATTAAAAAATCTATAATATTTTTCTTAACATAGGGAAAACAACTCAGAAATTACTACAGGTAATCTGATGACTATCGATTAAACACGGGATACGAATTAAACACTGATGATAAAAGAATGACACATTAACGTATCAGGCTCTCTCTCCACTTTTGTTCTACTAAATACAGCTAATAATAAAACTAAGATGCTAATAAGGATTGGATGTGAAGCAATTCAATACAAAAAATGTTTTTCAATACTAGATGATGCTTATGTATTCTTGCAAAACAAAACAATTTATATTTGATTCACAACTTGCACCAACATATATTAAACCTAAGTGTAATTAAAAAAAAGCATTCACATGCTTTTTAGGTTCTGCCAGTTGGCGTCTTGTGCTTTTACGTGTTCCTAAAGAAAGAGGCCATGTATACATTTAGTAAGCATAAAGGGTAAAAGAATTATGACCTTTATTTCAAGCAAGGAAATGTATGCATGTATGTATGTATGTACGTAAAATGCAGAAGAGATGATCTCATGGAAAGCAGCCCTAGTTCTATTAACGCCTTGTCACAGTTTTTTACTTTGTTTGCCGAATCTGGCCAGTTTTATTGTTCCCTCTAAAAATGACAGAAAATAGAATGTACCGTGAGTGAACTGCGTGTTGCTCGCTGCATTGCCATATACCATGGTTTGCTTCTGAGCTCTGCAACATCGACTTTTTGAGCTGGATCCCAAATTTGTCAGCGGATTTAAACACCTATTACAGGCTGTAGGCACTTTCTCCCTTCCCCTCCTTCAGTGCACAGTATGTATAGGCATAAATGTACATAAAGTGCTCCCTGTGTAGAAAATTGTTGCAATTTTTGATTATTTTTTTTTAAATTGAGCTGGTGTGTAGAACTTCCGTGCCAAAGTATCCGTGCCCTTTTACAGGGCTTCCCAGGAGCACAGTCAATAGCTCACAGTTCCATGCCATATGCTCTCCTCATTTGCCCATAGAAAGAGAGACCCTACAGTGGTCAATGCACTACAAATGCCTAAATAAATTAGGCAAAAATAGAATAGAGCATACATTAAAGCAGCCTCGGGCAGCACTACAATATGTTAATGGAATAACTGCACAGTACAGTGACCATGAAAAACAAGATTAATGAGGTCAGGCAGCGTGGACATCCTAAGGAGGAGCAATGAAGTCCAAGAGCCAGCTTTTTCACTAGAGGTGAATTATTTCTCATACAACGCTCCTGCGGGAGAAACTCATATAAGCCATAGGACCCACACGGGTTTCCTAGGAAGAACATACCAAAACTGGATGTTGGGCATTTGCATGTATTACATCGGGAGAAGGTTCCTCCCTCCCACCTCACCCTTATTTTGAGATACTCTGTGACTCAAGAGTTTCTGGGAGAAGATGACAAGCAAAGCAGCTTGCCAACGTCTCATTGCCTTCAAGTCCATTCAGAGCTCCCCACTGTGAACTTTCTGAGCCAATGCAGTGCTTGAGAGCTGCATGTGAGAGAAGATAAACCTATCTCTTTTTAAAATCCCTGTTCTGTGAGAGGATCTGTATGTACGTACTTGAGCGGCAGCTGCTACCTCACCTCTCCTGTTAGGAGGTGAGAATTAGATGCCTTTTAAAATCCAGTCATCCCAAATGTGTACACCTAACATTGTCCATGCTTCTCTTTTTTTGTCATTATTTAATTAACCAATACGGCTGAGAAAAGTGCAGCTCTTCAAATATACACTGTCAATTATTTCAGTACCTTTGCTTGATCATGAAATCCACTTCTTCGTGTATTTTCAGCAGATTTAGGTATTTTCATAGGTTTCAGGGGATAGGATTTCTTAGATGTTTTTCTGAGCTTTGTTTCATTTTGTGTATTTTCTTTTTTTTTTCCTTTCTGCATCAGAATATGTATTTCTGAGTTCTTTAGTTGGTACTACATGAAAATGTGTCAGTGTAGACGTATTCATCATGACTGAACATTTATTTTTTAATTCAGTAAAATATTTTCTGCTTTCCTATTGCCCATTTTTTGTTATTAGCTCTTTAGGGCTCAGGATCAGGCTGCTATCCTTCCCTTTGACTACATTAACGATTTTAAGTGTAAATTAAATTTTCTTTAAAGTCACACATTTGGCAGCCAATACCTTTACCATACAAAACCCCCACATGTGGTTGGGTCTTTACGTGACCTCTCACACATCCTTAAAACGTGTCTGAAATCTTTAGACTATAATCTCAAATTCTATCTAAATCAATCTATTATTTGTGCTTTTGTTTTCCCCCTAGGCTCCAAATGCAGGCAATGCAAGTAAAATGTATGCCATTGATCTCTTCAGATCACAGAAGGCCATTTAGAAAATATAAATACTTCTTTGCACCTCGAGTGTCTAAATCGAGTGGCCTATTTTAAATCAAAGACTGAAGAAAGAGAGTCAGAAATTCATCCATAATTTTGTTATCTACTAGGCAAACTAACCAGCTTCAGAAGGAGAATCTCATAACAAAACAGCTACTTGAATTGTTTATATGCCATTAATTTTTTTGGCAGTTACATTATCAGTAGCAATAGTATCTGACTCTTGCTAGCTCTTTGCTTTAGCTTAGGGCCTTAATTGAATTAAAGGGTATGAACATGAAAGAAGTTTCAAGGCTCCCCTGTGTGTAACTTCTTCATGCTAAAATGGTGAACAATTAAAGGAATAAGGTCTTTTTTTTTTCCTTTTTGCAATCCCCAGTTGTATTTATTTGAAAAAGATAAGGCAACTTTGTTATCCTCTGGATGATAAAATCAGGGTTGATTTTGCCATACAAGCAAAGCAGGTCATTGCCTAGGGAAAAATACAGGAAAAATTGAATCTTCTATAATTATATTGGGGATTTCTGAGGGAGAGCAAAGGGACTCCTGTTTGTTGAGGCAGCAATGCCTTAAATTCAGCTCTGGGTAGACAAGCAATTAGAACAGCTTGTTAAGGATCACAGGATCAGTTTCTTTCCCCTGAAATGTCTAAGGCAGATAACAGAGGTCCCTTTAGAAGAAGAGCTGGCATTATAACAAAACAGGGTATCTTATGTATTATTGCTGTAGTGGCAATAAAATGAAATGCTTGAATTTGAGCTTTTGCTTTTTTAAATACAAGGTGGCACATTTAGAGGCATCTGAAACATTAAAGAGATGACCTCCTAATCATGTAGCCTGCTCCACCCTAGTGCAATTTATGGAGTTTAAGGAAGCTGTCCTTGGAGAAGGGATTGCATTTGTTGCGATACGCTATTACAGTCAGTGACCCAGAATATTTAAAGCATGCTCTAAAAAACAGTTTGGAAAAACAGGTCACAGAGTTCATGTTTGTGCTGTCATCAGGCCAACTGTTGTGCCTCAGATGGGAGATACAGAGCTGTGACTTTAATCTATGCAGGGTGGCCCTAATCACTGATATATTTAGACAGTCACATTATCAGCTGCAAGGTGGACCTGACTGCTGCTAAGAGCCCAGACCCTCCATCGCACCAGCGCTCTGCCTGGTGTAACTGTCACAAGCAGGCAGCGAAAATATTCTGAGATGACTGATGTCCATCTGTCCCGTCAGTCCTGGGGCTCTCCATGGTGGGCCCCACACTTGGAGCCCACTCCTACCACTGCAGCAACAGGCTCACAACACATAAACAGCCTGATGTACACAGTCCTCGTGAAGGACCACACAACTAATGTGCTCCATCCACTAATGCACATACAGCCCATGGGACCGGACTGGAGGTGAGTGGTCTGAAGTAGACCCCTAGAAGATGTCTATTGCAGTTTTCAACACCAAAAGTTTCACTCTGTAAATTTGCTTCTCTTGGGGCACACGGGCACGGCGACTTTGTGGCCTCGAGGACAGGGCCATGTGCTATAATTCAGGGTGAGGAAACACGTAACAGGCTAAAGGGGTGTTAATCGGGGGTTAAATGGGAATCATACAGGAACAAAAAGACTCTCCTGTCCTGCCTGTTCCTTCTGTGCATGCCTGTGGATGCAGCCTTTGTTATCCAAGCCCACTGCAGCTACCCCAGAGGCAGAGAGATGGGGGGAACTGGTCATTAGCCCAATGTCCCCTCATCTCTGGGGGGAGCCAGTTAGAGCCAGGGGTATGGGAGAGCCTGCACAGATTTGAGAGGAAGAAAATGCTGACCTCTCCTCCCCTCCCCTCTCCTCTTCTCATAAAAGGCTTTCCTAAGCGGAGGTAAAAACAATTACCCATCTTCTATGAGCTCTGTGATGTACAAATGATATACCTAAATACATTTGAAATGCTGCACTACTTCCAGTTATACATTGTCTTTGCTTCCTGTCCTGGCAAGTTGAAGAGTGTTTACATTTTAGGTTTTTTTCAGGGGACATCCTTGATTCTCTTCAAAGTATGACCTGTGCATATGAAACTGAAAGTAGAAATGGATTTATTTCTCTTATGGAGTAGGGCTTTATTTGTGTCAATACAATGGCTCCAATTTAATAGTAAAACTTTAAAGTCTGTTAACTGAAAACATCTTCAAACTTCTTTAGAATTTAATTTTCTCTTTGCATCTAAATCACAAATGACTTATGGAGGAAAGTGTCCATCAAACTGCGTTTTATCAGTGCTGTAATCCATGTGGTAATCTACTGGTTTTTAAAGTCTAACATTTCTTGTTTTTATAACAAAATATGTCATTCAAAACTTTATTCTGTCATCAAGTTAAAAAAAAAAGGGGGGGTTAGGTCTTTTTGTATTGGTAGAGGGATTCAAATAATTCAATTTAGGAAAAGGATGACATCCGTTGTTGTTTGTGTTGCCTGATCTGCAAGGGAGAAACAGTTCTTTCAACCACCCTAGAAATAAAAATAACTGCTCTTACAGTAATGTATATGCCTAACTCCCTTTGAAGTGACCCTTCAGAATTTCAATAATTTTGGCAGCTTTTAAACTCAATTGTCGCGTGCATGAGGTAACCAAAGTTCTCCAGTCCTAGGACTTCTTAGAGCTACATGCTCTAAGCTACAGAGAAGATACCGTTCCTAACAAGCATCCTCTGGACTTTGCCTCTCCACAACACCCGATCTCATACTCTGCTATTGGCAAGAAAGAACTAATTTATTTCCCAATATTTTAATGCCTTGTCAGTGTCATGATTTAACCTCAGCCAGCAACTAGGACCACACAGCTGTTCACTCACTGCCTCCACTCCCTCAAGTAGGATAGGGAGAAGAGGGAGAAAAAGGAGGGAAAAAAATCTCGTGGGTTGAGACAAAGACAGTTTAATAGAACGGTAATGGAAGAGAAAATAATAATAATAATAATAATAATAATAATAATAATAATAATAATGGTAAAAGAATATACAAAATTGTGACGCAATACAATTGCTCACCACCTGATGATCGATTGTCCAGCCCGTCCTGAGCAGCGATCGCAGATTCCTGCCTCCCAGCCAACCCCCATTTATATACTGGGCATGATGCCTATGGTATGGAATATTCCTTTGGCCAGTTTGTCCCATCTATGTTCCCTCTCAGCTTCTATGGGAACCTGAAAAAGTCATTAA
This sequence comes from Larus michahellis, assembly GCF_964199755.1. Classification (NCBI taxonomy): domain Eukaryota; kingdom Metazoa; phylum Chordata; class Aves; order Charadriiformes; family Laridae; genus Larus; species Larus michahellis. The sequence goes on along the minus strand of NC_133896.1, from coordinate 49,398,654 downwards.
TATAAGCATTATATTAAGCCATCCCTGGAGGTATTTAAAAGATGGGTAGACGTGGTGCTTAGGGACATGGCTTAGCGGTGGTTTTATCAGTGTTAGGTTGATAGTTGGACTCAATGATCTCAAAGGTTCCTACTAACCTGGATGATTCTATGATTCTCTTCTACAATTCTACTTAGCAACAACTAAAACAATATGTGTTCTCAGCATTATTCTCACACTAATTCCAAAACACAGCAGTTACTGGGAAGAAAATTAACTCTATCCCGGCTGAAACCAGGACAGTCAGTTAAAACTGAGAAAGGCAGCAAGCACGAATGTCAGGCAATAGGTCAAAAGCCAGGTGAAGGAAAACAAAATTGGCTTGGTAAATTTTAAATAAAAGGTTTCTAAATCATTCAGCACAGTGAAAAATGTTGTAAAGTCTTACCCTCTTTCTACAGAAGTCCACAGAAAAACTCTTCTGACATCAGAAGAAAGCCTGTTGATTTTGGGAAGTGTACGTACCAGCAAAGAGCTGACATTAGTGCATAATAATGTGTTGACCTTATGCTTCCAGAACAGGAAGGTATGGATAAACAGGCTGGTCACCTTCTTTCCAAGGAGTTTGTGCAATTGATATAAAATCAATGAAGAAGTTAGCAATGATAACTATAAAAATACTTGGAGACGACTCACAGCAGTTATAAAACAAAAATATTCCCCTGCCTTTGTTTCATTTGCTTCAGAAATGAGTACATGTAAAATTCTCCTCTACCCTCCATTAAACATCTGGTTAGTCTCCAATGTTTGGAGTTAATGAGCAACACTACTGCATTTTTATGTGACCATCCATACCTTCATTTACTCCAGGTATTTTTTATGTCTCTGTCTTCACAGAGGAGGGTGTTTACCTTTATCAGGAATAGTAAAACTGTATTGCCTTTGTTCTAAAAACTGCACTGAGGACATAAGCACTCCTGTGGTCAATGTAACTACCTTATAGCTGGAGTGGGGAAGGTACGGTAAGTTTCTGGCATTTACAAATGCAGGGTCAAAGTGATTTGAGACGATTAGATTAAAAATGAAATGAGATCCATGGTTATCAAACGCACTGTGAAGTGGCAAAAGGCGAAATTTCCATTTGCACCCCAAGAAAGTGGGATTCTTCACATCATCAAAGCTCTTTGAGGTACTGAGCTCTCATCACTGTTGTGTTAGTCTGCGGGTTGTAACTACTCTTCCTCTTCAAATCTCGAGCAACTGAAGTTCATCCTTGTTATACTTTTGGCCATTGGCTAAAATGTTGAGGTTAAATCAACAAAGCAGAAAAGAAAGATTTGGTTCATCATTCTGAGACTCTCTGTTTTGTGTTGAAATCACTGCAGTAATCTAGCAACTTAAAACATGTACACGAAAAATCCAGGTTTCAATCACTATTTCTTACTGTAGATTCCACTACTTTAAGAAAGAAAAAGATGACCAGCCTTCAGGAAATATCAGCTATTACTAAGCCATCTTTATATAAATGAGTGATTTTGCCTCTGATACTAAGTAGGAAATTGCATAACAGACATCCAGATCATTTCCTCTGTAGGAACTGAAGAAACTCTTATGATCACTCCTGGACATCCCTAGTAATTTTTTTAAACTATGATATCAATATAGAAAATCCAGGGGGTATGCACCCAAACTTGGATGTAGCTGTGAACAGATTTGGAATATCCTTGGGGAGGAAAAAATTGGCTATTTTTGTTGTTCTTAGTTTTGCTTTTTCTTTCAATGTGAAACAGAAATGTTTGGGTGCTGCCAGCACCAACTCTGGCATGGCCCTACTGAAACCATGCTGCCTGGTAGATGAGACTGAAGCTCTGAGCCGGTGGGAGGAGATGACTCTGCAGGAAATAGCCTACAGCTCCAGGGTAACAAAACTGAGTGGAAACAATGAAGGCATGTCTACGCGGAGGAAAGGAATGCGCTGCAGACATTCCCCGCCTTGGCCTTGCACATGTTGGTTTCTTGGTATGAAGTAGCGCAGTTTTGGGGCCTGAGCCGGCTGCAATGACGTGGCACCAGAATAGGGCTAAGACAGCTGGCGGGGCTCCACCTGCTTATGGCGGAGCACAGCGCCATGTTCTCGTTCCATTGTGTAGATGTACATGGCTTTAGCTCTCCCTTCTCCCCTGTTATCTCATACGAATTTCCATTTGCCCCCTCTCCACTGACTGCTAGTTGAGTTGTGGGGCACAAAAACCCAAGGTGAAGAAAATGTTGCTGCAAAGACATTTTATGCAGATCTTTAAGGGATGCTTTATGTGACTGCTATATCTCTTATGTAATTCTTTAGAAGCAGACTTTCACGAAGCAGTGAATTTAAAAAAAAAAATCATGTTTGAAAAAAATCAGAGCCTTCTTAAATAATTTAAAAGTGAATTAAGATGCAAAAAAGAAAAGGAAAGAAAAAGTTCTGAAACAGTAGGTTCATCCTCTGCAAGCTTGGGATCTTGTACTAATGCATTGCATTGCTGTGAAGAAAATGGCTTTCTATCTTTGCCTGTATGTTAGATCCTGCTGGAACACTCTGTTCCCTGCTCCCAGGAACACTTAATGCTGCTCGAAGCATGTGTACCCAGCGCTACATGGAAGAATCGAGCGGCTCCTCCCACACAGCCAGGCACATCTCCTTTCTATTGTAACAGGGGTATCAAGCAGCTTTTTGTTCCTCTGTCTCTGGAAATGCATCAGAGACAAACACGAGGGGGGAAAATGGTCACTGTTTGAAGGTGGTGTTGGAGGCAGAAGACAAAAAGACTTAGATCACAAGGCTGTGCTTTTTTAGATTCATAAATGCGACGCATCTCTTTTTTTTTTTTAAATTAAAAAGCTGTGCTTTTCTTGTTTATCATTGCAGGCCTGTTTGAGACATCTGGTTAATCTAAATCAGAACTAATGGCCTAATTTTATAGAGGTGCATGTTTCTGCTGTCAAGATTTTTGTTTCTGTTTTAGTTAGTCTTTTCTGATGTTCTTTAAAAACAATGGAGGAAAAAAAATAATTCTTTTTTGGTGAGATAAAAGTAGAATACTACCTCTGCTTCTATTTAAGCACCTCTCCCCCCTTTTCCAGTGTTATCAAGCATGTTCATATAAGATACTTCTATTAACAGTCAGATAGCTCTTGTGTTCTGTAAAAACAGTACTATTAAAAAACAGGAACTTTTTTTTCCTTTTTTTTTTTTTTGGTAGGAATTGGCAATTTATAGGCAATATAGGACAAAGCAGGTTCCTCAGTTTATGGCACATCTCTCAGAAAGGAGAAATAGCATGTGGTGGGAGCTCTGAGATGCAAAGTCTTCGGTTATGTGCCCTAAAAACATGACCCTGTTCATTTGCAACTATATAGATAATCTCATCAAAGCCAGGGAGATTACTCACATGAGTGAATTTAGGAAAGTAAGTTACGGAGTGTTCAGGTTTGTTCATTGCTTCTGGGGAAGGAGTTCGAGTTGCACGGGGACCGGCCAAACAGATTAATTTTAGGCATGCAAAATGCAATGCAATCCTGTTAGAGGGACGAATGACTACATTTTCACACAAGCAAGCCTGTAGTGTTCCCACATAAATGTAGTTGAAGAGAAATATATATACAGCTACACAACCAATAAGAACTGTGTATCTGTGACTTTTAAATTTTTTTTCCGCCTGATTATATCCAGAAAATCTATCAGTACTCGAAGGAAGGTGATCTACAGACTCTCAATGTGATGTACCCTCAGCCTGCCAAATCTGTCCTACAGAACTAATTATATTAATTTTGTCCTGAGAATTCACAGGCTAAATTTCTGTCTGAGACTGATTAAAATGCCTGAGTTAATACCACTGCAAGGAGGAGAAAAAGCTGTAACAGGAGCAGTGCCATGACTACAAATGACAATGGGAGCGAGAATAAGTTGTGGTAAGTGTTGGCTAGGAAAAATGGGAAAAAAATGATAAGTGCCTGTTTTTACAGCAGTGTATTCACTGCATTGATATGCAGGATTTAGATATGACAGACCACAATGAAAGAATAAAAAAAGCAGCTAATCCGAAATCATTTGTTCCCCAAAGCCAGACCCTGAATTGAATGAAACACGTGCAGGAGCACCTGATTTACAGACAAAAAAAATAATGTCTGGCCTTGGCAGAGGGATGTTATGAGTTTGTGAGGCAGGTGTGTATATCTATCTACATACTGAAGTCACTGTTTTACTGTTTCTTCGGTCTTAATAAGTGAATAGTGGGCAATCTCCCTTGCAGTCTGTGGAGGCCTAGCCTGAAATCTCTGGTGTCATGGAGACATTACAATGTCTCCATGTTCTGCTACTTTGAGGTATTATTGAGACAGGCAGATTTGCTGAAGGTTTGTAACCGGTACTTAATAACTGGTCGAAAGGAGCCATCCATTTCAAAGTCTATCTAGTTTCCAAATCACAAACCTAAATAAAGCTTCTTAAGAAATTTTTTATGACATAACTGGAAAGTAAATGAAAGGGGGTTATATCAGATATTTTAAAGGTTTTTTAAAAAATCTGTCTAGATTTTTTTAACTACATCATAAATCAAAGTACCTAAGGTGCAAATACTCAGGAAAAATGAATACTTGCGGGACCATCATATTGGTTTCTTAAAATCTTTAATTATTTTAATGAAATTTGCACCTAAAATCTGCAGACGGTCACAGTTTTCATTCCAGCAGACAGGAAATACTGTTATAAAAGTATCGTTAAAATTCCTGGGTTTTGGCTAGCAGAGTTAGGCTGGTGGACTCTCCACTGCATGCAGCTCCACTCTGGAAATATCTTTGTAAAAGAATGTACTCACATATGTTTAGATGGATTGGATGTTTAGATGCCTATTCTGTGGACAAACATTATGCAGGTGGCCACATTATAATCCATAATTATTCTTGCTGTCCTTAACACAGTAGTTGATAAGCTTGTTCTAGCTGTAATCTTTTGCCTGCTGCTGATTTCATGCCTCCTTAACTACTAGGATAAACACCAGGAGAAACCAACTCTTGGTTGAGCTGAAGACACTACCTGTCATTGCTGAGGGTGATGACCCTGCTTTGGGAACCATTGGTTTGGGAACCAGCAAGGCCAGGCTGGACGGGGCTTTGAGCAGCCTGGTCTAGTGGGAGGTGTCCCTGCCCATGGCAGGGGGGTTGGAACTAGATGATCTTTAAGGTCCCTTCCAACCCAAACCATTCTATGATTCTATGAACCATTGCCTTCAAACCTAGAAATCAGCCCTTCAAGAACACCACTTAATGTGGGACTAAACATGGGACTACATGTTAGGCCTCTCCCTGCTTCTTTAAGCTGCTCCAGCAACATGTAGGATCCCTGAAATGCCTAAGTGGGTGTCGGAATATTCTTCTTCCAGCAGGTTACCTCTCTAGGTTTTCCCTCTGCCTGACCGCGGGGGAACCAACAGCCCCGTGCTGACCGACACAGGCTGTTCTGGCAGTCACCAGTCAGTGCAAGAGCCTGTACGCAGCCACTATGGAGAGGGGAGTTCTGAAATGATTTCAGGGCTTCCTAAAGCTTTACTGCAGGCCAGAAAAAAAAGCAAAACGCTGGGAACCAGAGAACTATAAACCACTTTATCATCCCTCCCATCCCAGCTGGACTACGAAAAACTACAGGAGCGAGAAAAATTTGGAATTTGAGATGACATCATTTGATTGCAGAGCATGACAACAAATGGTTAAATCATTCTTTTCACTTAAAAGCTCCTTTCCCTTTAATATTATTTTTAATAACTTTCCCATGCAGGATTGCAATGTCTGATTGTTTATCTCATCTATATTACTCTCTCCTGTTTTATTCATAACTGCATACAAATGAAAAAATGGATGTGTAATAATGGTTATGTATAATGCTGTGTTGTGAGCAGGTCTCTATTGACAAGCTTGCAAATAATCTGCTTCTATTGTCTTCTTAAATTTTTCTTGTTGCTGGATCCAAACTATGGTTGCACACCTGCTACTATCCCACTAGAAAAAAAAAAAAAAATCATCTTTACAACAAAACCAGAATGCTATTTTCTGAATTCACTTTTTATCTGCTACGTGTGCATGCTGTCACATGTTGTTTGCTGAAATCAAAGCAATAGCATAGGAAAAGCCTTCTGTTGAAACTGTCCTGGCCAGATTCTTGTTTCTGCCACCTGAGGCTCATGCCACAAGGAATCTCTTCTCTGTGAGCGGTCCCTTTGAAATCCAACTTATCTCCCACAGAGCAAGCCTTTTTCTGTATGGAATAAGTGCAGCAGAGGTTGTCGTTTTAGGGTGTCATGAGCTGGTTTTCCTGAAACTCCTTTTGCAGACCGTGCCGTAGTTATTACCAACGCTGACAGCTTCCCCTTGCCCCTCCGAGTCTTTCCATCCCCTCTCAAGCTTCCTGCAGCGGCAGAGATGCTTGTTCGACTGTCACTGGTCTGCAGCATGGGGCTCTGGCTTACGGGACTTGTCCCACTTGCTTAAACGGGACTCTACATCTGTGAGAAGTGGTTTGAGGAATTCATTGCCTGACAGGCCAGTCCCCAAATGCAGAGTTTGTGTGTGTGTGCGTACGCATGTGTGTGTGCATGCATGAGCATGTTGAAGGGTGTGGGGGGGTTCCCAATGTGGTCACAAACCAGACTTTTGCCCTTTCTGTGACTCATACCAGTCTGTCTTATGCTTTCAAAAGTAAGACTTCTCCATTTTGGAAGAATGTGCCACTGACGCTTTCACCCCCATGCTTTTTCAGGATAAAACACTCGTTGCTACAACACTGCGGTTACTTTCCATGTCGTAATGCTGGGTTGAGAGAAAGGCTGCAGAGCCCTCACCCCCGCCTCACTGCAGGGTGACGCTTTACCGGTGGGCTGGATCCGTCAGACATGTCTGAGCCCAGGTCTGAGCCCCAGCTCCAGTCCAAACATGTCTTGTGGCGGCACAACATGAATGACAGCGTGTTCTCAAGGCTTCAGGGAAAAAAAACCACTGAGGCCCAAGATAGGCTTTGACAGGCACTGAAGGGCACTCACCCACCCTGCAGCCAGGGGGGCGAAACGCTTCTCTCTCCATCTTAACGCAAGTCGTGCAGCCAAAGTCTTTCTGAGAAGGACACCAGTATCGCCGCCATAGTTTGAGGGGTGCCTCTTTGAAAACTTTACAGAAGAAGGTGGGAACCCATCACCAGGCCATGGGGTCATGTGGGGAGCAGCGTGGACACGGAGGGCCGGCTACCAACTCTCTGGGTTAGATCTGCCTCCTGGAATAGCAACTTAATGTCGCTACAGCTGTGACTACATATTCAGAGCAAAGACTAAAGCAGCTAAAACATTAATACATGCATCCCATGGTAAGCTTTCCTCTGCAGAAACAAAAAATAAAGAAAAGAAGCAACTCCTTGCCTTGCTATACGCTTTCAAATGATTGCTAAATGATAAAACCGATGTGGCATTTTAATAACATCAACCTACAGTAAAAATAAACTCTATACATAGAATGGATTATTGTTTTATTTTATGCATTGCAAACAGTACTCTTCAGCCACCAGGTAAGTGAAAGCTTATGTCCATCTAAGGCACATATACAGCTTTTTTGGAACAAATACCAATTATTTCTTAACTGTTACTTCTTTATTAGGTCAATGCCAAGCTGTGCAAAACCATAGCTAGAACTGACAGTGAAATAGGAAGAGAACAGACCTAACACCTTTTTACACTGAAAGGCTTTAACAAGATACCGCACAAAAAGCCTATAACACTTTCACACTTTCTTGCATTTGCTTATTCTGTCAGGAATAATTTCCCAAACAGGAAAAAAAAAATCCATGCTGTACATGTAGTATATTTATTTTCATAAACAAATGTATACTAATTCAGACTCTAAGACCAGAACCAATTTTTAAAAAATCACATAATTCTAATTCTTCTCCTTTGAACTCTTGAATCTTCCCACTTACCATAAAGAACACTCGGCAGCTTCCTTCAGAAAAAGCTGGGAAAAAGAGCATGTTGCAATAGTCGCAGGGTGTGTATGTGTGTGTGTGGCACAGATAAAAGTTGTTGTATTTCTATTACTTATTTCCATTATGACAGAACTCACAAAGTGCTAGGCTCTCTCCAAACCAACGGCGAGAAACAGTTCCTGCCAAAACAACATGAAAGAAATGTTGTAAAGGTTGCATTGTATTGCTTAAAAGTTAGGAAATATCAGAAGCCGGGTTGCCAGTACAACCTTAATTCAACTCTTCTGTGCACATTCATTATGATCTAGTCTTTAATTACATGATCACATACTCTTTTTCTTTATTTTCTCTCCCTAGGGCCTCTGCTTCATTTTAAGTATCAGATGGGATGAATAAGGCAGTTGTTAAATGTTTACATTTATCTTCTTCAGCACCCTGCCATTAAGGTATCAGTGAGTATCTCGCACTCTTGACCAGGCAAACTGCCTCCTCTGTCTGGAGCTGCAGAGGCAGGAGAAGACAGCTGGGACCTGGCCAGAGACAGTAAGAACAACTTCATATATCCCAAAATGTACAGGTGCCAAAGAAGTTCAGAGCAAAACAGTGGATCAGTGAAACACGCTGGCATACTGGCAGGAAGCTACGGCACAAACCAGCAACAGGCTGAAGTATGGCCAATTTCTCTGATGTTCTTCACTGAAGTCCTATCGAGCAAAGTTGACTTTGATCCCGTGAGCTGTATGCCAAAGTCTTCATCACTGCTAAGAGCCTGCGTACTTTAAAGATGAGGATCTGCGGGAGCATTTCACAAGCAGAAAGTGGCCCCAGCTCCTTTACTATCCCACCATAGCACTGGGCTGGAGGCGGAGTTGCCTAGACCGAGAAAACAAGACGGTTCTCTGCATTAGCAGCTCCTGTTACGTTGTCCCTTCCCACAGCTAGGGATGAAGTCTTGCTGGCAGGCATCTTGCTGAGCCTCGAAGTTACCCATGAACTGCTTGCTGGCTGCACAGTAAGAACACCAAGGCAGTTCATTCGTCACTAGCAGACTGAATCTTTATGCGCAGCCATTTACCCTGCCCATAAACAAGACCCTCTTTATACGTGCTGTAACTGTTTGGAAGCAATAGGGACTATCAAAACTTCCTGACTGCTAAAGCTCTCTGAATTTATTGACTCTGCAGGAGATTTGAGGGAAACCCCTTGATGGTCTAGCAAGCTTTAAGTAAAATAAAAAATAAAAATTTTCCGGAAGTGCATGCTGCCACATTATGTTCTTAAAAGTACAATTCAAGGGGGATGATTCAAACCTGAATCACCTTGCTGTCCACAACAGTTGTTGTAGCAAGCTCAGGAGAGCCTTTTTAAACTTCACACTTTGGGGTGCTACTACATAAGACCACTTATCTACTGGGGAGTTCCTATAACTCCTGCTGAGCATTTGATTCTGGCTGGAACAAAGTAGGAGAGATGAGAAACTGGCCCAGATAAAGCTCAGGCCCAAGCAAAGGTGGTAAACATTATACTCTTTTTTGTTGAAGTATTTCCAGTAGTCATTTTGGTGTAATTGTGATGCTCTGAGAATAATGTTGATTTTGCACAAGAGAAGTGACATTCTCCAGTAGGATGATGGACCTTGTCGTGAAGGGGTGACAGAAGTATCTGCTGCTTTGAGGTTTGAAAGAGAAGAGCAAATTCCAACCTATGAACAGAGCAGAAATGGCAGCTCTGGATGTACCTCACGTAGGCTGTGGAAGCACTGAGAAGAAAGGATGGCGGGCACCTATGGAGCAGCGAGAGGAGGGGCCAGGTTGGCAGCTCCTCCCTTCTGACAGGACAGAGGGACAGCTCATGAGCACTAATGGAAAAGTCAGAGGTTAGTGGGGGGAAAATAGATGAGACTGTGCTCTAAAACCACCAACAACATTTTTAGTGTGCAGTGAAGCTGTGAGTTTAAGCTCTCAGGATTATCTTTTGAAGGTGTTTTGCAGATCTCCCTTGCATATAGAGATTCAGAGTCCCTTGAGGCTGAGAGTCTAAGATAGAAAAGATCCTGAAAGCAAAGACCAAAAGCACTATTCAGGTACAACTCTAACATCAGACAAGCAAAAATGGTGTACTTTCATCTTTTATTCAAATTATTTCACACGTGTATTTTTATAGATTTCACCACTGAATTATTTTTACTGAAAAAGAAATCTTAGGATTTAATTGTGCGTTCTTATTGTGCCTTTAATGGCCTGATTTCTGATCTTTGACTGGAAGAAGTGTACATGTAAATATCAGGCTGCATTTCCTTTGCAGCTTTGCATAGGGGCAGGGCATATACCCTAGGGGAAGAATGAGTTTTCTATCACAGAAGCTACACACTATGTTTCTAACAAAAAAAAAGAAAAGGGGAAAAAAGAAGAAAAAAAAGGACTTTGCTGCTTCTTTCATCTCCCCTTTGGTTTTGCAGAAAGGGAGACAGAGACATTGAGAGGCTTGTGGCTTTACCCTCTCCTTGGCCATCAGTCCTCCTGTCCACCCAGGGTTTTTGCCCTGGGGTAATTGCACAGTCCAAAGAAAGATCATGCCATTGAGTAGTGTGCATGAGGTGCACGGAGGTCCAAGAAGGGTATTTCTGAGGTGTTATAAGGCACTGCAACAGGTTTCCCAGAGAAGTTGTGGATGCCCCACCCCTGGAAGCGTTCAAGGCCAGGCTGGATGGGGCTTTGAGCAACCTGGCCTAGTGGGAGGTGTCCCTGCCCATGGCAGGGGGGTTGGAACGCGATGATCTTTCCAACCCAACCCATTCCATGATACTATGAACGAGGGCTGAGGTTTGGCCAGTGGCCTGCGAGAAGACGCCTCCCCTGCCGACCAGCAAGCCCTTCCCTTGGCTTGCACCCAAGGGAGGACCCCGCGTGGAGACCCCGCTGTGAACGTGGCCTTCGGGCCAAGGGGCACAAACGTGAGGACAAAGCCACGCTGGGGACCCGCGGAGCGCTGGCCACAGGGGTGGGCCCCGCGGGGCTCCCACAGAAGGCAGGAGGGGGAAAGCCACGTCACCTCCGGCGGCTACGGGCATAAACAAACGCTGCTCCCCGAGCACCCCTGCGGCGGCTGGCGCCACCTGGACAGACGCGTTCCAGCGGGCCCCCGCGCACAGACACGCCGGGGGCCGAGCCCACGCAGGGCACGGCGCAACGAAACAACAGGGAGAGAACTCCGGCCGTCAGCGCCATCTCGCTTCCTCCTCCTCCTCTTCCTCCTCCCGGCCCGGGCGGGCGGCCCCCCTTCCTCCGCCCCCGCGCTGACGTGGCCCTACTCTCCCCAGATACAGCGCACGGCCGCCGCTCCGCTCCCCGACCGCAGCGCGCCGCCGGCGGCCTCGCCCGGTTCCGCACTCCGCGCGGGCAGCCGGGCCTCCGCACCCCCCCGCAGCCCACGCCGCTGCGCGGAAGGCGAGCGCCCGCTCCCCCTCCAGGCGGGACCTGCGCGGGGACGCGCCACACGGACACGGGCGCGCTCGCGCTCCCGCTCCCCTCCGCGCGCGCAGCCCGCCAGCCCCTTGCACCGAACTCCGCGCGCCTCCGTGCGCCCCGGCTCTATTTGTTTACAGTCGATTACGTCACCCACTCAACCACCACCACCCCCCGCCGCGCGCCGGCCCCACCCCCGCCACTCTCGTCACAATGGTGCGATCGCTCGATTGGCGGCGGCGCGCCCCCCTCCCCCCCCCCCAAGGCGCCCTGACGCCACTTCCTCCCCCGGCGGCTATAAGAGGCAGCGTCCGGCAAGCAGCTCCCTTCGCCCCTCGCAGCAGGAGATGCGGGGTGCGCTGCCGCGGCCGCCGCTGCTGCCGCCGCCCCCACCCTGCCGCAGGAAGAGGAGGCGGAGGCTGCCGCCCCCGGGATGTGAGCTGGGCTCCGCCGCCCGCTCCTCTCCCAGTTAGAGCCGCCCCGTCCCGTCTCCGCTCCGTTCAGCCCCGCCGCCCCGTCCCATCCCGCTCCAGCGCCGGCCGCCCCGGAGAGCTGGCTGCCGCCCGCCGCCGCCTCCATGCATCCCGCCCTGTACACCCGGGCCAGCATGATACGCGAGATCGCCGCGGCCGTGGGCTTCATCTCCAAGTTCCTTCGGACCAAGGGGCTGATGAACGAGCGGCAGCTGCAGACCTTCAGCCAGAGCCTGCAGGAGCTGCTGGCAGGTGAGGGCGGCGCGGGCGCGGCGGGAGCCGCTCTCCCCCCGACCCCCAGCTCCGGGCGCGGAGCTGCGCTGACCCCGCCGCCGCCGTGGGGGCCGCCTGCCCGGGCCCGGCGGGGCCGCCCGACGGCGGCAGCGCCGGAGGCGGGGGGGGAGGAGGAGGAGGGAGGCGGAGAGCAACCCCTCCGAGGGGCTGTAGCCGGTGCGGGGTGGCGAGCGGGGCTGCGGGGACCCCCCCGCCCGTGCGGAGCCGGTCCCGGCGGGTGGGGGCGGCAGGAGCGGGCTGTAAACAAAAGGGGCTCGGGTTTCGCGCAGGCAGCTCCCCCCCTCCCACCCTCGGCTCCGCAGACAAAAGCTTTTGGAGCAGCCCGGACTTGGGCTCCGCTCCAAGGGCCCGGTTTCCAGAAGGAAAAACGCTCCGAAGTTGCTTTTTTTTCTTTTTTTTTTTTGTCCGGTAAAATTCAGCGGTAGACGATGTGTCTCTCTTCCCCTTTCTTCTGGAAACGTCTCATAGCCGGCCGGCAGCCCCGATTAGGGTCAAAATACCGAGGGGTTTCTTCGCTACCCCATGGGTTTTGTAATCCCGAGCCCATGTCCCACCCCGTGTGCTTTGGTGGTGGCCACAAGTAGCCTCAGACCGGTAGGGTTTTGGGTGGGATAAAAACTCCTAAGGTAAGTGAAGTCATTGGTATCTCGCCCTGGAAAACAGGCTGGGAAGCGCAGTGGTGAAATACAGCTTGAGTCAGTCGGTAAATGCTGCCCAGCGCCTTCCCTAGTTATTTTTGGGTGTTCTTAGAATGTGAGGAATCAAGCAATGGGTGTGATCTCAAGAGGATGCTGGGAAGGAGCTTTTTTCCTTCTCGGTTCATGGAATTTTGAAGCCCTTGAGTTTTTCTGCTGTGTATGTAATCACTTCTGTATTTTTATATTTGTTTCTATGAATGCCAGGAAGTTGCATTTCACTCCTTTCAGATGGCAGACATTGTATACGGTAGCACAAAACAGTAACTTTATACATGAGTACTTCCCAAGGGCTGCTGCACTTATGTAAATTATCAGCAAAAATAAAGGCTGTAATGATTTTTCAGGGCACTTGATGCTAAAATAATAAGCTTTTCAACATCTTGAGGTGTGAAATTTGCAAGAGAACAATGATCACTGTTAAATCTTTTTGAATACAGAATTAAGGAGGATAATCTTTTTTTTTATTTTATAGAACATTATAAACACCACTGGTTCCCAGAAAAGCCATGCAAGGGATCAGGTTACCGATGTATCCGGATCAACCATAAAATGGATCCTCTCATTGGACAGGCAGCACAGCGGATTGGATTGAGCAGTCAGGAACTGTTCCAGCTTCTTCCAAGCGAACTCACTCTATGGGTTGACCCGTATGAAGTGTCCTATCGTATTGGAGAGGATGGCTCAATCTGTGTGCTGTATGAAGCTGCACCAGCAGGAGGTAGCCAAAATAACACCAACATGCAAATGGTAGACAGCAGAATAAGCTGTAAGGAGGAACTTCTCTTGGGCAGAACTAGCCCTTCCAAAAGCTACAATATGATGACTGTATCAGGTTAAGATATAGTCTGTGGATGGATCACCTTAAAAATGGATGGATAAATTTGGTTTTTACTTTGGGTGGGCACCTCTGGGGATGGATTATGGAATTTAAACCATGTCACAGCTGTGAAGATCTGGCACACGTTAGAGTGGTATACTTTAAAGTGACAGTGCCATAGTTTGGACAGTACCTTTCAGTGATTTAATAGCCTGTGAGTCAAAACGATTGCAACTTGCTAGGGAGTGAAGAAGATCTAGGAAGGCTCAGTTTCTCCAAGACATCTTACTTAATTTCTACACCAATTTTCAACCCCAATCTGTATTTATAAAGTGATTCTCTGCAGTAGGTCTTGCAGAGTAAATTTGCACTATTACATTTATTAATTGTTAGCATTTTTGGCAGCTCAGTAACAAGACTTATTGTTATGAACACCATAGTACTGGAAATTTTATTTTTCAGACTTTTACCTAGCACTTACAAATATGTATAAATGTACATAAGATAAACTAGTAAGTATGACCTGGGGAAATGGTCAGATCTTTTACATTGGCCTCAAAAGTAGCAAGTGATCAGAATCTGCCATGGCAACAGGCTTTAAAAAGACCATATAAAGACACTGTCTGAACTGTGGTGTTAGCACCAGCCAGCTATCTGTACATTTGCTAGCTTGTAGTTTTCTAAGACTGAGTAAACTTCTTATTTTTAGAAAGTGGAGGTCTGGTTTGTAATTTCCTTGTTCTTAATTGGGTAAAAGTCTTTTCCACAAACCACCATCTATTTTGTGAACTTTGTTAGTCATCTTTTATTTGGTAAATTATGAACTGGTGTAAATTTGTACAGTTCATGTATATTGATTGTGGCAAAGTTGTACAGATTTCTATATTTTGGATGAGAAATTTTTCTTCTCTCTATAATAAATTGTTTCCTATCTTGGCATTTTAATTAATCTCTTGTCGTGATTACATAGGACCAGTTAAACTATTTTTGTCTCACAGTAGAAGTGAAATAGGTACTATAAAAGCTTGAGAACATCAATGGCACCCTGATGCTAGGGAACATTTGGTGCAGACATGGATTAATGAAGACCTCGTATATAAATGCTTGGGAAGTTTAGGGAAACACAATGATGTACATGTCACTTTAAACGTTTTAAAAATCAGTCAATGTGGAAATAACTCCAGGGCCAATAATTCCAGGATATGAGGAAAAGGTACAGAAATAACATCACCAAAGATGACTTGAATAAATCCAGAGGATTAAAGTTTACTTGGCTTCCTGATGAAGGATATAGCAAACCTAAATGTCCATTTTGACCTACTTGCTCACAAGTTCTCAGTTCTTCCCTGATGGATTCCCTGCTCAATAAGAGTTTCTGGGACAAGTGTCCCTTAGCCTTAAGAGCAGGTTAACCACTCTACAGAAAGGTTGCTCGCCTTTTGCTTTCTTCAGATGCAAGACTTTCACTTTAGAAATCATTAAGATGGGATTCAACAAAAGGTATGTAGATCTTTTTTCCCAAACTTAAAAGGCTGGTTGAGGCGAAGTGAGAAGCCCATACTTATGTGTATTCAAAGTTAATGAATGCTGTGGAGATGTGATTCACTTAAGCACCACACTAATGTCATTTGTATACAGCGCAGTGGTTAGTTACACTTGAGAGAAATTCCTTACCACTTTATTTGCACTTGTTAAAGTGCTGGAGTAAAAATCAAGAACTTTCTGTTCCTTATCTCCTGTGTACTTTGTTCTGCGAGTGTTTAATAAAAGGCCTACCCAACTTGGTCACTTTGGTTATGAGAACTGCTGCTGTTGCTCTGAAGGAAAAGAAAACAATCATTACTTGCCAACTAAACTTGCTAGCTGTGGATAGAATGGAGCTTCAGATTCGCCATGCGTTGTGGCAGCTCCTGCTTGGCTATGAGCCTTTACCATGTGGCAATAATAACGTTTTATCTCCAGTTCAAATCTTTGTCTTCTGAACTATATTATAACTGATTATATATAAGCAAAACATAAGACTGACCTGTCTAGCTTTTTTACCACTTTCTTTTCCATGTTTTTTTTTTTTTGAAAGTTCAGCTTTACAAATACTATTTTTACCATGATCTGCATATGTATGTCAACATTCAGCACTTTAAAGCATCGCTAGGGCTTCTCCAGTGCTGTGACTTTCTGGCATAGACCGGTGGAAGCATAAGTGCTCCTGAAGCAGTGAACTTTGAAGAGCTCGCTCAGTGTGTCTGGATCTGGCAAGAGTAGATCTATTACCAAAGCTTCAGAATGAGCTTGCTTTAAAGTACAGGCGTTACTCATGCGTAGAGTCAAAGTTCATGTTCACATCTTGGTACCTTAAAAATTCTACTACTTTTAAGATGACGCTTTCCAGTTTGTTAAGTCTGTAAGCAAGAGATTTATTCAGGCAGTAAGGAGTACTCAAAGACATTTCTGTTGCGTTACACGGCCGCAGACAGCATAAATATATCCAAATAGAAAGGAAGAAAAACATTGAGCTTGGCTTCCTGTAAAGCCGTATTAAACTTTCATGAAGCTCGCTGCTGAGTGAGCCGTGCTTGGTGTATCGTGGTGCTGCCTGCATTCTTTCCTGCCGCACAGTAAGAACAGCAGCAGAAAGGGTAGCTGTGTAGTTGGTCTTTGACATGAGCTGTGCACGTTATGAAAGCATCAGCTGTCGGTACTTTCTTTTTGGTAAGTTAAGCATAGCTTTGGGAGGCAGCAAGTATTCCATCTGCGAGGCTGGCATGTGACACTGAATCAAGAATGAGCCTGCTCCCTTAGATGGTTAACATTTTAGTCCTTTTACGGTAGGGTGCTTTCATTCATGGCATAATTTTTAACTGCAGCTGTAACGAGTAATTGGTACAACCTGTGTCCTCAGAGTTGTTGGGATTTCTTCCAGCTGGAATTTAAACATACCCCAACGTGCACACAATGTGCCCTTGTCTGATTTTGAAAGTACTTAGCACACTGTGGCAGCAGGGCATAGGAAGGACTCCAGAGAGAGATGGAGTATGGCTGTAAGAGGAGGCTGTTGCCAATCCTGTGTTCTGGTGCAGGTAGAACAAACAGTGCGCTAAGCTGAATGCTTGTCGCTTTTGAATTTCATTTAAGGTGCCATTATGAAACCTGCAAGGCTTTTATTTTAACGCAAATAATAAGAGATGAGAGAGCACATTCAAGACCTGCTTGCCCAGTGCACGTTAGTTAAATGAGGTGGACTTCCCTTGTGAAGCACTGAATAATCCTGTTGCTCTGTTGGTGTTCTGAGGGCAGGCTCAGCTGTACGCAGCTTTAATGTTCCACCTCTTCTTAGACTGACGTCTGCTAAGACTTGTTGACCATTCAGTGAATGTCTTTACAAAGTGTACAATTGCCTTCTAATTTATGCCAGGTGAGCAAATGCTTCTTTTTCTCACAGCGTGTTCCCCCACTGTGCTATGTGTGGTATCAGATCCTATGCACTCGAGTTTACTTTTGTATTTCGTGCTCGGTAACAATCCTCCTGTAGAGAGTTGTATTAGGTGTATCCTGTAAGAATCTCCGTTGTTCTGTTCTCTTTGCAGTTGTGTGGTGGGTTTTTTGCCTGCTTATTCTGGAGGTGTACGTCTGGCTTAAGCAGGCATTCAGACCATGATCTTTTTCTTCCTGTACATCTAGGGTCATTCTTAGGTCCAAATAGAGATCTGAGGGCTTTCATTCAGTTACTAATAATGCTGATTTTAATTTTTTTTAATCTTTATATATATATATATATATATTTAATTTTCTGCTGACTGCAAAGATTTTCTGGTAGATCTGTATCACAGGCCTCAGGATTTTCTTATTATTGGTTTGTTCTATCAGTCTACGTGAGAATTTGGAAATAACCTATGTAAGGCACTCTTCTGATGTGAAAATACCGTCACCAGCTTCTACTTTTGTTGTCTTTCGTATTGAACCAGTTCATAGGATAAAAAAGTCTCTCCTGTTCATCACTAAAAGGAGTCTCCTTGGATCAGAAGATCAAGTTGTGCTGTCTCGTGTCATACATAGCTAGTGATGACGATTCTGAAGGATAAATATTGTTAAGCCTGTATGCTCTCGACTGCCTTCCATTTAAATGACTAAAAGAGTAGCTTGAGAGATGATTTAGAAGCAGGGGGAACTGTACTGCAGCAGTTGGACCTTACAAAACAGTTTACTGATGTGCAAACCATAAAGAATCCAGTTAATATTCCTGGAGTGGTTGGTTCATGCTGATGCTTGTAAACATTTCTGTCACCAAATTAAGCAGATGTCACTGAACATGAACACTAAATCTGCATAAGGTGTCCTTCTAATTAACCTTGCTTACTTATGCTGGGAGAATATGATCTCTTGTTATTGTGCAGGTTAGTAATGAATAAAATGAAGAACATTGCTGCTTTTCTTTTTTTTTTGTGTATCCATGTAAAGCTTATTTCTGAATTTCCATAAATCAAGTAGCGCTCTACGTTTTCCAAAGTTTCCTCTACTTGATGCCATAATTTTTAGGGAAAATAGTTTATATTGGCAAAAGCTGCCACTTGACTGAAGAACGTTAAAGCTGTTTTTAGTTTGGAGTGAAACATGTATAGACTGGAGATAAATAGCTCTCCTAAAAAGGAATGTATATTTACACATTCTTGGTGTAATAGCCGAGGTTATTTTTACATGTTTCAGATTTACATTCCAGTGTGGCATAAAGTGAACATTGTGAAGCAGGATGTTAATTCAGTGGCTTTCAAGGGTTCGTAGAGCAAGCTGGGCTTAGACAGTAAATGCTGTATTAATCGTTAGCCGTGACAATTTCATCAACACAGGAATCGCAGGGTATAATTAACATCAGTTGCTTTGACACTATGCTCTTAATGTATGGTTTCAACCTTTCTTTCAGTAGCAGTTGGAGAATGCACTGTGACAAATTATTGCTGATACAAAGTAGGTCAACAGTAAAATGGCTGACTTAACCATAAATGAACAGATCTAAATTATTGTAACTTAATGTCCAGTGGAATTTTCTTAGTGGCTACATCTTCGGCGCCCTTGCGTTTCTCAAGCGTGAACCTTGTATACAGCTTTTCCTAACTCCTTATTTCCTAACCATTTGGTATTTTTGTCTAAACAAGGAGAGCGTTTCCTCCCAGCTGCTGGGAAGAAATCCACACGAGCAGTAAGGCTGCGGGCATGACAGCAGAGATTTGCCCTTGTAGTATTGCGATTCTGCGACTGCAGAGCTGGCAAGGAGAAATGACTCGCAACTAAGGAAAACAAGTAGAAAATGCCGCATCTTCAAGTCTTGAGGTTTTTCTCCGCTGAAAGTCACCCATGACAACACATGAGGAAGGGAAGTAGGACTGTGAGGATACTGGATGAGAAAAATCCCAGGCTGAGGGAGTGTCACGTATGTTTGCAGAGGGAAGTGTTTTTACCTTGTAATTCCTGTGATCAGCGGCTCAGCATCTCATGGCTTGCAGCAACCTTTTAAAGTTTTCTTGAGAGATGTCTCTTTATTTGATGCGTTTACCTCTTGGATGTCAGGAAATGGCCTCTAGCTTTGCAGTTTCTCTGGGGCATGGTAAAATCCAGCGTGATTGTTTTATGTGCTGATTATATAACTGAATAAAATGATAAACAAATGCATCTGTTGGCATTGTGAGGACGCAAGGGAGAAGAACTTCAGTGTTCTTGGAGCAGCCTTGAATATATGCAAGGAGCAGCAGTGTCTGAAATGCCCAACGACAGGGGCAGGGCTGGGGATGCTGCCCAGCTTCCATGGTTGGGTTGCAGGCAGCAACGCCTACCTAAAGGGCTATAACATGGAGATAAGAAACTGTCTGCAAAATATGCCGTTAATTTCAGAGAGTTAGAAGAGACTTAACTGAAAATTACAATTGCTGAAAAGAAGATTGGTTCTGTTTTGCCTCAAACCAGGACACTTGGGTACAGCTTCTAATTCCAAGACGGCCTTAAAAGATAGATTTCTAGTACCAATAGTATCATCTGCTGACATTGGCTGCAATTAAGAAATTCCAACAGTGTGCCCTTGCTGTTCTGTGTTCTATAAAATTCAATTATTATTGCTTTTTTAACCTAAGAACAAGTAACAATTGGTATCTTCGGAGCTCTGCTGGCCACGGGTTAATTAACGAGTTTCTTGTACTTTAAGAAGAATATTGAAGACAGCATTCCTTCTACGCGTTGAAGTTTAAAGCAAGTTTTATTTATATGTACATATACACAGGGGCACATACGTACATTTCTTGTATAAATATACATACACACACATATTTAATTCTTAGCGTCTTTCTCAGTGGGTTGTCCTCAAGTCCCTGCTTGCTGTGATTTAATTCACAGGTGACTGCAGGTGTTCTGAAGATTGTAAATTCACACAGACAGGGGAAAATTATCCTCCTTATTAAAAATTATCCTCCTTGTTCACTTTTTATGCCTTAATATGTTGGTATTGTCAGGAACATACATTCCTGTTTTTCCCTTTCCCTTTTCTGAATTTGAATTTGCAGCTCGACTGAATTTGCTAGTCAATTTTCAGGATTTCCTGTAGAGTTTTAAAGCAAATTGTAGTTGACTAGAGGAACGCTTGCAACATCTTAATCAATTCAATACCAGGCTGAAATGAAATAAAGCTAAGATGCTTTTAGAATCTTAATTGTATAACCATGCTAATACTTTGTAACAAAAGAGAGAGAGTTCTCTGGTTTCTGGTAGGCAGTTGTCTGAACAATCAGCAAAAGGTCCGTTTCTGTTGAGCCTAGCACCTGTTCCTAGATGGGTGCACCAGAACAGTTACCTCTGCCTGGTAACATTCAAGTTCTGTAGTGTGTAATTAGAAATTTGTTTGCAAGTGTGAAAGGTTCTATAGCATAACCGCAAAATAACGTCAAGCTGCTGGTGTGGTACACCTACTGCTAGAAAGTTACACTAGTGACATTAACCAACCTTTGCAATTCCATCTCTAAATTTAGCTTGTATTATAATAATCTGGGTTTTTTAACCCCTAACAGCTTGCTTCCTGGGTTATTTACAGCCTATTGTCTAACTCCCCAGCTTGCAGTCGGTGTAAGGTGGTTCTGTTTGTGGACTTCAGATCGGTAGGGAAAAAATAAGGTGGTGGAAATGTCAGTATCGGTCTGAATCATGATGACATTAAAGCAAAGGATAAATTTAGTTCCATGTTTGCAAAGGACCTGTTTCTGTGTAAGAAAGGTACCAGACTAAATTTTTGGGGATATTTATCATACTTTGTTGTTTGGGTATATTTAACAGGGGTGAGGCTTTTGTAATGTAACTGAGAAGAACCGTGTTGCATATGTGTAAGTACTTTTCAGAAGGACAGCTGAACAAATATATCTGCTTGATTGTTTATCCAAATGTGCCTGTGACTATCTTCAAAGCTTGTTGCTTGCAGAATTGACAAGTCCTGCATCGTGAACGGCAGAACACTGACTCTGAATACTGAAAGTGATAGTTTCCACAATTACTCAGTTGAAAAATGTGTGCGCGGCATTCAAATTTGAAATCACTATTCGTAGAGTTAACTGAAGTTAATTCCAAGCCAAGCGGCTTGTGTACAAAATGTCTCCTGAATTATCAAACTGATGTAACCCCATGACTAATTCTGCAGTACAAATATGTTGATTTCTTTTTCTTGCCCCTTCTTGGTGCACCCTTCTATCTACAGGAGCATCCCTTTGTAAGCAGTTTACAATCAATAAAAGGAAGATTTGCGTTCCAATGTGATCTGCACTTTTAAAATGTAAGACCCTAGCCTTTGCACACTCTTAATTTTACCGTTATGAGTACCATGAAGCCTTTTGACTTATCAATGTGAATACGTCATATGCCCTTTGGTATTTTATGAGATCAAGTATGTGGCAAAAGCTTTCTCAGCGAGGCAGAAATGTGGTTTTTATTATTTCCATGGGCACTGGAAGGCATATTAAAATCTTTATTATTGACTGAAAGGAAACTTTCCTCTTTATTACTGTAGAATATAGAGATAGTGAATAGGCTGAAAGGAGAATGCTGCACACCTACCGCATCATGATCTCATTCTCAACATGATTGCCTCGGTGCCTGCCAGTTCCAATGTTCATGAGTCACACTCCAGTATGTGATTTGCTTAAAAGCAATAAATGTCAGCACTTTTATTTACAATCTGCCTTTGAAGATTTGGAAGTCATAACTTCAACACATTTTTTCTACAACTGTGAAGGCTAGGAACTAGCTTTACCTTTTTCCTTTAAATGAAAGATGAAAGCTTTGACTGATGTATTGCTAGGTCTGACCTAGCTGCAGCGGGTTAAGATGTGTGACTACCCAAACCCACTCTTTCCTCCGCTTTGCCAGAAATTACCATCCTGGTAGGTGGGGCGGCAGAAATGGCTCTTCTGATTCTTTCTCAAAAAATTAGCAGAAGTCGCCGAGGTTGGTAGATTTGTGTCACGCCAGACCGCAATGCCCGAGACAGGGTGGGAGCCCCGGTTCCACCGTCGCATCTGCTGGGGAGGCTGGCAGCCTCTGGCAGACGGCTGGGGGTGTTGGAGACTTGGGGAGCTCAACGCCAGCGTGTGGGAGCCCTGCAAGAGCCGGGGTGTGTGAAGCAAACACACGCGTGCCGCCATTTTCAGGATGGGGTCGTGTATGATCCATGGGGGAGGGAAGGGAGTGGAGGGAGCAAAGGACCAGACAAACAATCCATATGGTGAGTCAGTGGGAAAGAACCAAATGTAATTCCAGCCTAATAATGACTCATAGTCCCGTTGTTTATAGTTCTTGAGAGAGTGTCTGATCACATGGGCTGCAACGTATACATTTATATGATGTCCTTGAGGACATATGAGGGAATTTACAGGGGAACAAAAAAACCAAACCAACAAACCCAAGCTTACCTCTTTCTTGTGCATATTTGAAGTTTTCAATTTATTCTAAATCTCATTGTCCCAGGCTCCTGTGCTTATAAGCCTGGCAAATTTTACTTGTGAACTAAGCGTGCTCGCTAGAAACCTTCCAAGCATTGTGCAGCTGCTTTTAAGACACCTACAGGAATGTGGGGTGCCTGCCGCTCTGCAGCGCTGATGGTACATGCTGGTTAGGTAGCAGGGCAGCGGTACTTTGGGAAACTGACTTTGCACATTCACAATTCAGGGGCTAATCCTATCCTTCATCTTCATGGTCCTTGAGTTTGGTATGTGTTCGACTGCATCCACTGTTACTATATATTGCTCAAGTCCAAGATAAAGGGCAGTGCTGATTTGCTGGAATTAGGTTCTCAAGTGATTATTTTCTCTGCAGCCTGCTATCCAGATGTAGCTGTAGGAGTGTGGATCCAGCCTGGGCTGCCGATGACATAAGGTCATCAGCCAGGGGAGATGCAGTGATGTAGACGGCAGTTATTCTATCTGTGGTGGTGGTGGGGTGTAATATAAACTGCAAAAAGGCCTTTTTGGCTAACAATTTCTAAAGAAAGAACCCTTTTCAGTGGAAATTATTCAGGGAGAGGTCATTGTGGTTAGTTGATTGTTCCCGTGGTGGGTCTGCACACTGCCTCACCTTCTTGAGAATGATCAGGTTACTTAAAATGTTCAACAGTAGAGGTACATCCATGCAAATATGCAAGAACCTAAATTATTGCTATGAAAGAAGAGATTGGAGTGGCATAAAATGTGTGAGAAGCTTCCATAAATACCTTGGTATGGTTAAACAATTATTATTGCATAATATTTGTGCAAAAAATGGTGGACACAACCAAAGGCAAGAGAGCATCCTGTGTCCTTCTCCCTGGAAACATGGGGAGAATTCTTATACTTAGGCTTTTTATCTGAAGTTCTGCCCTTTGGAGTAACAGCAATGAGAGGAGGGAACTGAAGAAACTGGAAGGTGGAAAGTCAAATGAAAGTCTGGTTAGGGCATGTTAAATCTCATTATGAAATGCTCAGACCATGAACGAATGTCCTTTTCTGAACTAACTGTGACCTAGGTGTCATCAGTTTGAGTTGAAATTAATTTGGCTGATTTTTATCAGGAGTTGGAAAGACTGATCCACAGATGGAGAAAATACTTTCAGAGAGGCTTGTCACCTCCTTTACAAGTGGCCCTCCATCCAGTTGAGATTGCCTCTCCATGGCCTGTTGGCTTCTCTCTCCCAATATTAACTCTCTCCAGTCATCTCCAAACCTCAGTCTGAGACCTCGTCCCTAGGCTCACCTGGTGGTCGATCAAGAGAAACAGACCCTTCGTGGGGAAATCCTCAAAGTGATTTCTGTGTCCTAGGCTAGAAGCATGCACTCTAGAATAAGCATGCACTCTAGAATAAGCATGCACTCTAGAATAATCTCTTCTTCCCACAGAGTGAGAGCTTATGCAGATACCACTGACTCCATCTAGTTAGATGAGTTTCACCCTCTCCTTCTGAATAGTCCTACGTGTGATTTTTTAATGTGCTGTAAGTTGCAGTATATTGATTAGATACCTGATTGGTTGTTTAGGTACTATTTTATTAACTCCTAATGCCACAAATGAAGAATAGCTTACTCTGCTCACACATTCATTTTGAAATCCACTGGAATTGCAGTACCTTAGAGGAAATCATTAGCAATATGTTTCCTGAATTTCGGCAATGTGTACTCAAGTAGTTGGAACGATGGAAATTTATTTCTGAGAAGTTGCAAGGTTTGGCTCGCTCCATGGCAGCTTCCTGTGCTCTGTGCCCATGGGCATACACACTTTTCCCCAGGGAATTGTGTACTACGTGCAAGTTTATATGTATTATTTTCTTGATGTAAAGAAGAAATAGGTATTTATTTCAGTCCTCATCTCATGCTTCTCTCAGTTTTCAAAAGTCAGTTCCCAAACGCAAGAGGCCAAATTCTGCTGATTGGTGTCAAAGTAAAATGAAATTATTTGAAATCATTGCTCTCCCTTTGGATTGACGTCAATATACTTGCTAATCAAGTTGAGCTTGCTAAGCATAAAACTGGACATTTTAAGTGCAGCTTCCTTGAGAAAAGAGTGCTCTAACAGGACCTAAACACACATGTTTTTTTGTATCATCTCCTCTGGGTTTACACCTAAAACACACTGGAGTGGTTTGGTTTTGTTCCAGCTGCCAGGCAGCCGCCCCGTGTTGTGTGGGAACCCTGATGGATTCCTGCTCTTGGGTGGTAGCTGTTGGGGGTGCAGCTCTGCTGGATGAATTATAGCCCCCGCTCAGTTGTGCGGGGTTTAAACAGG
This sequence comes from Larus michahellis, assembly GCF_964199755.1. Lineage (NCBI taxonomy): Eukaryota > Metazoa > Chordata > Aves > Charadriiformes > Laridae > Larus > Larus michahellis. The sequence continues at coordinate 49,373,659 of NC_133896.1, read as the reverse complement.
AGCACCAGGCTGGCAATAAACGGTTTGAGGAACCACAGGGTAGGACAGGGTCTCTGTGCTTCTTTCAGGTGGCGCCACAGGCCCAGAGGAATAGAAAAGCGTTGTGTGATAGTGGCTACCGAAGCGCAAGGGACGTACTCTCACTGCAGCCTGGGAAGTGCTAGACGAGAGGAGTCTCTGCCAGTTTAACATGAATGCTTTTCTGAGTCAAACCCCACCGGGCAATAGATGCTGCCCAGGTACTCTGCAGTCTTGCAAGCACTGCAGGCACCATTTAGGTATTTTTCCCAGTACTACAGCCGGCTTCTTGGGAGATCTTAAGGGACTAACAATGACATTACTTTTATGTAGTAGCTAGAAATCTTATACTTGTTTACTTTTTGTAACCCACTGGTGAAGGTGTCAACAGTTAACTGAACAGTTAACTGTAAGAAGCCAGAATAAGATTAAAACTGATTTTTCTTACACAGTTCCATCTTAGTGCTATCTTTGTCTTCTCAGACATCCATTTTTTGCACAAGATGGGTATGCTGCTGCCTAGTTTTGGGGCTCTAAAATCCAGAAGAGCAGCTGGGGAGCCAAGGCAACTCTAACATTATCGTTATGAAATACTGAAATAAGTTTTGGAAGTAACAGGGGCTGCCCACATGTTCTCTTTCTTTAGGAGACTGCTAACACTCTCATAAAGTGCTTGTTTTCTTTTTGCTCCATGAAACTAGGAGGACAGTCATATTGAATCGGTATCTTGTGAAGCAGGGCTGTCTCATGACTCGGAAGATGCTTACTCATGACAGGGAAGGGCAGCCGGGGTCACTAAAGGAGCGGAGCGCAATAGATAGACTCTTAGAAGCGTCCCTGTTGTAGATGGTGCACTGAACTCCACTTTATCTTTCATTGAATGTGTCGTAAATAGGGCTGCCTCCTACTCCTGTTTATCTGTCCAACTAAAACTTCTAAGTGATGGTGAAGAGGACCAGGCACTGGGCTCATCTTCACAGCAGCACACAAGCCCATCGACTTCCATTGTTTTTCATCAGTTTTTCACTTCTGTTTCCTTTAAATGGTACAAGGGGTTCTGTTTGTTTTTATCTTGCGCTGTGCGTTTTATTGCACAATGATGTTTAAACACCACCTTTCAGCTGAATATTTGGATATTCAGTGACTGCACAAAACCCTGCAATATCATACTTTTTGCATGATGATTCTTTAATATGGTCATGGAGGGAATTTATCCTGCTTGTAAATTAATACACTTAGGAATAAAGAATTGTGGGTTATTTTGATTTGCATTGTTTTGTTTTTCAAAGTAAGTTGCTATTCAGTCTTGCCTTGCTATCTATACTTGTGAATGCTAATGGATCATTTTAGTTAAATCCACTAAAAACTTTCTCAGTTGACTAATGTCATTCAGATTATAGACCAGATTATTGTTACTTTGGATTAGAGGGAAAGATGTTGTTGATTGCTGGAAATTAATTTCTTCTGTGCGCATGGCAATATAGGAGTGAGTTGTGGTTTAATTTTTTTAGATTGAGTCTGCTCCTGCTCTGAACAAAGAACATTCCCAGGCTCTACTTGATTTCAGAGAGAAGAGGATTTGTCCCTTGGTGCTCTAACATACAGAGCTTTCATTTGTTTGGATATTTTTCCCAGTCATAATAGCTTTGTTAAGAACTGTGTAATGTATCATAGAACACAATAAATGGAGTAGAACTGGCTGTTCTCAGAGAGTTCGTCAATGGAGACTCGTCACTGAATGGAAATGTTTCCAGTCAAGTTCTGCAGGGACCAGCACTGTAAAAGCACTGTTAAGGATTTTCATTAGTGTTTTGAAAATTCATATAAAATCTCTGCTCTTAAAATGCCTATATGCCACAGTTTGGAGGAGCATAAAACAAGGACAATAAAGTGCTGATACTGAGTAATCTGTATTGCTTGATAAGCTATCCATTGATGTTATATTTGACCTTATTGAAACATATTCAAAGTCATCCATTCACTTAGGAGTACGAAATACAGGTCCTCTGTCTATGCAATGGGAAACTCTGTCCAGTGGCGGGAATCAATTTGCAGCTCAGGAGATCAGGAAGAGCAGGAGCTAACACCACGACGTTAGGGCAGAAAGTGAGACCCTTGGGTGTATAACAATTGGGGGAAGGAAAGGTGCAATTTTACTTTGAAATGTGGCAGTATGGATGCTAGGAAACTGCTTGTCGTGTTGGTGTCAATGTTGGTGTAAGGAATTCTGAAACTGGGGAGAGGGCAGAGCAGTACCACCGCAATGACATCAGGGTTGAAAGAACTCCTGGCAGCTGGACCTTAGCTCTCTATCCTGGTTAGCATAACAAAAGGACAGGACTAAGAAGCCGCTTAACAGCATGAAAGAACCTTCCCAACATCAAATACTGGGTGACCAAGAATCCTACAGCCTTATGGAGAGGGAGAGAATGAGAAGTTTGGGAAATGCCTGAATCCAGGCATTTTTTCAAGCAGATTACACATTTTTCACAAAAAGGGTTTGATCCTTCCAGCAGACCACCACAGGAACCAAGGGCCCCATTTCCTGAAGTCTACAACATGACCATGTGACTTTCTGGAAACTATATTTAAGTTAAACATGAATTAGTATGTTTATCATTAGAAAAACTGGATGAAATGTGGAGGCCTGTGATATAAGAGAGGTTGAAACAGTTAATAAAATCTTAGATCATGAGCCCTTATTTTTTGTCCTTAAGTTCTAAGTTCACAAATATGTAAGTTTCTATATTTTGGACATTTTCTCCCTTTTCCCTGCATTCCCTGAGCAGTAACTGGCCGTACTATGCTGTCTTGGTAGTCATTCTTTGTATATGGGTCTAAGGTTCATTAAAGGTGTGCAGATTTTTTGTACCTTCTTCCCAAGCCGTGCCTTACGCAGCTGTCCCGACAAAACAAAACAAAACAAAACAAAACAAAACAAAACAAAACAAAACAAAACCCATCTTAAATATTTTACAAGAGTATTTAGGGATTAGCCTTTTTTTAGAGAGGAAGAACCCTCTTTCCATTAACATCAATGATGAATACACATTTAGAGACACTTGCTTTGTTTTCAAGGATCACTAAGTTGTTTTCAGCTCTGATTCTTTAAAAAAGTTGCAGGATTAAACAATCTATATATGCCTATAAACTGTACCTTTTGAAATACTTGGTGTTACTCCACTTTCCTGAGCATAGTCAAGCCCTCTATTACTATGGAAGTGAAGGAATGTAAGAAAACTTCTGCTCTGGGCAGACATAAAATAGCAAACAGATAGTACTGTGAAAATGAAGTCTTTTTGTATGGTCACCTGAACTGGTGTAGGAAGCCCGGAGGAAGGGAAGAGGTGCTCAAGGAATCCGAAAGACAAAGGTGCTTTTCCTGCTTATTTGATACTGTTGAAATTGTTACTTTTCCAAAATAACATTTTCATTGCCTTGATGCCTGTTTTTTTGCTTAGTTTAGGTTATAATTTTGAGCTCACAGTTTAGTGACTGGAGAATAAGGTAAACACAAAAGGGAAACAAAAACATGCACAGAGTTTATATAGGAAAAGTGACTGAATGTCTACAAGGGACAGTTGTTTCAGTGCATCCATAAATATCTGTTAGAGTCCCAAGTGCATCTCACAAATGAAGAGCATCAGTTGCCACGTCATAGTGACAAATTAGTTACTTGTATCAGATTTCTCATGGCTCTTGGACCTCTCTATGTTGAGTACAGTATTTCAGAATGGATCATAGTGTTGAGAGACACAAGCTTGATTGATCTTGTCTTTTATTTTCGTAAGTACATTAGTGACTAGAAATGAAAACTGAAATTGGGCTCTAGCTTCTAGGAGGAGAGGGTCCCTCAAGTAAGGAATATGTAAACTCAATAGATGTGATTGAAAAGCAGTATCATTTTGCATATGTTGACCAAATCACTTTTTGGTGATTATGGTCTGCTATAGGGGACAGGAGAGGAACACAGGTTATCCAGCTGTCTTAAGTGTGGTGTGTATTTCTTATTTCAGCAGTTACAGAACTCATATTTGATTTCTTTTTGCTTAAACACAAATTCAGACAAAAAGCCTAAATGAGCGAGAGGCTTTTGTCTCCTACCTGTACCGTCCATGTTTTCACACTTTGTCGATCACTATTGAACAAATCCAAGTTCTTGTAACCTGGGCAACTTTGTAAGCCAGTCAGATCCATGGAATTGAAGTGATCCCTGCATGCAGTCCTGCAGATGTTGCATTAATAAGCATATGATATTTCTGCCTGCATTTTATTGTCATGATTGGGAAGCAGTCAATTTCGGAAGCTTACAGCTGCTGTTGGGTTTAATGTCAACATTTTGTTTAGGCCTTTTGATGGCTCAGAAATCACCTTATTTTCTTTTCCAGATATATTACTTTTTATTATTTTTCTTGAATAAAAGATCCATAGAGATTTCCATCAGTTTATGTGAAAGAGGCTATATGATATAGCTCCTGCAACACGGTGAGGGGAAGGGGGCTGAAATAAAGGCCCTGAACATCCTTTGCTCTCCACGTTCCTTGGTACAAAACAGTCATCTTGGCCCATGTTGGTACATGTCTTCGTTCTGCAGCTGTAGTGGTGGAAGTAGCCATTTAAAAATGGGTTTAAACCGCAATACTGAAAGAGATCAGTGTGCTTGACTAGAGGGAATTCAGGGAGCTGAAAGCTTGTGCACTGCCATCTCGATGGTGAAAGAAGCAGCTTTGTCCTCTTAGAAGCCACGATCCCGTGCCTTTTTGTGGCTCTTCCTGCAGAAATGTGCCTTGGGAGCAGCCCTGGGGAGCAATGCCACAGATGTTACACTAGATTTGCATCAGCAGAGAGCCCAAGCTTAGTAGAAAGCTCCTTCTATGGACAGCTTGGTAGTTTCGCACTGCTTTTGGGTAGTGGTGAGGAACCGCCGAGAGAGGTGTGAATGCCAGAGAAAGCAACCAGCTTTGTATGTTCTTCTCCTGCATTAGGTTCACAGTAAACATGAATTTGCTCGTTTCTCAGGGTTACACAAGTGTTATGTCGTAATAAACAATTTAAAGAATCAATGTTACGGAAATTATATATTTAGGAGTCAAACCACGCAGTGGAAAAAAGTGTTCAAATTGCCCCAAAGCAAAATCCACTAAAATTCTTGCTGCTTGTAAAAAGCTTTAGCAGCTTTCTGAATGAAAATATCCTAAAATCAGAAACCTACATGGTTTGACTAGCAAATGTGGAAAGCAAAGTTTTCTATGTTTGTGATTTTTTTCCTCATTTCAGCCTGTCAAATTCATTCACTCAATTTAATCCAAATTTGCAAAGCTCTTGGTATCTCTGAAAGAGGTTTTTAAGTGGTTTATTTTTTCTTTTGCAAACAAAGGGGAAAAAAATCTCAACAACAAAACCTCAGCTGTAATTTCACTGATGTGCTCATGATTTTCTCTAAATCCCTAAAGAAAATAAAAAACTACTTTTTCATGTACTTCATAGTTCTCATATCCTGAAGATCAATTCAGTAATGCTTATGATAGTTTCATTGCTGACTTTCAGAGACACTCTATTTTCACTCTACCAAGCTTCGTGTTAAAAGCTAATGGGAAATTTCACTTATTAGTAAGTGATTTGTTTCTGTCAGTACTAAAGGAGTGATCTTAAGGTTAATATACCTGCATGCCTTGTACAATGGTAAATAAAGGAGCTGCCTTTGATCTTGTATCTGAGTATGTTGTCACACATATGAAGCCAAGGTCAAAACCTTAGACTCAAGCTTTAGCACGCATCCATCTGCACTGTTCAAACACTATATATAGGCTTATGTCCTGCAAATGGTGGTTTGAGGCCCATCCAAGGGTCAGCCCTGATAAGTGAGTTAGGACTTGGGTCCACACGCAGTGTAACCCTTGCTCAAACCGGCACAGGAGGAAAGACCAGAAATCTGGAGACCTGGCAAAGTTTTCCTTACTTCGCTTCATGTCTGTTCCTGGTATCAGGTGGCCAGGGCACCATTGATCAAGTGTTCCCAATTGGAAATAGGATAAAGGAAAATAACATGGTGGGCAGGGCAGTTTCTGGGGGCTGCCAGGCTTTCTGGGTGGCTCCGGTGTGAGCTTAAACCCGTTGCAAACACAACCCCACTGACTGAACTGTGACAATTCAGGCTGTGGAGGGTACCTTAAAGGTAATATTGCTGATTCTTTTCTAATATTTCAAATTCTGGAGGATATAGTTAATCTGTAGGAACTGCCACTTCGCATATGTTAAGTTTTTTGTTTAGTTTTAGAAATGCTAGTGCACACAGATGGCCAGTCTGAAAAATATGTTGACAATGCAGCACGCTACACGTAGTGGTAAATAGAGATAATCTGTTAACAAGGCTCAGGTTTTGTAGCCATATGTAAGAGATAGGAGAAGCAAAAAATGCACGGCGTAGGAAAAGTTATGTTGCCTTCGAAGAGGGTGTATCTGGGTGTGCAGCAGCCAGATAGCTATCCTGCAAAACACCCCGCAAAGGGCAGCGCTGGTATCTAACTGCCAGATCAGCAGCTCTGCTTCCTCCTTAGGGGGCATCATCCTGTAGTCTACTGCCCGACAAGGGCTTATGGCTTTTTTGTGTGTTTCGTTGGTTATCTGGGTTTTCCTTTTGAGGGGGGGAGGATTTTCTTGACCTCTTATTCCCATGCAATGAATAAGTCAGGATCATCCGGCATTAACACTTGGAAGAATACTTTAAAAATATCACCTCGAAAATTCAGTCCTCCTGACACTGAAGCTGTGGTCCACATGCACACCGGATATAAAAACACCAGTTAATAGCCTGATGATGAGGCATTCAATGGGAGGCAGAAGGCTGAAGCCCTTCTTCCATTAACCTCATGCCACCAGTCTGTCTTCTAGGGCTGTGTGAAAACAGCCCGAGCATGAAATATTAATTGGGAAATACTCACACTGTACACGGGGATGCAAACTGTGAAGCTATTTTAGGGACCTCTCTCATTCATTTTAAATCAAAATGTTATTCTGGATCTAAGAAACCATTTATTTCTGAACATTTTATCACAAGTAAGCCATTCCCATGAAAGTTTCCATTTCTATAAATTAATATTTTTTCCAGTGTGGAATGAACTTCCATTTTACTCTGGTTTGTAGAATTATGCAGCTCTTTGCCATAGAGAGGCCTTTGTCAGCTGGGCTCCCAGTATGGCGTTGAGGGAGGTGACACATTCTTGTTGAGATGGTACTTGGACTTAGAAAGTTTAGGTCTACAAAGAATTTGGTTCATTTTCAGATTGCTGAGGGACCAGGGCTAGTTCATGTCCCTCTTCCTGTTGCTGCCCTCTGAAAATAAGAATACTGGTACTCATCTCATTCATACTGGTCTTCAGAATCTATAGATGGCAATGCTATAGGTGTATTTTATGTACACGTTTTATCCATCTTCTAAGGCAACATTTTGTATCAGCAAGATTCAAAGACTGGGGTTTTCTAAACATTTAATTTTATTGGCACTCTTGAATAATTGAACCATGTAGAAGAGGTACATTATATTGTTGTCATGCTGGAAGCAAGAATTTGATCCATAGGAGTGCATCACCTATGGGTTCTCTGCCTTTTGCTTGGAAAATGGCATAATTTATTCTGAAACCAGTCCTGTGTTACTGAATAGGCATCTGATCTGAGACAACCCCGTTGATTGTGACCTGCCCTCTAGATTCATAGAAGAGTTACATGTGCAGTCCATGGATATGATCAGATTACTCTGTCTTCACTCACAGTTTTAGAGTCATCTTTGTTTGTTACTGTGAAGAGCATCTTTGGCTGCTGTGAGTGGGGGGCGTGTGTCCTGTCAGTTTACATCAGCTGATGATTTTGCCTAGCGATTTCCCTCTCCCTACTCTTTTCTCTTGGGGTAACACCTTATGGGTGGTGTTGACTCCAGAGCAGTTGTCCCATGTTAATGCATAAAGCTTTATGCAGGCAATGGGCACTGAATTGTGCTATCACTCAACACTCTTCTTTCAATATATGGTGATGTTTTACCTATTCATGTCTCTTCCTGAAATCATGAGCGTGTCCATGTATCTAATAAAAAACCAGAAAGGTGGCTCTTTCATTTCCTGACCAAAAGCTTTTCGATTAATCTGTGTTAAAGTAATATAATTTGGTTTATTGTAAACATATAAAAATCATTCTTTTGTGTTATTTTTTATGTTAACGTCTAAATCGATGGTTTGTCTCTCACTATCATTTCTGTTTATGTGTTTGTTCTCTCCAGACATAGGTACTGTAGTTTTTAGGTATCGATTAATCATTCTTTCTCTTTCACAAAAAATCATGTTAATATGATATCCTGCAGCTCTCTGTTGTTTACATAATATTAGCACAGGGAAATACTACTTTCAGTTCGATACATAAAGCCCTCCTTGTCTCTTGTGCCTTTTGTCCGTAGGCTATTATGCATGTGACTAAAACCATGCATGACTTGAGCAAATGTTTGAATAGGGTTCTTGTGCAGTAGGACTGTATAAGCCATTAGGCATACTCCCTTTAACTTGGTGATGAAAACATTGTGGTACATTCAGTGGCACAAAGTAGAGTAAAATTGCTTTTGTGGCAGCAGAATAAATAGCATTCTAATTTGGTTTTGTTATTGTGCACGTGTGTGTGCTGCATACTTCTGGCAAAATTATCAAGGACTAAGCATGAAAAGTGTGAAGATTATTGGAGTTCTGGGCTGAAAGCTAGGCTGAAAAGAGTAAAAAAATTGCTTTTTTCATTCTGAAATTGTAAATTACTATTCTTCTGTTATTTTTGTTATCAGAGCCCTGTTAATTGACACGTGAGGCTGTCACTAACCATCTTTTCTATGTGTAAAGCCTTTTGTAAGAGCGTCGTTTTTCTTTCCTCTCGATATGTGTTGAATACTACGATAGGGACTTGAATTTTTGCTGTGGGAATGTGAAAAACATGGGAAGCTGCTCTCTGCCAAGCTATTTCCTTAAGGATCCACTTTACATACTGCCAAATCAATGACCTGTCAGGTATAGTTATGTGCCATAGCAATGATGTGAGGTCAATCAGATGAAACGAAGGTATGTATTCCCAGCAGATCCCAGCTATCTATTTAACATTGTCAAACTAAATTTTCTTTGGTACAGAGCATCCTCTTTCAGTTTCATTTGTTTCTAGATTTAATTAACTCTGAATTTGCATCTATTTTATGAAATTCTAACAATGGAAAAAAATACTTATTTTGCTTTGTCTTGCAATACTATACTATATGTTTGCTATTTTGTCTTTCAATACAAAACCATACTTGTAAACCATGCCATCTATTTGCAGCTCTTCCTGGTCTAAAGAAAGTATCTGTTCTGTATAATAAAATAAACAAGTATGTTCTTTGGTGTAATGGCGGGGTGGTATTTAATTAATCTATCCTACAGGAACATAAATTTAGTGTCTCCTAAACACATAAGTATTTTCTTTGAAAATGCCATCTTATAGATACAACACATTCGTTTTCTCTTGCAAGTCCATATTTGTCAAGTAAAAGATACACCAATTAGGTCTGTAAATCACTGTTTTTACACTGAGTCACTTCTCATTGTGTCCTGGAAAACTTGCATTTTACCAATGTTTCAAACCTTTTGACAGCAGAGGAGAAATTATTTTCTTAAAATGGATCCTAGATTTCCTTTTTTTTCCTAAATAAAATAAAACTTTAAAAAAAGTTCTGTTAGCCTAATCACTGAGAACTGCTAAGTGTTTAAAACAAACATACATTTGGTATACTGTGTACTGTATACAGTATATGAGTGCAACAGCATTTTTAGCTGTTGCATGTATCTTATTGAAAGCAGAAGATAATGTAGAAATCAAACATCTGGGTTAAAAAAAGATGTATTTCTTAAGTAAAGTTGCAAAAAATGAAAGAGGAAAGTGGATTTTTTTTAAGGGAAAAAACAGACAATGAAGTAATAGGAAGCTAACCCCAGAACTTTTAAAAATATATATTAAAAGTATCTCATTCAGAAATGCAGACATCCTGACTGAAAGATGCTGCAAGATTTTGTATAAAAAATCTGTTTTGTTTTCAAGATATTGTAATTCATCCTTAATTTGTTGTCTTGTTAAAGATAGTCTAAGCACTGTCATTTGAGCATGTTAGCGTACGTCTGCACTGTGATTTCTTTTTTTCAGATATTTTGAAGTCATCTGTTGATTTTCTGAGCTGCAAGACCAGTGCCAAATCATTTCAACAACTGTACTTTATGTTTCAAAAACGTGTAAAAAAATTACAGTTCTTCAAACAGAAGAAGCAGAGATCTGGTTCCACAATGGCGCGCTGGAAAAAGAACACAAAGGTGGGATGTAAGATGATACCCTCATCCTTTCATGGGGCATAATTTGTAGCTAAATTATGAAGTTGATACACAATTTGAGGAAACGAGCATCCCACCCATTTTTCTTTGCGTGCTCCATAGAATTCACATCCTTCCATTTTTGTTTTTTGTTTCCTTGAATTGTGCCTCATAACTTATTGTCATTGCTCGTTAGCTGTTGATGTGTTAGGAAGGTTGTCCAGACAGTGACACTACATGGAAACAGCTGAGTAGCTCAGAAGATAGATTCATACTTCATGGTGACCTTTAGTGAAATACAAAGCTAAAGAAACCTGCTTTTAGTTTACCACATCTGAAGCAACATGAGAACTATTATTATCTCTAGTCTTTGCTGTCATGATATTTAAAGATAAAGAGGAAACATATCTTCACATGGGAGCCTACTTTTATCATTGTTTTGGTGAATGGGATGGGTCATTTGTACTCTCTTTTCCCTCTGACCATCAGATTTAGGACCTGGTTGACCAGCTCTCACCCAGGGCTGCTACACGGATTGACAGGCAATCCTGAGAGCCCCAGTGTGTTTCCACCTTACCCCTTTCTCCTGGAAGGGAAGAGCTGCGTGTAACTCTGAATGCAGTGCTGTTTGCATTTTCTCTTTCTAATTCTTCCCTGTTTTCCCCGATAGCAGCAAGGATCCCGTCTCCTTTCTCCTTCCTACCATGCCGGAGCTGTGCCACGGGAGCAGTTTGGGTTGCTCCAAACCAGCTGGCAAAGAAAAGCATCCATATGACAGCCGCGCGGGATGGCAAGGGGGAGGTGGGGGCTGGAGAGGACGGCACTCTCCGGGGGTAGCTGTGTTTGGGCAAGCTGCAATCTGTCCCTCAGCGTGCACCTGCCCGCAGCGAGGGGCTGAGAGCATGGCTGCCAGGGCAGAGCCCGCAGGAGGGCAAAAAGCGCTGGGGGCCACGTCCTCAGCTGCTGCTCAGCTCCAGTGCGACAACGAAAGCCATTCCCACTTTCCTCAGGTGAGGAACCGAGTCTGCAGGCTAACTCGGTGAATTTTTCCCTAATCTGGTTTATCAGAGGGTGAAATTAGCCTCTTCCCCCAGACAAAAGTACTGCCAAGACTGAGCGCTCGCCTCTCCTGGAGACTTTCCCTCCGCTCCCTGGGCTGCTGGTTGCCCTGCGCCCTGCATATTCGTCCCACTCAGCTGCGTTTTCCTCCTCCAAAACCCCACAGAGGGGGGTCATGCTGGCTGCCCACCTCTCTGCAGAAAGACACAGCACACTGCCTTGCTCTCCCTGAGGGGGATTTTGTCCAGGTGCCACAGCCCGAACGACAGCTTGTGGGGCCACTGGGGCAATACGCTGCCCATCCAGCCTATCGAGGGACCCTGTTTTACACATTTGGTCCTGAATGGAGAATAAATGCTCATCGAAATGACAAAAGAAGTGCTATCTTATTGCCTTATGCAGATGGGAAACCTACGTGCATTGGCCATATTGCTTTTGAGCAATTCCCCGAGTTCATCCGCATCAAAATATCTGTCCCATGAGCCCGAGATCTCCTCCGGGCAGCTCATTCGGGACACTTCACAAATCTGTCTGGTGGAGACCTACTGAATACATCTGGCTTGCTCATATTTCTAAAACTGAGCAAAGGACTTCTTTATTTGTGGCCGTTCCCTCCATTTGCATGGCACGGGGTTGGTTACCCAAGAAGGGATGCCTGCCGTGCTCTAAAATGGAGAAGATTATCCACGTGCAGCTTGAAAATGCAGCTGTGTCGCAGCACCTGTTCAGTCCCATTACAAAGAAAGCCAGGATGGCAGGAGTAGAGACAGAGCAGAGCGTATAAGATGCAGGTTTATTTTAAGTGAAATTTAAAACCTACTACTAGAAATAAATGCTTTCTTCACAATGCAGTAGCAAGGAAGGGAGAACACATTGTCCAAGTAAATTGCAAAAGTTCAGGAAATTCTTGGCTCGCTATTTGTTCCAAGTGATATAAAGGAGAAGGAAGAGACTCTATCCAGCATAAATCATATTTTTAAGAATTTCCCAATATTGCTTCCTGCCTTTGTGCTTAGGCAGCAGATTGTAAACAGAAATAAAACAAATTTGCTTTATCTTTTCAGAAGAAAGTGTCTGCTATATCATTTGCTGGCTCTCGTTCCTTCGTTCATTCAAAAACAGCAGGAAAAGGGCTTCTGTATTAAGAACTGTCAAGGTCAGGGATTTTTGGTTTTGATGTTGGCTGCCGGTAGCTTGAATTCTCTGACTACTACTTCCAAGTCAATCTCGGATAGCAATCTAATTGCTAGCTTACAGGGAGATATTTCACAGCTACAGGTTAGCTGCAGTGAGCGCAGAACAGAAAAAGATTTCAAGACGAAATTAAGTCGTGTACTATCTCAGCCCCTATTCATTGCAATCTCAAATTAAGTTAATCATGCCTACTAAAGGGCTGCCAATTTGACCCCGATGCTGCAAACTCTTTTTCTTGCACACTCACCTTTGGAATCTATATGAGCAAAAGCTTTACCTACGTGGCTTGGTTTATGGAATCAGGCCCATAGACACCAGAATTCAGCATACCAAATATTTATTTTCATAGCTAGCAACCAAGAATGCAAAATAATGTTGTGATTTTGTAAAAGAGAGAATCAATGTTCTGCAAGTGACGACCTGCACGTCTGGGGCATGTTTTCAAGCCATACTACCTTGACATGGCACAGTCAATTGCCCTGTCTCGCTCACAGTCAAACTACTATATTTTTAAAGCCTCAAGTTAATGGCTAAATGAAAGTAAAATAAACCATTAGCCAAAATATCTATGCCATAAAATGTCAGTATGGATGTATGAGCATTTCTTGTTGATTTTATTTTTCTGGCAACAGGGCGTTTTGGTGGCAGGCAGGCACAGCAGAGGTAGAAATGTGTTTTAGTTTATTCCCTGGTCTGTAGAACTGAGCCACCATATAAGAGTGCAACTTAATCATCCATCTACTGACAACTCCTGTTGAAGCCACTCATTAGCAGTCTGTGAACACATAGAGAGATTTCGCCTTTTTTCACCTTTTAATGTAATTCTCAAGATTTTATGAATGTATCAATTAGAGATTTCCGGTAATGGAAAGCAGGTTTCAAACTCTGGCGAAGTACAATAAATCACCAGCCATATGGGCTTTTGTCCTTAGAAGACAGCCATAATAACACAAAAACTGAAGTAAGTTAAAACAGCTGAACAGTGATCTGAGGCGGTCTTAGGCAAAACCCACTACCTTGGCTTGTTCACAGGCAGCTTCTTTAGAAGGCTGAAAGAAAACCTTTTTCAACTCTTTATTTCTTGGCTATGTCAGAAAGAAAGCAAAGAAAAAGCCATCTCAGTGCCGCTTTTCATGCTCTGCTTACTTTGTTTTCACATGAGATCCTGTGCGCTACCTTTGTTTTTTCCCCCCTTGCTTTTTAGAGGGCTCCTTGTGCAAAACAATAGAGAGTCCCGATAACAACAGGCAGTTGCTCCAAGGCCTAGTTGTTCAGCAGGATTCACTCCAAGAAACCGAGAGGGGTGTGTTGAGTCTTTTTTCCATCACCAGCCTTTACAGTCGGCGGGCCAGATGGCACAAGATGGGCGCAAAAAAAAAAAAAAACCAACCAAAAACAAACCCAAAAAACCCCCCTGACAATAAATAATACTGCGACTTGCGACGTGGACCGAGCTCGGTTACTTCCACTTCATCACGCTGTTTGGAAGTGCCTTTGATGTATAAAAGCACCCCCTAAGATAATGAAATGCGGTGGCAGCTGGCTAATGGCTGGGAAAGTGCAAACCCTGCATTGAACTCTTCCCACCAGGCTATTCAGCACCCAGGCAATGTCAGTCTCAAGGAGACAAGGCGACGGGGAAGAAACGGAGGCTTGTTGCTGTGCAGCCTTTGGGCTTCTGAGCAGGCTGCTGTAGGTGGGGTATTATTTGCCTTGCTGAATAGAAGTGATGTGCCTGAGGCAAAGGGAAAGTTTTTACTGTCTTAACACATTAACCTTGCAGACTCTGTCCTAGAAATGTTAAATGAAGCCACAGGGTCACGCTGCTTGAAGAGACACTGCTCTTGGGTAAACTTTAAAATGAGCTATATTTTTTTTTACGACGATCCCGTCAGTCATGCAATCAGGGTTAGTTTCCTTTCAGGGAGGACTATCTTGTGGCTCGGCTCCATGGGAAATAAAAAAATAAACACATCCAGACTTTTCTCTCAGCTGCCCCAGGCCTAAATGTGGGGCAGGGTAAATGACAAAGATCCAAAACAGGCAGCGGACACAGACAAATATGAAAACCCTATTTGTTCAGGAGCTTTGAAACAGTAGGGTATTTATTCCTCGAACACAAAGAAAAGTTTTTGGTCTCCCCGTTAAATGATCCTGTGTTAATAATATTATAATGGGGTCTGACCCTGCAAATACTTGATTAGACGTGCACTCATCTTCATGCACGTCCTTAGTTCTGCTAACCTCAGTGCCCCGGTTTGTCACCAGAAAGTTCAGGATATGCAGAAACTTTGCAGGTTTGGGGCTTGCCACTGCCAAATGCGGCAGCAGCCCGCCTCAGCAGAGAAGGTGAAATGCAAGATTTGAAATCAGGTCTCATCATAAAAAGAGTAAGAGTTGAATTTACCAGAATAAATATTTGGGGGAAATAGAGGTCAGCCCTGTCTTATATTATTTAGCAGAAAATTATTATTTTTTGAGCAATTCCCCGAGTTCACCCGCATCAAAATATCTGTCCCATATTGAATGTCCCAACATTCCAGTTAAACTCTGGAATGTTCACGCGCAATTATAAAATTCAACTTGCCAACTGTCTAGATTCAAGGTCTGGCTTATTCTGAAATATTACTGTCCTGGGTGTTACGTTCTTGCAGGCAAGAGCAGGGTCATGTATGACCAAATGGTCATGTGCTGACACTTTTATCCCCAGAATAGAAGTCCACGATTGCCTGAGAGCTGCCGTAGCCTCTGAATCTCATCAATTCATGAGAGGGCAGAAAATCAAAAAAGGGACATTTTGCATACTTTTTCAAATAAGCACCGAGACCCATTCTCAGGGCAAGGCTGCTGAATTGCAATGTGTATTTTCATTGACTGTATGCCAAAGGTGCATTGACTGTTGTCGCTTAGGCTAATGCGTGCTGTGTTCCGCAGTACAGCTCTAATATATTTCCTAAGAGTAAACATAAGTCAACGTCACCAAAATTTTCAGTGCCAAGTGGGAATAGCTCTATTTAATACTAAGATTCTGGCAGCAAACTTCTGATCTGTTCCTTACGGTCCCTTGTCCTGGCGATGTGTAGTTGCTTTTTAGGAAAAGTCTTTTCTGTTTCTTTAGGTTGACATTCAGTAAGAAATCCCAGCCCAGTTGGATATATTGGCTCTATCAGTCAGCCTTCGACCGGTCCTTCCACAGAGCTTGTCTTCTAAATCTGTTTTTGAGAGCTGTTTGCTTGACAGACTGCTTCGCAGACTTACGATTGTTTGTTTCTGGCTCTTCTTGATTGCTCTGCTAATCTCTAGACTTTGGCCTTGAGGCTATTATTTATATTGTACTTTTATTGGTGTTTATTATTTGAAACTTTGTTTTCAGTAGATTTGCGGCCTCTTTCTGAACTGCTTTTCTGATTAAATTTTGTCGAAGGGGCTGGGTGGATTGCTTTACCTTTTTTTTCCCCCCTGTTTGTTTTCCTCCTAATCGTTCAGTTGAGAGCTCACCTGCCTTTTGTTTGTGCCTGCCTTTGTGATTTGTTCTCAGATTAGAAGGAGCAGCTGCACAGCTTTTACTTTTATTAGTTCTTCGCAATGGGTCAGGCAAAATATTAACCACCCATGTACTGCTCTCCCAAAACCTCAAGTGGATTACAATAGAACTCTATCCTCCACAGTTCATAAAAAATATTTTACTTTTTTGACTGTCACCTCATGCACGGGGTTTTTTTTGTGTGTCTAGATTTATCTGAGTATCAGAACATATGAAAATAGCCTGACCTTTCTGACAATTTGTCTAAACTTAACTTTGCAAGAGTTAGAGTGGGCAATTCAAACCCAAATTTAGGCCTCAGCCCTGCAACACCAGGAGCTCAGTGGGATAAATGCATGCATCCAGTATTTCCCAAGCATACAGCTTTCCAAGGTATTGTGGTTCTTAGCTCTCGGATTCTTTATCTACCACAAAATGTAGCTTGGTCTTTTTTAGATCTGCTAATAAAGTGGCTTCTGTCTTGAATTGGGTGATTTACAACGTTTTACTGTTTCTCAGTTATTGAGCATTCTGCCTGTTTACATTTACTGCTGATTGCTTATCCTTAATGGGGAGCCAGGTCTCCTACAATTTACTTACAATAATCTCTGATGTGAGACTTTCTTCCTACTAATACTTTTCAAAAATGTGTTTTGTTTTTCTTTTGGGCTCAGGGGTAGGTTGGGAGGAGAGAGAAAAGGGTGGAATATACCATAAATTAAGCTAAACTCCCAAAGACCAATTATTCATACCAAATTTCAGTTCTGTTATAAATTTTAGGTTACAGTGTTTCAATTTCTCAAACTTGGGCTCCAAGACCTTAGCTGAGCAAGAAGCTGAATGGCCACAATAACAGCCAAAGCCAGCAGTGTCTGCAAGCACTTCAGTTTTTTGGGAATTGGACAGTATGTTCAGAACAGGGGCTTTAATGGGAGACAGTTAAGTGCAAAACACTGCTGACTGTAAATGCTAAAGTGCCTAATATTTGGGATCCCAAATTAACTGATGCACAATTAGTGGGTTATGTTGAAAATGTAGCTCTTGGCAAAGAATGATAATAGTGTAATGTGCTAGCCAATACTGAATTTGTCCATGCCCAAGTCTGTGTGTCTACATAATGTGTGCTGAGGCTGATAAAGAATATAGATAAACTGGTTTTCTTGTTAACCATTGCTATTTCTTTGTATGCTGTGCTGAATGGCTACGTACCACCTAGTGGACCCTAGTTATTGAATTTTCTTTTTCTAATTATGACATGCTTTATAACTGACAGTGTATGTCTGTGGTGATTGAGGTGTGTTCAACTCCTGAGCAATCGCACTCCTGATGTGCTAAACCAGGCTGCGGCTCCTCTCACTTCTTCACATTTCAGCTACCAGCAGTGGATTTGCTTTGCCCCTTCTTTTTAGGCTGAGCACTTAGGTTATTCCCTCAGCTCTACACTGGCTCTTTTAACCTCATTTCTGTCCCGTTCTGTATAAGTATTTGCCTCACATTTTTCAAAGGCACATTAGCGTTCATCGTTCTCCTGACTGATGCTTTCTAACCTCCTGGCTGAATGGTTTTCTGGGTTCGTTTCCATTGCTTATACTTTCTGAATTTTTGGCCATTTCAATTTGCATTTTTATCAGTTCTCTCAACCATCCGTCTTTAGTTTTTATAATGTGTCAAATGATTCTTTTGACATCTGGGGTTGCTGAAGCGACACACAGGATGGGTCCCACTCTCTTTTCAGGCTGATGTGGTGATGGTCTCTTGAGGTCTTTTTAGTGAAACCTTCTTCACTTTCTGGACTGCAGCCTGAGCTCATTCCAAGCTCCATTTCATCCCACTGCAGGTTCCACTAGCTCAGTGTCTCTTTGAACAACTGAAGCTGTTATATTAATAATTGGGTTATATGCACAGTGAGTTGTTTGATCCTTTGTGCGCTTTTGATGCTAATTCTAATTTAGCATTTTGTTTTGTTTTCATACAAATGCCTTAAATAAAGTTAGTTTCCTAAGATATGCACAGCTTTGCTTCACTGGATCAGGCCCTATTCACTACATTCATTTTGAGTTTTGTCTCCCAGCCAGAGTCTGTCAGAGGTGCATGGCATTTGATAGATATTTTCTCTCTCTCAGGAGTGAGGTTCAACATCTGCTGTAGGACTTACTTGAAAGGGTTTCTCCCAGTGCAACCTCTGTGCAAATTTAGCCTACTTACACCAACAAATCTATGAGCAACTATATTACAGTGTCTTATCTGCTGGAGTCCACAAAGCATTTGATAGTCTTCTTCAAAAACAATGCATGTAGGTGGTTTGTTTCCAAAGGAAAAAGTCAGAAAAGCATAATTTCTAGAGTCCAGTAGAACAAAACAAACCCAGAACGTTTTGTGGATTTTATTTTTTTTTAAAACATTCTGAGTGCCTTTTCTCACCAGTGTGGTAGTGTACCTTTGTACCACCAGGTCACAGTTTCTCCTGGAAACATGTGGTAATTGCCTTTAAGCTGCAAGTGTTCCAGAGCAGACCTGTCCTCTGCAGGAGAAGTCTTCAAGGGTATTTGCATTGCTCTGATCGATTCAAAGAGGGCTGGTGGAAATCTCTGGACTTGCTGCCAGAAGAAAAGGGATTGATAGGAAGACCCTCTGTGCTGCAAGAAACTCCAAGCAGAATTCTTTGAGAGGACTACTTACAAGTAAAATGTAGGTACTCTCAAAGTGAGAACAAAGTAAAACTACCAGCTGTCAGTTTGAAGAAGGAAGAAAGCAGGAAAGAAATGAAAAAAAAATAGCGTGTAGTTGATAATTAATCTGTAAGGTGCTGCAGACTGCACTTAGGCTTTATAGTTTCTAGAGAGAAATATTCCACATATTCCCCTTTACTTCCATCAGAAGGTTGCTTAGGCCTTACCTCTTCAAAGGTTTGTGCATGTATTTAATCTTGCTGACTTTTCAAATGGTAAAAT